>NC_040099.1:24383298-24694819 GCF_003369695.1 Bos indicus x Bos taurus
CTACTGTCCCCAGGCAAGGAGGCTCTTCTTCTTGAGTTCCCACATTCTTTTATTTTTTTCTTTTTTAACTCCTTTTTTAGTTGCTAGCATTTACTTTAATTTTTAATACGTCTTTATTTGGCTGTGCCACATGGCATGTGGGATGTGGAATTGTTTTTGGAATCTCATAAATTTATATGGTTACTGTGTAAAAGAAGATTCAATACAGGTGATTCGGTAGACTATATTTCTCTTCTGTAAATTTATTTCAACCATATTAGACAATTTTGTAACCTTCTAAAGTGGCTAGGTTTTCCCTTTTTATTTTTTAATTAATTTTTGTTGGAGTGTAATTCCCTGACCAGGGATGGAACCCATGCCCCCTGCAGTGGAAACTCTGAGTCTTAGCCACTGGACCGCCAAGGAAGTCCCAGCACTCACATTCTTAGGCATTCACTTACTGTCTTCTGTTTCCCATTGTTATTCTATACTTATCCACCACAGACCAGAATGAATTCTTTAAATGTGTTGGTTTTCTTAACTAATTGCAGAGGAGTCTCTCTGCCTACAATAAGCAGGCTCGTCTTTAATTGTATTTCCACAGCTGAAAGTATTTCAGCTCCTGATTTGCTTCAGCACAAGTGAGCATCAGACAAAACTTTAGAGAAGGTTCTGTCTTCTTGCTCTGCTTACACTACAGTGATAATGTAGATTATGTAAAACATTCTGACATTTTGGCAGAAAGACAACAACTTGCACAAAGGGGAAAATAAGTAACCACTATATAAATCATTGATTCTATGTTACACTATTCAGTTCAGTTCAGTCGCTCAGTCGTGCCTGACTCTGCGACCCCATGAATTGCAGCACGCCAGGCCTCCTTGTCCATCACCAACTTCCGGAGTTCACCCAAACTCATGTCCATCGAGTCGGTGATGCCATCCAGCCATCTCATCCTCTGTCGTCCCCTTCTCCTCCTGCCCCCAATCCCTCCCAGCATCAGAGTCTTTTCCAATGAGTCAACTCTTTGCATGAGGTGGTCAAAATATTGGACTTTCCGCTTTAGCAAACTATTAGATAATATTTAATGTTTCATGTCCACTCTGAAGGAATTAAATTTGAGATGACTAAGGTAAGCGTTAAGTATGTGTGCTAAGTCACTTCAGTCATGTCCAACTTTTTGCAACCCTATGGACTGTAGCCTGCCAAGCCCCTGTAGATTATTCTCCAGCAAGAATACTGGAGTGGGTTTCCATTTCCTTCTCCAGGGAAGCTTCCCAACCAGGGATCGAACCCGCATCTTTTATGTCTCCTGCATTGGTAGGCAGGTTCTTTACTACTAGTGCCACCTGAGAAGCCCAAGTGTTATGAGACATTTATAGAACATGTGTACTTTGGGGGAAATTTTTAGATATGATTATTTTTCTACACATGTCTTACAAAGATTAATATGCTAAAGAAAACAAAATTAGGTTAAATATTAGGCAGAAGGAAAGCATAACGAGGAATCAAATGAACCAAAGAGTAAAGTCAGCACAAAATACATCCAGAAGCCTTATATGTTTGTAAATAAGGTTCTGAGATTTCTAGTAACCAATACAGATGCAACCATTGCAATAGCTCAGGCATTCCAAGTTCATAATCCTGGACATGACTGGATTAAGATAAATCATTTTATTTCATTGACTATTTGGGTATAATTATTTCATATTCAGGGCTTCCCTGGTGGCTCAGTGGTAAGGAACCTGTCTGCCAATGCAGGAGACGCAGGTTCGATACCTGAGTCAGGAAAATCCCCTGAAGAAGGGAATGGCTACCCACTCCCACTCCAGTATTCTTGCCTAGAGAATCCCATAGACAGAGGAGCCTGGTGGGCTACAGTCCATGGGGTTGGAAAGAGTTGGACATGACTGAGCGACTAAGCACATTTCATGTTCAACACTGTCTACCCAGTGTTAAGCATACGCTATTGGTGGCAAAAGAGGAAGAGTTTAAGCATTTATTACACGAAAGAACGAATATACATCCTAGGTCAAAGTCTGAATGGCAAAAATGAAATAATAACCTGAATTTCTCCTTGAAATCCTTTAGCAGAATTGATGGCTCACAGTCACACTGAAGATCCTTGACTTTTACCTCTCTGTGATCAATAACAAAACTCAGAATGGTTCCCATCCAGGCTCTTGCAGACCACCTTTTTGGTTTGTGTGCGAACGTGTTAAGTAGCTTTAGTCGTGTCTGACTCTGTGTGACCCTATGGACTGTGGCCTGCTAGGCTCCTCTGGCCGTGGGATTCTCCAGGCAAGAATATTGCAGTGTGTTGCCATGTTCTCCTCCAGGGAATCTTTCTGATCCATGAATTGAACCTGTGTCTCTTATGTCTCCTGCATTGGCAGGTGGGTTCTTTACCACTAGCACCATCTGTGAAGCCCTCTTTTTGGTTTAGTAAATATAATTGTTTGTACTCAGTATTATGAAATGCATCCAGAAGTATTCCATTGGTATTTTATAACTGCTTGGTGCTGAAATCCCCCAAATCTTATTTTTCTGATGATAACCTTTAATGCATTTTATTATTATATAATCTATCTGGCACATCCTTATTTTTAAGGTTTATTCTTCATAAATATAAGATCACAGGGTTTCCCGGGTGGCTCAACGGTAGAGAATCTGCCTGCAATGACGAAGACGAAGACGCCATGGGTTCAATCCCTGGGTTGGGAAGATCCCCCAGAGAAGGGAATGGCAACCCACTCCATTATTCTTGCCTAGAGAATCCCATGGACAGAGGAGACTGGTGGGCTACAGTCCATAAGGTCGCACAGAGTTGGACATGACTGAAGCTACTGAGCATGTGCATAAGATCACAAGGTGTAAAGAAAACAGTGCAATAGCATTTATAGTAGATGTATGTACATTTATCTCCTATAGTCATAAACTCAAAATCTCATTCACATGTAAAACGTATGTGGTTAAAATGTGAGTAACAGCATGAAAGAGGGAGAAACAGGTCAGAGATAATGAGAAGGAAAAGAGAACAAATAAAAAGGGAAATGCATTGTTTAAGCCATTTAGAGTAAGTAATACTTTATTTCTGATTTTTCATCAAAAACACAAAGCAGTTTCTGACTATGAGCATAATTGTATATGCCTCTTTATTTGTAATAACTTTATTTTGGCATTTGGAATTGAATCACCCATTAAGATATTATTTTAGCTGCTGAATTTATTAAATCATTTGAAACAAATCATGTAAGGAGATAGGCATGCTTCCTAAGAAATCTGTTCTGAGTAAGACAAGTGTACTTCATTTTAACAAGGCATTCACAAGTCCATTGCTGGATTCCAAAACAGTTCAATCCTGTTGCATTCACACAACTAGTCTGTAAATGTACCAATTTAGTTCTAACATATCAAGCATGAATTTGAGTTTGAAAAGTGTCCCTTGAGTTTCACAGGTGTCCATTTTGTTTTGACTATGATAAAAGGTGGCATTTGGGCCGTTGTGGATAAGCCTTGTGCTGTATCTCAAAAATGTTCACAATTTTCTCTTGTTCTGGTTCAATGTTGGCATCCAGATCCCCATCTTTCACCTTTAACACATTCATTTTACTATCACAGCATGCAGAATAGTGTATTTCATAGACTATATTTCAGAAAACACATAGGTGTTTTCTGTTTCACCCAGGCTCTGCATGTCCTACCCAACATGTCATAGCATTAGACCAACTTGTGACTTTCAGAAACCGAGAGCTTTTGAGGAAAAGCAAACAAGGGAGCTTAGGAGCAGACTCATCACCAACAGTCAACAGTGGCCCTCATCTCTGAGACTGCAAGTTGGGTACATGGGGAGTATTTAAGAGAAAAGAGAACCTCTTCCTAACCAGCCAAATCAGCCAAATAAGTGCTGATGATTTGGCTGGAGTGAGAGATCACATCCAAACTGGCCTCATGTCTGGTCAAGAGTTATACTGGTATTTCTGGAATGTTCAACAGGGAAGAAAAGAGCAGAAAGGAGCAAAAAATGGCACTTGAGGAACCATACAATTTATTACTGAGACTGGAGCAATTCTGATCACAAAAGAGGGTAATATTTAAAATTACACTGGCCCAACAAGCATAATCCAGGACTGTCCTGGGAATGCTGGAATGCACGTTACCCCCTGATAGCAGTAACTCAGTTACTTCCTTCAAAAAGGTTTATATCTTAATATGGGAAGTCTGACAAATAAATGCACAATCTGTACAAATTCATAAGCCATGAGAAATGTGAGTTCAGGAATATATTGGGGAACAGGAAGGTCAATGTGATTAATAATATTGGAGGAAATACTTCCAGTTGCCTATAGTTGAATAATGAATTGCTTTAGAATCAGAAACTCTTATCAGCTCAAATGAAGATACTCTGGGAAGCAAGAGAAAATAAATAATGTTCTTAACTTGTTCCCCTCATGGTAGATGTAGTATTAACTCTTTCTGACCACTAGGGGACCACTTAGTACTTTGTACATTGCATTGAATTGCTTATATCATTCTGTACAGAGACTTGGAAAGACAACAGGATGCTAGTAACATCAGGGTCCTATGACATCTCTTGCCTATGCAGCACATACCAGTAATCGACTATATGATACCATTGTCTAGTAGATTTAAGTGTGTCGGTTTGGTCTTCTCCAACTCATGGACTTCTTAGATGTGCTGAAATCTTCAGCAAATCTGCCAAAAGCCAGCGACAGAGCTGCACACTCAGTAAGGATCAAACCTATATATTTTTTTCTTTTTTGATTTGAATAGCATCCCTATCTGAGAACTTCTATGACCCTTCCTTCCCTAAGTGTTGAAATCTAATCTCAGGTAATAATTTGAACCCTAGGGAAAATAGCAATAAAAATAAACTAACATGATTACATAGGTACAAGGTACCAGGTGCTATGTTTTTTTAAATGTATACAGTTTCTAACCTTACAATTGATAAATTGATGCTTTTAAAGTGTGGTGTTGGAGAAGACTCTTGAGAGTCCCTTGGACTGCAAGGAGATCCAACCACTCCATCCTAAAGGAAATCTGTCCTGAATATTCATTGGAAGGACTGATGTTGAAGCTGAAACTCCAATACTTTAGCCACCTGATGCGAAGGACTGACTCTTTGGAAAAGACACTGATGCTGGGAAAGATTGAAGGCAGGAGGAGAAGGGGACAACAGAGGATGAGATGGCTGGATGGCATCACCGACTCAATGGACATGAGTTTGAGTAAACTCCAGGAGTTGGCGATGGACTGGGAGGCCTGGTATGCTGCAGTCCATGGGGTCACAAAGAGTTGGACATGACTGAGAGACTGAACTGAACTGAACTTTACAATTTCTTCCAAGTGTTATTTTACCTCAGAGATTTTAAAAACTGAGACTTTGAATGAATTACTCACATAAGGTCCAAAGCCGTAGAGATGGATCAAAAGAGAAATTTCTTGCTCCTTGGAAAGAAAGCTATGACAAACCTAGACAGCATATTAAAAAGCAGAGACATCACTTTGCAGACAAAGGTCCATATAGTCAAAGCTGTGGTTCTTCCAGTAGTCATGTACAAATGTGAGCGGTGAACCATAAAGAAGATTGAGCACCAAAGAACTGATGCTTTCAAATTGTGATGCTGGATAAGACTCTTGAGAGTCCCTTGGACAGCAAGGAGATCAAACCAATCAAACTAGAAGGAAATCAACCCTGACTATTCATTGGAAGGACTGATGCTAAAGCTAAAACTCTAGTACTTTGGCCACCTGATATGAAGAGCTGACTCACTGAAAAAGACCCTGATGCTGAGAAAGATGGAGGGCAGAAGGAGAAGGGTGACAGAGAATGATATAATTAGATGGCATCACCAACTCAGTAGACATGTGTTGGAGCAAACTCCAGGAGATGATGAAGGACAGGGAAGCTGCAATCCATGGGGTCACAAAGGGTCGGACACAACTGAGTGATGAACAACAACTGTAGAGAAGACCCCACCCCATGATATCTGCCTCACGAGCTCCTGCACATCCCCCATAACCATGGGGTCACACAGAGTCAGACATGACTGAAGCGACTTACCAGCAGCAGCAGCAGCAGAACTGCATCATCCTCCTTTCCCCCACGTCTCCTTTTAATGACATATAGTCAACCTGAAGAGCACATATTTAAAGTGCACAGGAAAATTTTTTGGCATAACATATGTATCCATCAACTGGCTTCCCAGGTGGCACAGTGGTAAAGAGGCCGTTGCAAGGCCAGTGCAGGAGACACAAGAAACATAGATTCAATCCCTGGGTCAGGAAGATCCCCTGGAGTAGGCAATGGCAACCCACTCCAGTATTCTTGACTGGGAAATCCCATGGACAGAGGAGCTTCGGTGGGCTACAGTCCATGGGGTCGCAAGGAACCGGACATGACTGACCACAGTACATACCCCATGAAACCACCATCACAATCAACCTAATGAATATACCCATCACCCCAGAATTTCCTCAGTCTCTAGGTAAACTCAGTAGTCCCTCCCCACCCCCTGCCCCTACCCTGCCCCTAGAAACCCACTCATCTGTTTTGTCACCATAAATCAGTTTGCATTTCTTTGAATTTTAAGTAGAATAGATCAAACAGCATTTACTCTTTTCTTGTCTAGCTTTGCAGTCAGCATTACTTTGAGATCCATCCAGGTTTTTTTGTGTATATTAAGAGTTCATTATTTTTTTTACTACAGAATTCCCCTGTATAAATATATAAAAATGTGTTCATCTATTCATGAGCATTTGGGTTATTTCCAGTTTGGACTATTACAAATAAGACTGCTACAAATGAATATTCATGTACAAAGCAAGTGGGATGGCTGGATCATATGATAGGTATGCATTTAACTTTTTAAGAACTCAATCAAACTGTTGTGCTGAGTGGGTGCACCATTTTATATGCCCATCTGCAGTGTATGAAAGTTCTAGTTCCTCTATATCCTACATTGTGTGGTCAGTCTTTGAACTTTTGGCCATGTTAATAGTTGTATTAAGGCACCCTGCAGTGTTTGTAATTTGTAGTTCCCTGAAGTCTAATGTTGAACCTCTTTCGATATGCTTATTTGCCATCCACGTGTCCTGGTGAACTTCGAGTTTAAATTTTTGCCCATTTTTAATTGGGGTGTTTGTTTTCTCATTGTTGCTTTATAGAGTTCTTTTGCTAGCCTATATACAATTCTATAACAAACAGAAGCTTTAAAAATATTTTTTCCAGCCTGTGACAACTGACAGCCTGTGACATTTCATTCACTTAACAGTGTTTTTTGGTGGGGGAGGGGTGTTTTTAATTTTCATGAACTGTAAATTATCAGTTTGTCCTTTTATGGGTCCTCCTTTTTCTGGGTCATGTCTATGAAGTCTTCACCTAAGCCAAGGTTACAAAATTTTTCTCCTGTGTTCTTCCAGAAGTTTTACTCTTTTAAGTTTTGTAGTTGGTTTCATCATCCATTTGACTTATTTTTGAGATATGGTCAAAGTTTGTTTTCTCATATATGGATATCTAATTTTTCCAGTATCACTTATTGATAAGAATGTGTTTGCTCCACTGAATTGCCCTTAATTATACCTTCGTCAAAAATCAGTTGTCCGTAGACTCTCTGTTTCATTGCTTATTGTCTGTTTTGATGAGAATACCACACTGTCTTAATTGCTTAATTAAATCTTAAACTCAAAAGTGTTGGGCCAGACTTGTTCTTTTTCTCATGTAAGTAGTAAAATCAATTTGTCAATTTTTACTCCTCAAAAAAAGAAGAGAAAAAACTTGTTGAGATTTTGATTGGAATTGAATTGAATCTATAGATCAGTTTTAGGACTCATATCCAAATAATATTGTCTTTCAACCCATAAAAACAGTACATCTGCGTATCATCCTTAATTCCTCACAGCAAAATTTTGTATTTTTTGGTGCACAAGTCTTTCGTGTATATTGTCAGGTTTATTCTTAAGTATTTTATATTTTTCACAGTATACTATAGTACATGAGGTATTTTAAATTTTAATTTGCGAGGATCAATTGTTAGTATATACAAATACATTTGCACATCAACCTTTTATCCTGAAATCTTTCAAAACTCATTTATTATTTAGATTTTTTGTAGATCCTATGTGGTTTTGTATAACCCTAGTCATATATTTTTGTCACTTTACTGAACAGCAAAACTTTTACATTCCTTGGTCTTTTCACTTAACTTTTATTAACACAGCTAAAGATGTCTTTAATAGAAACTAAACACTTCATCATCAGTGCTGAAAAGTCATGTCACTGTATACAACCAAAGCCTGAGGAAGCCCCAGATGAAAGGACCCTGTCTTTCCAATCCTGAAAGTCATCTTTGCTCTGCCTTTACCCAAATAGACAAGGATGTTTTTGCATTTCATTGATTTATTTCCACCTGAAAATGTACACTTCATGAAAAAAGAAAAAATGGGGGGAAGGGACCCTTGGAATTAAATTGAACCAGTGGGGGAAAACATGGACAGATATTTACAAAGAACAATATGCAGAAGCTGTTCTGGGGGAAACAGAGCTGTGACTATGGTCTCTGCCTTCTGTGGTCCTGGGAGAGAATGGCTGCTCAAATCAGACCAGACAGCTCCAGATCCCAATGGCTCCAGGCAGTGCAGTCACCCCAGAACCACAAATCACTCCAGAGTCAACACCCAGGTTCCAGCTTGGGGTCAGCCTCTACCCTTCTCAGTTGGGTCAGCCATGTCCTTGTCCAGAGTGAGGGAAACCGCATGGCCAGGAAGACAAATATGGAGTTGTAGAAAGAGTACTGGAAAAGGGCTCCAGGCCTAGTAAATGATATCTCTTCTTAAGGTAAACCTTAGGAGTGAAATCCTCTTATCCTTTTGCTGGCAACTACTACTCATATGAGTAGTAGTACTAGTACTAGTAGTATGAGTAGTACTCAACAATCTTTTGTTGAGAGGTAGTCAAGGTTGCCTTTATATGTCACCATTAAAGCCAAGTTACTAGCCAAAGACCAGATCTAGGAAACAAATGAGGCTAGAAGGGAGTGGACAACTCAGTGATTGGCACCAACAGAACAAGTCCTATCTTCTGTTTGTACAAGTCTTTTGATTTAAAACCATTAAGTTTGTTACTTATACTTTGAAATTCATTTGGTGGCTCAGATGGTAAAGAATATGTCTGCAATGCAGGAGACTCAGCTTCGATCCCTGGGTCAGGAAGATCCACTGGAGAAGGGAATGGCTCCCCACTTCAGTATTCTCGCCTGCAGAATTTCATGGATTGAGAAACCTGGTGGGCTACAGTCCATGGGGTTGCAAAGAGTCAAACATGACTGAGCACACACACAATATGAAAACAGGCTCTTATTCACTGTCAAGGGTAAAAAACATCTCTTAAGATGACAGGTAATACCTGTCTCCCAATTACTGGCCTTTATCCCAAAAGGAAATGGCATAACTAAAATAAAGAACTCATGGGTTAACTTTATCTAAAGCTTACTAACTATTTTATAGAGAATGAACTCTAAAGAAATTTAGTTGAATGATTGGTAAACAATAGATAATGCATTAGTGCTTGCTACATAAATAAGTAAATAATAAAAAAAAATATTAAAAACAAGACAGAATGAAGGAATAGGTGTTGTAATCAGATAAGGGAACAAAGAAAGAGGTGATACTGTCAAATTAGAATAATTCAAGGAGGGTTGATATACAAATTACTGATAATAAAGACATGAGTAAGACGTAGAGGAACCAAGGGATGGATCAACAACCCCAGGCTAACAGAAGTGGAGCTAGACAGAAAGGACAAGGGAAGGGAGAGTGCACAGAAGCCCATTGTCGTAATTGTCATAATCTGTGCATATCCATCTCCCAAGGCAGACAGCAGGGAAGGAAAGAGAGGCAGTAGATCTGGAGGAGTAAGCAGAGGATATTCAGTAAAAATGGTCTGTAAACCAGGCCCAAGAGCAATGAACTCCAGAATGCCAATGGAGCTTCGTCTACATAAGATGTCTACATAAGATGATATTACTAAGTAGGAAAGACAGTGGTACTCAGAAGGAGTTGTCTAGAGCACAGGTACATCATCAGTTAAATAATAATCTCACCCTCTAAAAGAATATCTGACTTCAAACTTACCAAATATCAATTTGCAAGCAGGTCAACAGGAAGAGTGTGATCCCTTTCTCTTGATGGCAACCAGGAGGTGGTAGAGAACAAGAAAAGAAACTTTAGAAATGGTCCTGAGTCTTGCAGCACTGTTTACAATAGCCAGGACCTGCCTGCCAACGCAGAAGTAAGAGATGTGGGTTCAATCCATGGGTCATGAAGATCCTTGGAGGAGGGCATGCAACCCATTCCAGTATTCTTGCCTGGAGAATCTTATGGACAGAGGAAACTGGCAAGCTACAATCCATAGGGTCACAAAGAGTTGGACATGACTAAAGCGACTTAGCATGCACACATGCATGCACTTATCTACAAAACAGTTACAAGGTAGAAGATAAACTTACAGTTACCAGGGGTTGGAGGAGGAAGGACAAATTGGAAGATTGAAACTGAAATACACAGTCTACTATATTAAAAATTATTAACTAGTAAGGACCACCTATATAGCACAGAGGGCTCTTCTCAATACTCTGTAATGGTCTACATGGGAAAAGAATCTACAAAGACTGGATAAATGTATATGTGCAACTGATTCGCTTTGCTATACACCTGAAATGAACACAGCATTGTAAATCAGCTATACTCCAGTAAAAAAATTTTTGAGAAGAAATAGTTCTGAATTGGAATAATATTGATCATTTTGAAACAGAAAACAAAATTCTTCTTAAAACCTAATTTTTTAAACCAATGCCAAAGTAAGAATTCTGAACTAAAAAAGGACATGAGGATCTGCTGTACTAGTATCCAAAATCGAATAGTCTCCTCCAGGCAGATTTACTGTTATGATTTAATAGCAGACAGGCAGTGGCCTCTAATCTCTCAGCTCATGCCTTTCCCCTTTCACTCACGTTAGTCTAGTGATAAATGATGTAGAATTTCTCAGAGAGAGAGAAAATTATGCCCAATATAAAAAGTGGTTGAAAAAGCTGATTACAGAGTCATTAGCCCCTGTGGGCTCATTTTATTGCTATAAAGTCATCATTCAAGTAGACATATATTTAGCTTCTGTGGCCTTCATTTGTGGTAAGCAAAATAACCTCAGACAGAAAAAAAAAGGAGCCCAAGTTCAAACTTCCTATTTTTAGTGACGTGACAGCCAATTGACTAAATTAGAAAAGCCTAGAGCAGAAGCAGAGAAATGTCACCAGCTCGTGTTCCATGGACTGTGTGCGCAGAGGCTCATCTGGAGACAAGTCTGCTCCCGGATCACAGCCTTCGAATCTAACCTGTGGCCAGAAGAAGGTACCCAGATGGTGAGGAACTTAAACACCTTGACACATTGAGAAGTCATTGAAGGAGCCAGACACATTTAGCCTAGAAAAGAGAGGCCTATATGATACAAAAGTCTTATTTAACATTAGGACTGACTGTGGAAGACACTGATTTATTATCTAGCTAGTCCAAATAATTTGTGGACAAACATTTTCAATTCAAGGTGAAACATTCATTCATTCATTCAGTATTTACTGATCAAATATAGTTTTTCTATTATTGTACATGAGTGCTAAGTCGCTTTAGTCTTGTCGGACTCTGTGGGATCCTACGGACCATAGCCGGCCAGGCTCCTCTGTCCATGGGATTTTTCCAGGCAAGAATACTGGAGTGAGTTGCCATGCCCTCCTCCAGGGGATATTCCCTGGCATAGGGATTAAACCCGAGTCTCTGACTTCCCCTGCATTGGCAGGCAGGTTCTTTACCACTGGCACCACCTGGGAAGCTCTTCTGTTACTGTGTTAGGCTCTAAAAGTTGAAGAAGAATTTATTAGCAAACATCGTGATTTTAAAAATTGTGAACTGGCAGATTTGTAATTAGATGCTAGTTAGCTATCTGTGAGTGCTATATACAGGGGTTCCTAGCCTCTGGGATCTAATTCCTGATGATCTAGGGTGGTGCCGATGTAATAATAATAAAAATAAAGTACACAATAAATGTAATGTTCTTGAATCATCCCAAAACCATCCCTCCATCCCCAGTCTGTGGAAAAATTGTCTTCCACAAAACAAGTCTCTGGTGCCAAAAAGGTTGAGGACCACTGGTATTTTAGAAGGGAAAATGTCTGTGTTCTTTAATATGTATGCTGTGCTAAGTCACTTCAGTAGTGTCCAGCTCTTTGGACTGTAGCCTGCCAGGCTCCTCTGTCCATGGGATTCTCCAGGCAAGTATACTGGAGTGGGTTGCCATGCCCTCCTCCAAGGATCTTCCCGACCCAGGGATCGAACCCAAATCTCTTACATCTCCTGCCTTGGCAGGCAGGTTCTTTACAACTAGCGCCATATACACATGAGTTACCTGGGAATCTTAATAAAATGTTAATACAGTAGATGCGCAGGAGACTGAGAGTTGGCCTTTCCAACAAGCTCCCAGGTGATTCAGATGCTGCTGGTCCGTGAGCCACACTTAGAAGAGCAATAAGTTCACTGCCTCTCAGACATTCTCCAATTCTGATAAGAATCAACAGATCTATTTTGTGTCATCTCAGATTCAGTGTCTCACATTTCAGAGAAAGAAATAAATTAGAAGCCACGGGCTTGTCTGATGGGTACCTATCACTTGAAGGGTGAGAGCACGCGGCTGGCTTGGAGTTTGGCTTCGCCTCCTCATATTAAGCTGCTTTGACCATCCTGCTAGGACGAACGGCAAACCGCGTGAAAGGAATACACTAACGTGCAGTCCTCATTCAAAATCTTAGTTCTGACCTACTCTCCTTGACTTGCCTTCACACTGAATTCCATGCTGTTGTAGCCCTTCCTACACTCTCATCCTCCAGTTCTGATTTTGTTTAGTACTATTTAGTTTGCCCTTCAGATATGACATGTAGGGCTTTTTTTCCAGGTTCACCTTTCAAGTATTTCAGCAATGATCTTGGCATCTTCCCTGTTACATTCGCTGACTCTTGATACTGAGCGGGGCCCTGTGGGGCTCCTGGGCTCAAAGCCTCTCTGTGTACCCCTTTTCTTTGATTACAGGAAACAGCCTTCCTTCACCCTCCATGACCTTCTCTGAGTTCCATTGGGCAAATTCAAGCCAATGTTAATTAGGGAAGGGAGGGGATGTGAGACCAGGGGAAAACAAACAAGAAAAACAATAGTGTAGCCTTGGGGCAAGGTCCTGGTTCCCCATCAATGGATGCACACAATATCTTTGAACTGTTTTTCAGATACAGAAGCCCCATCTAGGTGGGAGAAGTTAAGGATTAACAATGGTGTGCAGCCCACAGCCTGCGGACCCCAGACCAGTTAGAACCTGATGATTGATTAATGCTGACTCCTACTTACCTTACCACCAACCCCTCAGAATGTCCATGAGCTGATCACGCCCTCTTTGAACCGATACACTTTGAACCAATAAACTTTCTCACTATCCTCTCCACAAAGGGACACCTCCGCTGTCAAGGCAGAAGCTTACTGTGTCCCCACTTTGCCTGGCAAAGTAATAAAGCCATCCTTTCCTACTCCACCCAAAACTCTTGTCTCCGAGATTTGATTAGGCACTAGTACCCAGAGATGATAAGCTTCCAGCCTCATTCTGAGGACCCAGGCTCCTCAGTAAACATACTTGCACTTCAGCTCAGAATCAGTCTCCCTGAAATTGTTTTGGCTTCCAGATTCCTCCAGTGCTGAGAGCGGGGTGGACAAATCAAGGCCGCTGAGATCAGTTTGCCATCCCAAGTGACCCAACATCACTTCAGATTTCCATAAATCATTAGAAGGGCAGAGGGCATCCAATATAATTTCCAAACGTGGTCTATTTTTCTTCTGTAAGTAAGAGCTAGAGGAGAATATTGATAAAAATCATATTATGTGCTCAGTTGCTCAGTCGTATCCAACTCTTTGCAACCCCATGGACTGTAGCCTGTCAGGCTCCTCTGCCCATGGAATTTTCCAGGCAAGAATACTGGAGTGGGTTGCCATGCCCTACTCCAGGGGATCTTCCTGACCCAGGAATCGAACCCTCATCTCTTGCATCTCCTACATTGGTAGGCAGATTCTTTACCACTAATGCCACCTGGAAAGTCCCAAAACCATATTAAAGAGTCATCTAATAATGATACTTACAATTTGGGGGGCAGGGGGTAAAATGGGTTCCTTCCTCACAAAGTAACTTACAGATTTACAAGTATTAAGATGCATTCCATTTTATAGGGAAACACTCAAAATCATCTCCTTCATCAAAAATCCTTCCTTAGGGTTGCCATAGGTTTTTTTTTTCCCCCATTCTTTCTGTTAATATTTTATGTTTATTGAAGTATTGCTGATTTACAATATTGTGCCAATCTCCGTTGTATAGCTAGTGACTCAGCTATACACAAATATAAATGTTTATATATTTTTAATGTTCTTTTCCATTATGCCTTATCCCAAGAGACTGGATAGAGTTTACTGTGCTATACAATAGACCTTGTTGTTTATGCATTCTAATAGCTTGGATCTACCAACCCCAAATTCTGTGTGGTTTTGATAAACTTGACTGCTACACTGAATAAACAGACACTAAGAAAACATACAATCATTGAGAGAAACTGGAATGATTTGAATTAGAATGAGCTAATTCTTGACACAATCGATCTAAACAAATTTTGCAACATATAACAGCAAGTAGAAAAGTGGCCACTCCATTTCATACTTACAGCCATCACCTATGAACTCTGACAGAATCTCTTGTCTGAAGACCATCTCCCCTTATTTATTTGCTACATATTATTAGACTTACTTCTGCACAAAATTATAAGCTGTCATCAGTTCAGTTCAGTTCAGTCACTCAGTCATGTCCAACTCCTTGCAACCCCATGGAATGAAGCACACCAGGCTTCCCTGTCCATCAACTCCCAGAGCCTGCTCAAACTCATGCCCATCGAGTTGGTGACCATCTCATCCTCTTTAGTCCCCTTCTCCTCCTGCCTTCAATCTTTCCCAGCATCAGGGACTTTTCCAATGAGTCAGTTCTTCATATTAGGTGGCCAAAGTATTGGAGTTTCAGCTTCAGCAACAGTCCTTAATATTCAGGACTGATTTCCTTTAGGATTGACTGGTTGGATCTCCTTGCAGTCCAAGGAACTCTCAAGAGTCTTCTCCAACACCACAGTTCAAAAGCATCAATTCTTCAACTCTCATAGTGTTAGTCACTCAGTTGTGCCTGACTCTTTGCGATCCCATGGACTATATAGCTCACCAGGCTCCTCTGTCCATGGAATTCTCTGGGCAAGAACACTGGAGTGGGTTGCCATTCCCTTCTCCATTCAGCTCTCGTATGCAAGGCCTATGTTTAATTCTTTCTTTGCATTCTCCCCTGTACTGGGCAACAAGAAGGGACTTAAAGAACGACTGTTGTTTGATTTGAAGATGTTAAGACAAATATTTTACCAGCAAGAGATGTGATACCTGCTTTCCTCTTGGTAGAAAGTGAGCCCACTGTAACTGGTGTTATGGTGGTGGGAATGGTAAATATGGCAGAGACCTTTTGAATTGTTTTGAATTTTGTAAAGAAGGGTGGGAGGAGCAGAAATTCCCTGGGGCAGATGTGCGCAGCCACCTGCTCAGCCAGTAGAGGGAGTCAGAGGACGGAGTCTGAGCAGGGCCTTTTCTGCCTATCATTTTACCAGCTTAGGGCTGGTGTCTGCTGTTTCAGAACTTCCATGGTCCCTCGCAGCACAACAACAAGAGGGCGTGAGGACGTCTTGTTACTAAGCTTTTCAAGAAGAAAGACGTGTGTGTGTTGGGTGTACCGTGTTCGTGTGGCTGACCATTTAAACTGCTTCAAAACCTGTGAGGAATCAGTGGTCTTGTCCTTTTTCTCTTCAAAAACGACTTTGTGTCACTTTCCTTCCCCACCTTTGTCTTCTCTGGCTCCTCAGTCCATGACTTTGGGTGAGCCTCGTGCTGTGTCCACTTGGCTGGGCCACTGTGTGCAGATATTTGGTCAAGAATGACTCTGGATGTTTCTGTGAGAATGTTTGTGAGTGAGATTTACATTTGAAATTGGTGAACTTTTTTTGAGTAAAGCAGATTATCCTCCATAATGAGGGTGCGCCTCATCCAATCAGTTGAAGCCCTGGTTGGAACAAAAGACTGACCTCCCCCAGGCAAGAGAAAACTCTGCTGCAGAAGGCCTCTGGACTTGAACTATAGTCCATGGATTTGAACTACAATATCAGCTCTTCCCAGGTCTCCAGCTGATGACCTGCATCATAGATTTTTAACTCGCCAGCCTCCATAATCACCTGAGCCATCTCCCCATATTTACATGCACAACATTGATTTGGTTTCTCTGGAGAACACTCACTAATATAGGCTCCTTTCACTGTGACGTTTGGAAATTGGTCCTTTCTCACAGGGCTACAATAGTCACAAAACATTTAAAAACACTCAAATAATAAAATGGAGAAGATACTGGTCAGCATAAGAGTTGCCTGTCCACAGTTTCCAAAGAGACTTCAACACAGGGCAAAGGAAGGAAGCATCTGGGTAAACCGGAAATGCTTCTGGTGTTTTCTACATTCTGACAGAAGACTTCTCAAGCAAGGCTCTTTTAGCACAAGAACTAAACTTTCACATCACCTGTCTGTCAGGGCACAAAGGCTGTTTGGAACTTGGAGAGAAGTGAAGGAGTGAAGGAATAAGCAGCTCAGTTGATAAGGATGCCATGGAAGACAGGGGTCCTGAAGCTCTGAAATGAGAGCTAGGGAACTGAAGATGTGGGCAACAGCAGTCAAATCCCATCCTAACTGGAATTTTAAGAGAAGAAACAGAAGCCGTAGCATATTACAGCAGGGATACTGAAAATCCACTGATGGATCTCACTGTGGCATTCTTCTCTGCAATTTTTTTTAACTTGATTCCTGTCTGGCAGTAAGAGCAAGGGTGGTATTTGTTCATGCTAATCAGAGATAAATGCTATCATTTTTTCCAGTTGGCCATACTGTCAAAAAAACCGTGTAATCTCAAGCAGAGGTCATTATTGACTATAAAAATCAGCAACAGAGAAGAGATTAAATTTCAAACAATCCTACTTCTCTATGACTAATGGCTAGAAAGGTTTCCTCTACCAAAATGGAGGTCTCCCCATAATTTTTTGATGGATCTCAGACTACTCGTCAGCCTGTGTATTTCATGTCTTCACAGTTTCAAAGACCATGAAATCTTTACTCTTCTGGCAGCTGAACTTGGAATTACTTTGTAATTCAACATATCTGTGATTATATGTGGACAGGAAAAACAAAAATGAAGCAAACCCACTGAAAACTCCCATTTATATTCCCAAGTGTCCTGAAAGACTGTCTTAATACCACTCCCTTCCCTTCCCCTCACCTTTTTTGTTTTAGTTTGTTTCCCCAAAAGTGATAAGCTCAAGGTTATATATTATCTCCAGTTTTCAAATCAATATTACCTTATAGCACCATTGCTGCTTGGTTTAGGGCTTTGCAACTAGCTACCATGACAATAGATGCACAGCCTGGAACCAGTTTTAGTTAATTAGAGTCAATCAATCCAAACTTTGCTAACTTACTCATGTGAAACAATAGTATAATGAACCAAAGTCGGCAAGATGATTGGGAAACACAAATTATTGCACCCTGATAAATTAAATGTGACTATTACAAAACCTTCCTTCTAAACGAATACTCAGGGAAGGGATATATGGGTGTTTAATATAATTAAGAATAAAGGAAAAATAAACATAAAGGAGCAATTAAAAGCCCCGTTCTTTTTTTTTTTTTTTTTTAAGGGAAGAAAAACACTCAGTGGTGTGTAATGGGAATATCTTATGACATCCTCATGAGGGTTTATTTGAGAAAGTATCTTCCTGTTGATTGTGGTCCTTGGGTGGAGTGGGCAGCAAAGCAGGACATGCATACTTGTGGATGGTGGGACTGTGGCAGGGTGGTGAAAGATCCAAAAGGCAGGGAAGAGACAGACAGGTATAAACTTCGCGATTTATGTGTGTGCAGTGTCCAGAGTGTGAGTTTCTGTGACTAAGGGGGTCAATACTTTGATAATGTATGAAACTGAGTGAAAGATTTTCCCCAGAACTCTGGCAAATCTGATGTGCAATCTATTTATCATTGGTCCTTATGCACACATGCTCAAAGTGTAAGGCCTGCTATAGACTAGGTAAAATAAACAGCCACACACAGATTTCCCTGGTGGCCCAGTGGATAAGAATCTACCGGCCAATGCAGGCAACACAGGTTTGATCCCTGGCCTGGGAAGATCCCACATGCCACGAAGCAACTAAGCCCCTGTGTACTACAATTATTGAGCCCAAGCTCCAGAACCTGCGAGATACAATTACCGAACCTGTGTGCTGAAACTACTTAAGTCCTGTACCTAGAGACTGTGCCCCACAACAATAGAAGGCACAGCAATGAGAACCCTGAGCACTGCAACTAGAGGGTAGCCCCCACTCACAGCAGCTAGAGAAAGTCCATGCAAAGCAATGAAGACTCAGTGCAGCTGAAAATAATCTTTTTATTAAAAAAAATCACAAAAACAGCCATACACATGTAACCGGTAGAATAAAACAAACCCCAGAAGTTCACCATCCCCTTAGCCAAACCTCACAGTTGCTTTATCCCAAGGGAAGCTGTGAGTCCTATCAGAAGTATTATTTGAGGTTAAAAAATTATGTTTAACCATAATAAAATGGAGGATGAGGGAGTTTTGAAATGCAAAATTGATATGAATTTATTGTGTGTGTGTGTGTTAGTCGCTCAGTCGTGTCCAACTCTTTGAGACCCCAAGGACTGTAACCCACCAGGCTCCCCTGTCCATGGAATTTTCCAGGCAAGAATACTGGAGTGGGTTGCCATTCCCTCCTCCAGGGGATCTTCCCAACCCAAGGATTGATCCTGGGTCTCCTTTATTGCAGATAGATTCTTTACCATCTGAGATGCCAGGGAAACCCATGAAGGTATTAGATGTCTCATTTGGGAAATAAGAGTTAGGAAGCAAAAAGCAACTGGACAAGGGATGGCAAGGGTGGAAAAGGGTTGTGGAAAAAATGTGTAAAGATAAATTTAAAACAAGATTCTTATGCTTCAGCTTAGGCTAAACCTGGTCCTATTATTTGCTGTTGGCAGTGAGCCATCTTTCATAAAGAAGCCTCCTGAGAAACGGGGTGGAAAAGAGCTCTGACCTGGAGCTAGAAGACCTGAGTGGGGGTCCCCTCCCAGCCAGTTCTATGATCTATTTGGCCTCAGTTTCCTGACCTGCAAAGTGGGCTGTTGAAGCAGATGATTGCAGAGGAAGCTTCTAACTCAAAATATTCCAACTCCAGGTACAATTTCAAGGAACAGTTTTAATAACTGACTATAGTGACACATCAGAGAAGGCAATGGCACCCAACTCCAATACTCTTGCCTGGAAAATCCCATGGACGGAGGGGCCTGGTAGGCTGTAGTCCATGGGGTCGCTAGGAGTCGGACACAACTGAGAGACTTCACTTTCACTTTTCACTTTCATGCATTGGAGAAGGCAATGGCAACCCTCTCTGGTGTTCTTGCCTGGAGAATCCCAGGGACAGGGGAGCCTGGTGGGCTGCTGTCTATGGTGTCGCACAGAGTTGGACACAACTGAAGCGACTTAGCAGCAGCAGCAGCATAGTGACACATGCTTACTACCACTATAGACTGAATGCATGTCTTCCCAAATTCAGAAATTAAAAAAAATAATTTATTTATTTGGCTGCGTTGGGTCTTAATTGTGGCATGCGAGATCTTTGATTGCATTGCAGACTCTCTAGCTGTGGTGAGTGGGCTGAGTAATTGTGGCATGCAGGCTTAGAAGCTCAGAGGCTTTGGGATCTTCATTCCCCAACCACGGATGGAATCCATGTCCTCTGCATTGCAAGGCAGCTTCTTAACCAGTGGACCACCAGGGAAGCCCCTCCAAATTCAGAAACTGAAAACTAACTCACAACGTGATGGTATTCGTAGGTGGAGTCTTTGGAAGATGATTAGGTGGTGAGGGCAAAGCTCTCATTAATGGGATTGGAGTCCAAATAAAAGAGGCCCCAGAGAACTTTCTTTCACCCATTCTGGCATATGCAAAAAGGCAAGCATCTAAGAACCAGGACAGGGGCTCTCACCAGACAACAAATCTGCTGGAGCCTTGATCCTGAACTTCTCAGCATCCAGAATTGTGAGAAACGAGTGTTTGTTGTTTAAGCCACGCAGTCTATGGTGTTTTTGCTACAGCAAAATAAAAGTCCCAAATGGACAAAGTCATCTACTGAGTTCCTGTGTTACTTCGGTCACATAAGCAGGCAGATCAGTCAAATGCCAGAGATATATTTGCACTGTGATTCATATGTTATGTTAGACTTGATTGCCTTATATTAAACCACAATCTATTTTCTCATAACCTGAATCACAAAGTCTTCATATACTCTCAAGCTCATATATATTATATTACCATTTACCAGATGCATAAACAGGGCTTTTCTTGAAAGGGATTTAAAGTTTGGCCCCACATCCATCGTAAGACTTTGTGTCTATGTCTCTTGAGTTGAGAGGGGGACTGTGTTTGTTTCATTCTCCTTGTTTGTTAAAGATGATGGCTGGGATGATGAGGTGTCTCACCTTTCTTCCAAGCCATTGAAGAAATGTCAAATTAGTTTGAAAATTCTAGAAGACCAGAAATAGAAACTACATCACTTTCAAGTGTCCTATAACATCTAAACAGTATATATTAGCTACAGAAGCTGTTAGATGACAGATGAATGCATAGATGGATGGAAAGATTACACATAGATGGAGAAATAAACATAAAAATAAATGGAAAGTCAATATAAATACAATGGTATATAGTCTATATTTCTTTGCAACTGGAAAACTTATAAATGTTTAAGTTTTAGAGTCTTATTTTGAGGAATCACAATATTTTATATAATAGAACTGTGTCATGACAAACTTTGATGTGTTCTTCTTCAGATTGATTTAACATAGTCATCTTCATTTGATTACTAAGAAAATGTACTCAAAGATAACAAAATAATGTTTTACATTTCAAAGATGTGTGACTAATTTAATCCTACCTTTCACATCACAGTTCCATCATTCACAACAAAACGAATTCTTAGCCAAGGATTCTTAGCCAGACCACTTTCTAGATAAAATTTTTGTCTGTAACTTCAATTTCATAAAATCTTCTCCTCAAACCACGTTAAAACCGCCGAGTATTTCACTGACCATGACACCACCACTTGGTGATGAGAAATTTGCTTGTGCTTCTGACACTTCTATGTTAAACGACAGCTGCTTCACTCACGTGGAAGCAGCCTGTTTCCCCCCACTGGGGATTCTTATCCCCACTGGAGGTGGGTGAGCCTCCTTCTGGCAGTGTTGCATGCATTCAGAGCTCTTTAGATACTCCAGAGCTGACAGCTAAGATGAACTCATTCTGTAAGGAACGTGTTTTCCCGTGGAAGATAGCGAGATCTACTTGCCTTCGGGGAATAGAGGATGAGGGGTACTCTGGCCTGTTCTCATCCTGGTGAGTCAAACACCCACAGTCACACAGGGCCAGCCATGTACCACGTAGAAATGAAAGGTTAATCCTTTTGACACATATACTATTGATATCGTGTATAATATAGATAACTAAAGAGAACCTACTTTATAGCACAGGGAGCTCTACTTAACGCACTGTGGTGCATTAAGTCAAAAACGGAGAGGATATATGTTTGTATGGGGCTGATTCATTTTGGTGTAGAGTAGAAACTAACACAACATTGTAAAACAACTATATTCCATTAAAAATTAATTTTAAAAATGAGTTGATTAAATGAATAAATGTGTCTTATCTCCCAGAAGAAAAATTCCAGATCAGAAATGAGCAGATGATTTAAAACAGAAACATATGTGCAAACACTTTTCCTATCATCCCCACCATCAATATCATCATTACTATTCCCTCACCTGCCCTACCTTCTCACCTTTCAAATTTCCTGAGATTTGAATATGGTTTGTTTCCTTTTCCTCTAGTCCTCTTTCCTATTCCCATAGGTACCTTAAACTATACATTTAATAAGCATTGCTTTACAATGCTGTGTTAGTTTCTGCTGTGCAATGAAGTGGATAGCTGTATGTACACATATATCCCTTCCCTGTTAAGCGTCCCTCCCACCCTACCCCATCCCACCCCTCTAAGTCATCACAGAGCACTGAGCTGAACTCCCTGAGCTACATGGCAGTTTCCTACTATCTATCTATTAAACACATGGTAGTGGATGGGATGGGGGAGCCTGGTGGGCTGCCGTCTCTGGGGTCGCACAGAGTCGGACACGACTGAAGCGACTTAGCAGCAGCAGTGGATTTACGTCAAACCTAATCTCCCAGTTCATCCCACCCTCCCCTTCCTCCCCTGTGTTCACGTGTCCATTCTCTATGTCTCTGTCTCTATTCCTCCCTGGAACTAGGTTTATCTGTACTGCTCCTGCTCCTGCTGCTAAGTCACTTCAGTCGTGTCCGACTCTGTGCGACCCCACAGACAGCAGCCCACCAGGCTCCCCCGTCCCTGGATTCTCCAGGCAAGAACACTGGAGTGGGTTGCCATTTCCTTCTCCAATGCATGAAAGTGAAAAGTGAAAGTGAAGTCGCTCAGTCGTGTCTGACTCTTAGCGACCCCATGGACTGCAGCGTACCAGGCTCTCCCGTCCATGGAATTTTCCAGGCAAGAGTACTGTACTATTTTTCTAAATTCCACACACATGCATTAATATATGATATTTGCTTTTCTCTTTCTGACTTATTTCATTCTATATGACAGACTCATGAGCATCCACATTTGTGGTACTCTTAAAAATTCAACTCCAAGGGAAAAGGGAGATGAGCCTCACTTAGGCATATAACTTCCAGAAGTTGAGCCCTTAGAAGGTGGTTATCACTCGGATGGGTTCCATACGAATTCTTCTGGCCCAGATCCTGCTGATTGTGTTTGCCGTTGTCACAACACACTTCAAGGATGGCAGGTCCTGAATCATCAATTCCACGGTTATCCTGTATCGTTTTAGTGCAAGTTGCAGTCTAGCTCAGCAAGAACTCAGGTTCGTGGGAATACATCAAGGAGTCAGGAGACTTCACTTTATGTACGAATGCCCCTGTTAACCTAGTAGAGCTGTGATGAGGATCAAAGTGTTTAGTGAAGAGCACTGCTGCTGCTAAGTCGCTTCAGTTGTGTCCGACTCTGTGCGACCCCCATAGACAGCAGCCCACTAGACTCCTCTGTCCCTGGGATTCTCCAGGCAAGAATACTGGAGTGGGTTGCCATTTCCTTCTCCAATGCATGAAAGTGAAAAGTAAGGGAAGTCGCCCAGTCGTGCCCGACTCTTAGCGACCCCATGGACTGCAGCCTACCAGGCTCCTCTGTCCATGGGACTTTCCAGGCAAGAGTACCGGAGTGGGGTGCCATTGCCTTCTCCGGTGAAGAGCACAGGAGCTTGTTAATATTGGCTGTTACAATAAGGAGTGGTAGAGAAGAAAGACCGCTGAATGTGGAGATTTCAAACTGCCTTGAGCCACTTGCTAACTCTGACATCACTGAACCTCTCTTAACTTCATTGTCAGTATCTATAAAATGATAATGTATTACTTTAGTGATATGCTCGTGTGTGCATGTATTGTGTGTATACACACACATTGTAGAAGTACATGTCTTAGTAGATAAAGTATATAAAGATAGATGAATAGATAAATCTGACACTTCTCTGAACTCTTTTAAATGGTTATTTCACTGGGAATACATTGTGTATATATTATGTGTATGTATGTATTTGTGTGTATCAGACAATTTAAAATTTCTAATTGAGCTTTGACAACTTTCTAATAATTTCTGTAGTGGATGATATTCAGAATATAGGGAAGGTCTCATACATACTAGTCTAGTACAATGCAAAACACATAGTAAATGTCAATATAATGTAACGAACAATAGATAGTAAAAAGCCCCCCAAAAAAGTTCCTACAAAAATTCAACAGTATATGTATGGTCATGTATAAAAGCAAAGAAAAATTCTTTTATCATTTCTTAGAGTACATTTGATGTTACTCTTTTCTTCCCCTATATTACACTATATTACAATATTACACTACACAATATATTACACTATATTACACCTATATTGCAATCCAGAAGGGAAGCTCTATATTACTCTAATCTTTACCAATAGTCCACGTTTCTTCTCAATCCAGTCGCTCAGCTGTGTCTGACTCTTTGTGACCCCGTGGACTGCAGCACCCCAGGCTTCCCTGTCTATCACCAACTCGAGGATCTTGCTCAAACTCATATCCATTGAGTTGGTGATCCCATCCAATTATCTTGTCCTCTGTCATTCCCTTCTCCTCCTGCCTTCAATCAATGTTTCTTCTTTGATCCCTAAATTTTTGTTTCCATGATGATTCCTATTCGGATTCCTAAAACTTTACAGGTATTTCATAGGTGCCTCGAACACCAGAGCTCCAGAAATTTAACTTACCATATTTCTTACACAAACCTTTTCTCCTCATGCCTTTCTGCCTCAATAATTAGCCAAATATCTACTTGCATGTTCAGGACAGAAACCTCACAATCCTTCTTGACATCTCCCTCTTGCTCACACCCCATATTTGTTGATTATTCTTTTTAAATCTACCTCTGATTCACCCAATTCCCTCTACTTATTTCAACTACCACCAACACCAATGGGAACCATTCTTTTCCTCTTCACTTTCCACACTAACGCTTACCCTCCTCCAACATCATCTCAGAACAATTGCTAGAGCACTGTTTCACAAACTCACATCTGAATGTCATTTCTCTTCTCAAATATCTCCCATGAATTCCAATCTCTTTAAGGCTAAATTGTCAAATTAGTAGACCCTTGGATTTTTTTTTAGCATCCATTTGCCGCAACATGGACTTCAGCAGTTTAAGACTGCTAGAGATATGCTTTTGTCCAAAATGCTGCTGAGAAAGAAAAAAAAAAAAAGCAAACTCTTTTGCAGCCTGAACTGGCAACACACACTCAGCAGTTAACTGCAGACCCGAGAATCCTGGGCTTGAAGGAATGCCCTGATTCAACACGGCCCTAAATGACATACGACACCTATACATACCCAAACACGTACTTCTTCCCTTCTGAAGTCATCACCAGATACCACGTCTTTCTCTGTTGTATGTTTTACCTTTAAAGCATTGCATTGGCAAACAGCGTTTTTGTTTTTTTTTTTTTGCCAGCTGTAATCAGTTTTTGAATTCTGTTGTGTTTTATTTTTTTTTATCCAAGTATGGTTCTCATGGTGTAGTAAATGACATTAGGCTTTTGTAAATTCTTGCAGAATATAACAGATCATTGGTTTTATAACACAGTCGCTGCTTTTGCATTCTGATGAGATTATTAGTAGCAGCCTAGAATACAACGTCCCCGCATACTGTTAGTTAAAAAAAATAAAAGTTTACTAAATGGTCTCTTGTCAACTGTATCTGAAAATCATTATAGTTTCTCTGTTTCCTATACATGAAGAGACTCTTCAGCAGGCTGGTGGGTTATGTCAACAGAGGTTACAGAGTTATTAGCCCAGCTCTGTTTGTTTCGGCAGGGCTTTCGCCAGGCCTGCGCATCTCCATTGTAAATTTCAGGGGCTTAGGTATTTGTATATCAGGTGGAGAACAATTCCAGTGTTCAAACAGATACTCACAGCCAATCGGCCTGGTGGTAACTTTCACTGGGAACAAATTCCAAGGTGGAGGGGAAACTCACTGGGGCTTCTCTGATTTGCCACCTCTCTATAACATAGATTAGCCCTTTGGGGTGTTGCGGCCTCCTGTAGAGAGATTTAAAATCCACTCGATTAATAAAATTAAGCATTTACCCCTTTGGGCCCATAGTCTATAGTGTAAATCAGCTACGTGTGATATTTAAGGGCAAATGGTCCTACCGCATGGCAGGCCTGGAAGGGAGACGCCAGGTGTGCAAAGGAAGTGCCTGCCAGAAGCCAGAGATCAGGGAGCAAAATGTCCCCTCCAATGTGTGTGTTTCTCTTTTTCTTGTAATGGCTAAAGAGATGACATTTGGAAATTGCCTATTGCTTGCGAACCTTCCCTTTCTCTTCATACCATTTTACACAGGCATATCCACTGTCTGCATTAACATCATCCCATTCTGGGCTTCAAATTGATACAATGCCAAATAAAAAGCCATCCTGTGAGCCGTAATGGTTCTCCAGAAGTCACGGCATTCAACATAGTCAGTAATATAAATTTTTAAATGTGAAAATGCATATTAAAATGAGAGATCTGATTTGCTTCAATAGTTCTGGCCTATGAGACACATAACACTGTGTTTTAAAAAACTGCTTACACCTAGTGTGCATTTTACCTGAATATGGGAATAATAAGAATGATAGATTTTTGCAAAAACTTCATATTCTGTTTTGAAACTCCTTTCAGGAAACAGTTCCAGAGTGGAATCAATTTCTCCCTCTCCTTTTGTTTTTATTTTCTTTTTCCCTCAGTTTCTGGGGATATTTTTACCTTATTGGCCACACTTTAAAGTCGAAAAATGTTTAAAATTGACATCATTCTCTTTGGAATTTTGTGTATCCTTCGGATTCTATTTTTTTAAGCTATTCTTAATTAGTAACATTCTCCATTAGGTTTATTATTTATGGTTAATGTTTAAGAACTAAAATGTAAGTTCTTCTTCAAAATATTACTCTTCACTTTTGATAATTTCAGCCTTCCATTTACATAAGCTAGTTTAATAAAATAAGTTATAGCAATTTAAGAATTATACTTATTTTTTAACTCAAATTACTATAACTTATTTTATTTAACTAGCTCATGTACACAGAAGTCTGAAATAATGAAATAAAAAACAACTTTCCAGGGTTTCAGAAAACACTCCAGACATCTGCCTTTTGCTGAACTACAGAAAATGTGTTGAGTTGGATGGGTGAGGAGACCAATGTGAGGCCATAAAGCTGGGTAGCAATCTAATGGGCGAGTGAAAAAATTACAGCATAATATATATTAAGTGTTTTCACTATATATAATCAAAGGGTGTATTTTTCCTGAAGATCAGTAAGATCTAGAACTACTTCATGTACTTTTACACTTTAGTAGAAACAATCTCTTGAACTAGCAATCAGGTTTCTTTGCAAATCAATAGAGAATAATGGAACTCAAGTTTTAAATGTAAACAATGCATGCATATCTGCTAAGCACTTCAATCCTGTCGGACTCTGTGACCCCATGGACTGTAGCCCACTGGGCTCCCCTATCCATGGGATTCTCCAGGCAAGAATACTGGAGTGGGTTGCCATGCCCTCCTCCAGGGGATCTTCCAGGCCCTTGGATCGAACCCACATCTCCTGTGGATCTTGCATTGCAGGCAGATTCTTTACCGTTGTGACCTTCACTTTCTTTACTGCCTTCACGACTGAGCGACTTTCACTTTCAATTTCTTTACCGCTGAGCCACCAGGGAAGCCAGATGTAAACAAATAGAGGTTTTAAATCCCACCTCCTATTCTCGCTGAGTATCAAGAGCAAAATCAGTAACTTCTCTTTATGTTTTCCTTCTGTGAAAGTGGTGTAATAGTCACATGTACTTCATAGGTTTATTGTTCTGGGTGAGGTTCTGCACATGATCAGCTGAACACAGCACCTGACACAAGGCAAGGGCTCAGGAAATGCTGTATGCAGTGCCATTGAAAGTGAAAGTGTTAGTTGCTGAATCCTGTCTGACTCTTTGCAACCCCGTGGACTGTAGCCCATTCGGCTCCTCTGTCCATGGAGTTCTCCAGGCAAGAACACTGGAGTGGGCAGCCATTCCCTTCTCCAGGGGATCTTTCCAACCCAGAGACTGAACTTGGGTCTCCTGCATTGAAGGCAGATTCTTTTTGTGAGCCACCAGGAAAGCCCATATGATTACTATTGGTCATAGACCCAAGTGTTTATGGGATTGACCTGTGTACCCTGGAATGCAAAAGTAGGAAGTCAGGAAATACCTGGAGTAATGGGCAAATTTGGCCTTGGAGTACAGAATGAAGCAGGGCAAAGGCTAACAGAGTTTTGCCAAGAGAACGCACTTGTCATAGCAAACACTCTCTTCCAACAACATAAGAGAAGACGCTACACATGGACATCACCAGATGGTCAACACCGAAATCAGACTGATAATCTTCTTTGCAGCCAAAGATGGAGCAGCTCTATACAGTCAGCAAAAACAAGACCGGGAGCTGACTGTGGCTCAAATCATGAACTCCTTATTGTCAAATTCAGACTTAAGTTGAAGAAAGTAGGGAAAACCACTAGACCATTCGGGTATGACCTAAATCAAATCCCATATGACTATACAGTGGAAGTGAGAAATAGATTCAAGGGATTCTTGCCTGAAGAACTATGGATGGAGGTTCATGACATTGTACAAGAGGCAGTGATCAAGACCATTCCAAAGAAAAACAAATGCAAAAGGGCAAAATGGTTGTCTGAGAAGGCCTTACAAATAGCTGAGAAGAGAAGAGAAGCAAAAGGCAAAGGAGAAAAGGAAAGATATACCATTTGAATGCTGAGTTCCAAAGAACAGCAAGGAAAGATAAGAAAGCCTTCCTCAGTGATCAATGCAAAGAAATAGAGGAAAACAACAGAATGGGAAAGACCAGAGATCTCTTCAAGAAAATTAGAGATACCAAGGGAACATTTCATGCAAAGATGGGCTCAATAAAGGACAGAAATGGTATGGACCTAACAGAAGCAGAAGATATTAAGAAGAGGTGGCAAGAATACACAGAAGAACTATACAGAAAAGATCTTTATGACCCAGATAATCACAATGGTTTGATCACTGACCTGACATACTGGAATGTGAAGTCAAGTGGGCCTTTTACAAACAAAGTTGTTGGAGGTGATGGAATTCCAGCTGAGCTATTTCAAGTCCTAAAAGATGATGCTGTGAAAGTGCTGCACTCAATATGCCAGCAAATTTGGAAAACTCAGCAGTGGCCACAGGACTGGAAAAGGTCAGTTTTCATTCCAATCCCAAAGAAAGGCAATGCCAAAGAATGCTCAAACTACTACACAATTTTACTCATCTCACACTCTAGTAAAGTAATGCTCAAAATTCTCCAAACCAGGCTTCAGCAGTATGTGAACTGTGAACTTCCACATGTTCAAGCTGGTTTTAGAAAAGGCAGAGGAACCAGAGATCAAATTATCCATATCTGTTGAATCGTCAAAAAAGCAAGAGTTCCAGTAAAACATCTACTTCTGCTTTATTGACTATGCCAAAGCCTTTGACTGTGTGGATCACAATAAACTGTGGAAAATTTTTCAAGAGATGGAAATACTTGAATGACCTGCCTCCTGAGAAATCTGTATGCAGGTCAAGAAGCAACAGTTAGAACTGGACATGGAACAACAGACTGGTTCCAAATAGGGAAAGGAGTACGTCAGGCTATATTTTGTCACCCTGCTTATTTAACTTAGATGCAGAGTACATCATGCGAAATGCTGGACTGGATGAAGTACAAGCTGCAATCAAGATTTCTGGGAGAAATATCAATAAACTGAGGTATGCAGATGACACCAGCCTTATGGCAGAAAGCGAAGAACTAAAGAGTCTCCTGATGAGAGTGAAAGAGGAGAGTGAAAAAGTTGGCTTAAAGCTCAACATTCAGAAAACAAAGATCATGGCATCTGGTCCCATCACTTCATGGCAAATAGATGGGGGAAACAGTGGAAACAGTGACTTTATTTTTAAACAGACTTTTTTTTTTAACAGTGACTTTATTTTTAAACAGAATTTATTTTGAGGGGCTCCAAAATCACTGCAGATGGTGACTGCAGCCATGAAATTAAAAGATGCTCCTTGAAAGAAAAGCTATGACCAAACTAGACAGCATATTAAAAAGCAGAGACATTACTTTGCCAACAAAGGTCCATCTAGTCAAAGCTATGGTTTTTCCAGTAGTCATGTATGGATGTGAAAGTTGGACTATAAAGTAAGCTGAGTGCCAAAGAATTGATGCTTTTGAACTGTGGTATTGGAGAAGACTTTTGAAAATCCCATGGACTGCAAGGAGATCCAACCAGTCCATCTTAGAGGAAATTAGTCCTGAATATCCATTGGAAGGACTGATGCTGAAGCTGAAACTCCAATACTTTGGAGTATTGCGAAGAACTGACTCATTGGAAAAGACCCTGATGCTGGGAAAGATTGAATTCAGGAGGAGAAGGGGATGACAAAGGATGAGATGGTTGGATGGCATCACCGACTCAGTGGACATGAGTTTGAGTAAACTCCGGGAGTTGGTGATGGATAGGGAGGCTTGGTGTGCTGCAGTCCATGGGGTCACAAAGAGTCAAACACAACTGAGTGACTGAACTGAACTGAACTGTGTACCTGTAGAGCTGGGTGCAGATGATGAAGTCAGTGAGTTTCTTCTCACTGCAGCATGTGGGTCTTTCCTCTGGTTGGATCAGAGTTTGGTCCAAGTGCTCCTATAGAGTTCTAACCCATCTTTCTCCATCTGATACATGTGTTCCTTTGGCCCATGTTGCTCTCTCCCTGTCTGTAAAATTACATTGCATATCACAGGGATGGTGAGCTTGATTAAAAGCATTCCTATGTTTGTTTACATTGGAAATGGAAGTTCATTCCCTTTATTGAATGCGATGTGGCTTCAGCTGTGTCATGTGGCTGCTTTGACAATTTGTGCTCTTCTTTCCCCTGGAGCTGTGGTTCTCTTATTTTTTCTATGTGAATGAGTACATTGTGCTGTTTTCTTAGGTGCCAATCAGTACACAATTGACTGGTCTCTGGTAAACTGCCAGGGTTCTGAGCCGAGGCCTCTGGTCTCTGCACTGACCCAGGCTCTGCATGGAGCTGGGTCTTGTGCTGGGACCCCCTCAGCTGATCTGACTTCCTGCAGTGCTGATGTCAAGACTTCCTGTCTCTTCTCCAACCAGTTAGAAAATGCTTCCTTTGAGTCTTAGCCCACTCACACTGCTATAACAAAATACTACAGAAGAATGGCTTCTAAACAACATTTATTTCTCATAGTTGTGGAGACTGGAAGTCCAAGATCAAGGGAGACAGAATGAGAGCCTGTGAGAGCCTGGCAGTCTTTTTACTGTGTCCTCACATGGCAGAATTGGTGAGGAGCTCTCTGGGGCCTCCTTTATAAGGGCACTAATCCCATTCATGAAGGCCCCACTCCTTTGTCCTAATCACCTCTGAACACCTATACCTTCTGTCATCATCACACTGGGGACCCAGTTTCAGCACATGAAATTGGGGAGACAGTTTCGGTCAATAGCACCGTCTTTAAACCATTGCCACACCTCACTACCCCCCACCCTCCACCACACACCACTCAACCTTCTCATTAAAACTCTGTACAGATATTCTTTCAGAAATATGTTTTGAGTGCCTTTATTTGCCAGGCACTGTGTAAGAGTTGGACACAACTGAGTGATTTCACTTTCACTTTTCACTTTTATGCAGTGGAGAAGGAAATGGCAACCCACTCCAGAGTTCTTGCCTGGAGAATCCCAGGGACGGGGGAGCCTGGTGGGCTGCCATCTATGGGGTTGTACAGAGTCAGACACGACTGAAGCGACTTAGCAGCAGCAGCAGCAGCAGTGCATGGCACCAAGAATATAAATGAAGCCTGAAAGAACTTGGCCTTGAGAACATGGAGCTTATCCTAGATGGTAGAGGATTAATAGCAGACAAATAAATAAATAGGTAACCAAAATCGAAAAAGGTTGTGATTAGTGCTTTGAAGGAGATAAACAGGGTACTGAGGCAGAAAGAAAGAGGGGAATTTACTCTTCATGTCATGGACACAAAAGTTCTCGCTGAAGAAAAGATATTCAAGAAAAGATCCAAAGTCCTGAGTGAAGTCAAGTCAGACAGAGAAGGAGAAATATCATATGGTATCCCTTATATGTGGAATCGAAAAATAAATGTTACAAATGAACTTACAAAACAGAAAGAGACTCACAGACTTAGAAAACAACTTGTGGTTGCCCAGGGAAGGGATACTTACGGACTTTGGAAAAGTCATATACACACTGTATTTAAAATGGATAACCAGTAAAGATCTATTGTGTAGCACATGGAACTCTGCTCAATGTTGCGTGGCAGCCTGAATAGGAGGGTGTTGGGGAGACAATGGATACATGCATATATATGGCTGAGTCCCTTTGCTCTTCACCTGAAACTACCACAACATTGTTAATCAGCTATAACCCAGTACAAAATGTTTTGGTGTTAAAAAAAATTAAATTACATTAAAAAACCCAAAAGATCTGAAAAATGAGGAGAAACTAAGGAAATGAGGAACCAGAGAGGAAAATTGTCCAAGCCGGAGGCACAGCAAGTACCAAATTCTCAAGTATAGGAAAGAACCAGAAAAATTTAAAGAAATGTGCGCCCCGCCAAAAAAAAAAAAAAAAAATTCAGTGCATCAGCTACAGCCTAGTGAGGCCATACATGTTGGAAAGAGGTAGTCAAAAGTCAGAACATGCACAGTCTTGTAGTCATATAAGGGGCGGGTGGTGAGAGAGTGGATAGAGAAGGATTGGGTCATGTTTTAGGCATGACAGAAAATAAACACAGAATATTAAACAGCAGAGCGCCTTGCTCTGATTTATCAGGAACTCTAAAATTTGAGTGGGAAGGGGGATATAGAAACATCAGACTTGTGGCACAGTGACCAGTTTGGAGGTTGGAGAAGATTTCCAGAGACTAGGGTATGAACTAGAGGCAGGGCAGGAGGTAGCATTGGAGTTGGCAAAGACTGCAATGATTTAGGGTATATGGTGATGGAACCCAAAGAACCTAATGACAGATTTGGAAAGAAGGGGTGGAGAGGGTGGGAAGGATGAAAGAAATGAAAAAATTCCTGATGACTCCAGGTTTCTGGACTGAGTAAATGAGAAGATGACATATCGTTTATGAAGAAGAGAGAGACTTTGGAGGGACAGGTTTGGCTACTGAGAGGAAGTGTGCAAAGTAAAATGCCTGGGAGATATCCAAGTGGAAATGTCAAAGAGGTAGCTCCCAACAGCATCTGTGTGTCCCACTTGTCTGGGCACCCGTGTGTCCATGTGACTAACTTTGGAAAACTTGAAAGTAACTGCCGCCATTTTCTTGGTGACAGTTCGATCCCTTTGGTAAATCGCATCTCCTCGGTGTGTTGGCTCAACATGACTTCAATATGTCAGGATTGTTCCTGATGAAAAGACCAGCATGCAAAGGGCCAACACACAAAGTCTACTGTGATAAATGTTCGTCATGGAGCTCAGATAAGAAATGTCTGACTGGCAGACAATTGCAAAAGGCAGAAGGAATGGAAGTGCCAAAGCCATAAATCAATGAGAGGTCTCATGATCTAGAATCTGATAAATGAGAGTGGACCGACAGGAAAACAGCCCCCTGGAGAGATGTGACATAGTAAATGCAGACAGTATGCCTCGATAAACATGCCAGAATGGTTGCACCAGATTCCAGAAATATTAAACCAAAGATATTTCTCCTAAAACACAGAGCAAGTGGTGCAGCACAAAGAAAAATGTTGGGAGGGAGGGAGACCATGGGAGGAAAATTCCACAATCTCATCCTTGATTCTTAGGGAAGAACATCACAACATGCAAATTTTATCAAAGAAAACCGTATAAAGTGTTGCAGAACCATTCCTTTCAAATGAATATAAGATGCTAATTGGTGATGTATGTAATCCCAGAGATGCTTGACATGCAAAGAGTGAGTGGAGTACGACAAAGCATTTGCGTGGGCCATCTGGAAGGGCATAGCATGCTCCTGTGTGTGATGAGAAAGTGGAATTAAACAGAAACTTTGGAAACCAAGCTCTAAATATGCATGGGTGGGGGTGTTTACATATTTTTCATGGATCAAGACCTTGGTGAGAAACACATTCCTGCTCCTGGAGACCATGGTGACCAAATGAAATAGAACCCGACCCTCCCCTGCGCAGTGAGAATTACTGCTACCCCTTGTGCAATCTTCAGCTTGCAGTCTGGACATCTCTACAGCTTTACCAAGCACATGGGTTGTGTGTCTCACATATTTTACATGTGAAACTTAAAGTTTGACCCTGGCTTACTTCCAGAAGCAAGCATTTGATTTCATGTGATAGCAAACATATACAGTATTTCGATTTCTAAAGCAAAGATGCTTTCTACATATACACATGTATACACATATTTTCCACAAACACCAAAGACCCTTTGTGAAAAAGACATATTTGTTTCTGCTCTATTCCACATGAAAAAAATTTTTAAATGTTCACCCCCAAAGAAGGTAGAAAGTATGAACTCCGTTTTGATTCCTTTCAATTTCTAAACTCAGAAATTAAACTTGAGGATAATATCTCTTCGGAATCAAAGTTTTCCTAAATTTTGTGGAATAAATGTCTCAGGCTGTACAGAGAGCTAGTCAATTTTTTAAAGACTATTTGATAGCCAAGAACTTGCCTAATGCTTGAAAATGGGCCATAAAATTTGGTGATCCATTTTTAAAGTAATGATTTGGTTTCCAGTGAGGAGGCCACAGGCAGCTAGAATTGTTGAGAGAGACAGAAGTGAATGATAGTTGCTCAGTCGTGTCTGATTCTTTGAGACCCGATGGACTGTAGCCTGCCAGGCTCCTCTGTCCATGGAATTCTCCAGGCAAGAATACTGGAGTGGGTTGCCATTTCCTTTTCTGAGAGAGACAGAAGGGGAGAGAGCAATTCAAGCGCACAGAGATTCCTCCAGATGTGGGTATTTGGACGCTCAGCCCTGAGTTCTACACTTCCAGGCTCCTGTTTTCTTCTGAACCCGTGTCATTTATGTCCTTGTTCTGAAGAAAAGTTTCGAGATATCTTTAGCCCACAGCTGGTTAAAAGACAAACGAAGCCAAAGCACAAATATAAACACCTGAGAAATTGCATCTCTGCGATCAATCTACCTCTTCTTAAATACATTTTGTTTGTTTGCCTAGCTGAGTGCAAGCCCCAGGCAAGAACTGTGTCTTTTTAATGTCTTCCGCAGCACCAAGCATATTGTAAAAGCTGAGGCAATGATAAACAATCAGAGCAATGCCATTCAAAGGGGATGCTGAGGCAAAGAGCTTGAGTTTAACCCTCATGGTTTAGACAGTGAAGTTGGGAAAAACTATGGCATTGAATTAATATATATAACTCAAATCTGCTTCCAGTATCTGACTCATTCTCTTCTCGGTTTCAGTGCCGCATTTTAAAAACCGTGGTCATGAAGGTAGTGTTTGTCCCCATGCCCCAAAATTGTACAAGGGTATAAAAATTCATCAAAAATTTTCTGAGCATCAGCTATATTCATACTATGTTAAGCATTCAAGACATGAAGGTAAATAAAGCACATTTCCCTCTCTCTCGGATCTTGTAAATCATGGGTAGATCATGAAAGAGTTAAGAGAAGGCGGAACTTGGAGATTTTCTTAAATGCATTTGTGAAAAACCATGCCCTGTAGATCATAATGAAATGTACTCATTTGAAATGGATGGTCTATTCCTAAGAACATAACTGCATGGGTCAGCTCTTTGGAGGGAAGATGCAAGACTGATTTTCTACACTCGGAGAGCAGGGCTATCCAGAGAGGGTACTCTGAGAGCCTTCACTCACTGGCCTCAGGTATTGCAAGCCTTACGAACAATGTAGTTCCTACCAGTAAAGTCGCTGTCCCTTGGATAGAGGCTTTAAGTTGTCAGAAGATGCCTCATTCATGCAGATTTAAGAGGGGCTCTAGCCCTAAGAAAGAATGAAATCATGCCATTTGTGGATGAACCCAGAGATTATCATAACAAGTGAAGTAAGTCAGACAAAGAAAGATAAATATCACATGATATCCCTTATGTGTGGAATCTAAAAAAAAGGATACAAATGAACTATTTTTAAGAAACGGAAATAAATTAACAGACATAGAAAAGGGAAACGGGAGAAGAAATAAATCAGGAGTTTGGGATTAGCAGATACACACTACTATATACAAAATAAGCAATAAGGTCCAGTAGGAATTTCCAGTATAGCACAAGGAAATAAATTCAATATCTTGTAATAAACTATAATGGAAAAATTATGAAAAAGAGTATATATACACATATATGTATATATTTATGTGTGTGTATATAACTGAATCACTTTGTTGTATGCCTAAAACTAACACATTATAAATCACTTATATTTCAATAAAAAATTTTTCACAATTTTCTCCAGCTTAAAAATATTCACCTCTTCCCTGTACATTTATCTGAATTGTTCACCACATTTTTGACATTTCCCCAGAGTAGCAACCTTCAGTTCAGCTCAGTTCAGTCCCTCAGTCATGTCCAGCTCTTTGCGACCCCATGAATCGCAGCACGCCAGGCCTCCCTGTCCATCACCAACTCCCAGAGTTCACTCAGACTCATGTCCATCGAGTCAGTGATGCCATCCAGCCATCTCATGCTCTGTCGTCTCCTTCTCCTCCTGCCCCCAATCCCTCCCAGCATCAGAGTCTTTTCCAATAAGTCAACTCTTCGCATGAGGTGGCCAAATATTGGAGTTTCAGCTTCAGCATCAGTCCTTCCAATGAACACCCAGGACTGATCTCCTTTAGAAAGGACTGGTTGGATCTCCTTGCAGTCCAAGGGACTCTCAAGAGTCTTCTCCAACACCACAGTTCAAAAGCATCAATTCTTCGGTGCTCAGTCTTCTTCACAGTCCAACTCTCACATCCATACCTGACCACTGGAGAAACCATAGCCTTGACTAGATGGAACTTTGTTGGCAAAGTAATGTCTCTGCTTTTGAATATGCTATCTAGGTTGGTCATAACTTTCCTTCCAAGGAGTAAGCATCTTTTAATTTCATGGCTGCAGTCACCACCTGCAGTGATTTTGGAGCCCCCAAAAATAAAGTCTGACAATGTTTCCACTGTTTTCCCATCTATTTGCCATGAAATGAAGGGACCAGATGCCATGATCTTAGTTTTCTGAATGTTGAGCTTTAAGCCAACATTTTCACTCTCCTCTTTCACTTTTATCAAGAGGCTATTTAGTTCCTCTTCACTTTCTGCCATAAGAGTGGTGTCGTCTGCATATCTGAGGTTATTGATATTTCTCCCAGCAATCTTGATGCCAGCTTGTGCTTCTTCCAGTCCAGCGTTTCTCATGATGTACTCTGCATATAAGTTCAATAAGCAGGGTGACCATATACAGCCTTGACATACTCCCTTTCCTATTTGGAACCAGTCTGTTGTTCCATGTCCAGTTCTAACTGTTGCTTCCTGACCTGCCTATAGGTTTCTCAAGAGGCAGGTCAGGTGGTCTGGTATTCCCATCTTTTGAAGAATTTTCCACAGTTTATTGTGGTCCACACAGTCAAAGGCTTTGGCATAGTCAATAAAGCAGAAATAGATGTTTTTCTGGAACTATCTTGCTTTTTCAATGATCCAGCAGATGTTGGCAATTTGATCTCTGGTTCCTCTGCCTTTCCTAAAACCAGCTTGAACATCTGGAAGTTCATGGTTCACGTATTGCTGAAGCCTGGATTGGAGAATTTTGAGCATTACTTTACTAGCATGTGAGATGAGTGCAACTATGCGGTAGTTTGAACATTCTTTGGCATTGTCTTTCTTTGGGATTGGAATGAAAGCTGACCTTTTCCAGTCCTGTGGCTACTGCTGAGTTTTCCAAATTTGCTGGCATCTTTCACAGCATCATCTTTGAGGATTTGAAATAGCTCAACTGGAATTCCATCACCTCCACTAGCTTTGTTCATAGTGATGCTTTCTGAGGCCCGCTTGACTTCACATTCCAGGATGTCTGGCTCTAGGTGAGTGATCACACCATTGTGATGACCTGGGTCATGAAGATCTTTTTTGTACAGTTCTTCTGTGTATTCTTGCCACCTCTTCTTAATATCTTCTGCTTCTGTCAGGTCCATACCACTTCTGTCCTTTATTGAGCCCATCTTTGCATGAAATGTTCCCTTGGTATCTAATTTTCTTGAAGAGATCTCTAGTCGTTCCCATTCTATTGTTTTCCTCTATTTCTTTGCATTGATCACTGAGGAAGGCTTTCTTATCTCTCCTTGCTATTCTTTACAGAATGAGGAAAAGGATTCATAGGATTTGATGGAGCTAGCAGTGGGATCTGATAACAAGCAATGCAAAGAGCCCATTTGTGAGAAAGATACTGAAAAAAAGTAAGGAGGTGCTTTAGGAATGTGATTTAGAAATGGAGTTAGAAGGGCAGAGGCAATCTTGCCCAATCATCCAAATTATCTAGTTCTAAACATGAAATTGTACTTCAGAGTGGACTAGGTACAACTCAACATCCTGAAACTAAATTTGTCTAAATTTTACACAATGAATTTTGGTTTACCAATCCTCCTTTTCTAACTGGAATCCTGTATGTCATTGTCACTGATGAATTTTTGTGTGACTCAGAAGACTCAAAAAAAATTGAAACATAGATTCTTAAGAAGCCAAAAGGTAGTATGTGCCACCAGAGACCTTTTCACATTCTGAATGTTAAGGACTAAATTGCATCCCTCCTCCATTCATATGCTGAAGCCCTGACACACACACCCCCAGCCCCCACCATGTGATGGAATTTGGAGAAAGGGCCTGTAGAGTTGTAATTAAGGTTAAACAGGTTCCTAAGAGTAAGATCCTAGTCCAATATAACTGGTGTCCTTTTGAGAAGAGGAAGAGACTCCAGAGATGTTCTTGCACAGAGAAAACGTCTTATGAGGACATCAGAAGAAGATGGCCATCTGAGAGCCAAGGAGAGAGGCCTCAAAAGAAATCAAACCTGCCAACACCTTGATCTTGGACTTCCAACCTCCACAACTATGAGAACAAAACCACAGAGAGAGCAACTCATTCACAAAGTCCTGATTTTCAGCAGGGGGAGGGCATGGCGAGTACAAGGGGGGCTTCTGAAAAATCTACGTCTTACTTCCTTTGTTTCAGAAACATACATCTAATGCTGTTTCACCTTGAGACCAGCATGAATATACTGAAAATGCTCCTAGTGATTCTAACACATGAGCACCCTCCCTCTGTCACCCTCCTGCCTTCTGGCTCAGACATTCATCACCAAACTCCTTGGATTCTTATAAAATCTAACTGCCTTGGTGGTGATGGTGCCAGCAGTTGTCTGGTGATCAGGAAGCCATCCACGAGCCTTTGTTGTGTGAAAATAGATTGTTATCTTCATTTTCTATTCCATCCACAGTACCAAAGCTGGACCAGAGGCAACAGGGAAAACCAGAAATGACAGATAACTTCATACGAGCAAAAACTCTTCACATGCCCAGAGCAGACCGTCTAATATAAGAGATGAAACTTACAGCATTGCTTGTCTTTGGAAGTGACAATATTCAATGCATTAATAGCCCACAAAGAAAATGAAGCCTCCTAATGTTGTTTATTTGTTCAATTAGGCCCCACATCTTCATGCTTTATTTAGCAGAGACAGCAAATCTCACCATATCTGAGTTCTCTTCTACTTCCTTGGCATTCAGTTACGCTATAATTTCCAGTCTCTTTTCCAGGTACGTGAGGCCATATAACTAGCTTCTAACCAAAGGTGTATGAGTGGAAGTGCCATGAGTTATTTCCAGCTGGACCTAATAACTTAGTGTCTTTTCCTTGTACATCAACTGAAGTGAGAAAAGAGTCAGAGGACCCAAATGAGAGTGAATTTCATGATGAGAAAAGCCTGGATTCTTGGGTGACTGTGTAGACAAGTAATTAAACAATTCCACAGATCCAATGGACTGACCTGGGTAAGAAATATTCTTTCATTCTATCACATCATTTATATTGAAAAGTTATTTGTTAGAACAGCAGACTGACTCTTAACAATATTTGTAGCAGCAGAGAGTTTTGTTACTTTTTGCCAATGAGTTTCAGGATTTTTTTCATTTGAAGGTAATGATGAAAAGTGAAAGTGTTAGTCATTCAGTGATGTCTGACTCTTTGGGACCCCATGGACTAAAGCCCACCAGGCTCCTCTGTCCATGGGGAATCTCCAGGCGAAAATGCTGGAGTGGGTAGCCATTCCCTTCTCCAGGGGATCTTCCTGACCCAGGACTCAAACCTGGGTCTCCCACATTGCAGGCAGATTCTTTACCATCTGAGCCACCAGGAAACCCTGGAAGGAAATGACAGTCTGAAGCTAAACATTTTATATGCACACTAATCTTTCAGTAGCTCTGTATTAATACTCACATAAGCTTTAAGGTAACTAAACTGAGGGACATACAGTTTTTTGATGGAATTTTAAGTAGGAGTCATGGTTGATCTTCACAGCTGAGTGATGTCTTTCTCCAGAGAGGTACGTGTGTGGATTCATTCCTTAAGAGTCACCCTTCCTTATAGGCCTCGCCACGAGGAGTCTTCTTAGAAGACTTTCTTTGAGATGAGAGAACCATGGAATTCTTTGAGCAATTACTGAATATATCTTGATGATTACATAATTACACATGTTAGACTATGAGAGGCCCCCATTCTGAACTGTGATGAGTACAGCCTGGATGTGTTTGTGCATTGTTAGCAGAGTCATAGCAAGTGTGGGGGATGCCTAGATATTCTCTTGAGAAAGCAGTTCTGCAAAGACTGTACTCACTTCACCTCTCAATTGCAACCCACAGGAAGGGTGGGAAGAAGAACTGAATAGTCTCCATTCCCTTTCTCTACTCCTATCTGTGTTTTTCACATGCTCACTGGAATAAAGATACCTGGGAGCCATAAGAGGGTGCACAGATTACTGGTGTGTGTGTGTGTATTAACTGCAGTGGTAACTAGGAGAGAAGAAAAATAGGGATGGAAAGTAGTAAGGGGTGTATGAATATCTACCCAATCTCTGGCCTTTTGTAAAAAAAATGATTGGTATAACCCTGCACAATAGTATCACAGACATTATTAATTAGGATGAGTCTTGCCTGGAAAATCCCATGGACGGAGGAGCCTGGAAGGCTGCAGTCCATGGGGTCGCTAAGAGTCGGACACAACTGAGCGACTTCACTTTCACTTTTCACTTTCATGCATTGGAGAAGGAAATGGCAACCCAATCCAGTGTTCTTGCCTGGAGAATCCCAGGGACGGGGGAGCCTGGTGGGCTGCCGTCTGTGGGGTCACACAGAGTTGGACACTACTGAAGTGACTTAGCAGTAGCAGCATGTTATTTGATAAACTTTTATTATAAATAAGAATGTTTCAAATTTTTAACTATTAATAACTAATAACCTTTGTTTAGAATTTGATGGTCCACAAAGCACTTTGCATAAACAGTATCTCCAAGAGACCCTCTTTTTGACCCACATCACATCTACCTGGCCCACCTATGACTTCAGAGCAGCTGCAGTAGGTATTTCCACTCACTTATTTTACCACCCTCCTTTCTCAAGCCTAAGCAGCAACTTCTCTCTCCTTCTCTGCCTGGGAACTTTCTCTAAATCCACACTACACAGTCACAACCAGGAAGTATGGGTGTGGATTTGGGGAATAATACCCCAGGGCAGGATAGAACTTGTAACTAAGGAGACACCAGCATCAGTGGAAAAATGCCCCAGCATCCCAAGTTTTGGAGAGATCATTTTGAGGTGAACCCTCTCTACATCCCTCCATTGGGATTAAGACCTAGTTGCTCACAGCAAGAACCAGTCCATAGCATGTGAGTATTATTTTTCCTACTTCCCAGTCTTCTTCCTGCTCTATCAAGATTGTTTCCAGGGATCACCTCCCAATAATCACCTGCATCCAGATCTTTGACTTAGAATCTACTTCAAGATAACCTCACTAAGTTATCTTATGTAGTTTTAACTACTAGAATAGAATCCTCAAGCATCATGGCATGTACAAGTTATGGGCATGCATGCTCAATCGCTAATCTCTGCCCTTAATGAAGGTTGCACGTGTATGTGTGTGTGTGTGTGTGTGTGTGTGTGTGTGTGTGTGCTGTGCTTAGTTACTCAGTCATGTCCAACTCTGCAATCTCATGGACTGTAGCCTGTCAGGCTCCTCTGTCTATGGGATTCTCCAGGCAAGAATATTGGAGTGAGTTGCCATTTCTTCCTCCTTCCTGACCTAGGGATCAAACCTGAGCCTCTTGCATTGGCAGGTAGATTCTTTACCACTGAGTCACCTGGGAATATTTGTGGTTAAAAGAAAAGGGTAGTGCATGCTCCATCTGCTGAAGAGTGTAAGCTGTCCATTATAGGTCCAGCAGAGGTGCACCTCATGGCCAGGACAGAAGTGCATGAAGCCCAGTGGAAGCAGTAATGCCTCCAAGAAGGCAGTGCAACATTGTGTCCCTTCCCCTTCCCAACCAGTTTCCATCAGCCAAAGGAAATCACGTGGTCCAAGACCCACATCACTGCAGTGCGAGGGGTTACAAGGGTATGTGGCACAGGGTGTGGATAGAGGGAGAGGAGAAGAATGGAGAACAATGAGACAATCTACTACAGTTGGTAATTACCATGAACAATCATGCATTTGATAACTTAATTTACCGAGTACATGACATGCTAGACACTAGGAATTCAGTTATAAACAAGCTAAACATGATCTCTGCCTTTAATGAGGGTTACAGGTGTGTGTGTGTGTGTGTATGTGCTTTGCTTAGTTGCTCAGCCCTGTCTGACTGCAACCCCAAGGACCATAGCCCCCAGGCTCCTCTGTCCATAGGGATTCTCCAGGCAAGAGTATTGGAGTAGGCTGCCATGCCCTTCTCCAGTGTATCTTCCCAATCCAGGGATTGAATCCAGGTCTCTGGCATTGCGGGCAGATTCTTAACCATCTGAGCCACCAGGGAAGCCAGTGTGTTGTGTGACTGTCTGTCCAAAATTTATATTATTCATAATTCAGCCTATGTTGATTTTGAAATACACTTGAAGTGTGTTAGTAGTCTCCATTCTTAGCATGTTTTTATTGTGCAGTATTTAGATGAGGAAGATAGAAAAAACTGATTGAATGTACAATAATTCCATACAGAAATAATGTCTTTTCAATTTTGACTAAATCCCCAATACCTTACCATCCTCCCCCAACGAAACAATGAAGTCCTTCTGAAAAGTCTAGCTGTTTAAGTCTTAACCTGTATTTACATTCTAAATATATGAGAATTCAATGTAAAAAATAAATATTCTCTTAAATGAGGTGAGTAGAAGGTGAAATTAGGAAATCTTTAAAGTCAGGAAAGTGGCGTGTTTCTATTGATGAAATCAATGAGACTGATTCAGTCATTCTCATTCTTCACCAAATCTCCTGATGCTTTTTTCCCATTGTCTCTTATTCTCAGACAGAAGAGAGCATCCCTGTCATTTCCTCAGTGACTGGCACAAAAACTGAAATATTGTAGGGGCTAAGTAGACATTTATCGAATCAATGAGAGAATGAATACGTGACTCAATCAATAAATCAGCCAATGAGAAGAGAGATAAACCTAACATGTGTGTGCTAAGTTGCCTCAGTCGTGTTCAGCTCTTTGCCACATGGACTGTAGCTCACCTGATTCCCTTACCCATGGGTTCTCCAGGCAAGAATACTGGAGAAGGTTGCCATACTCTCCCCCCAGGGGATCTTCCCAACCTGGGGATCAAACCCAGGTCTCTCACATCTCCTGCCTTGGCAGGCAGGTTCTTTACCACTAGCACCATCTGGGAGTCCCAAACCTAATCATAGTAATGTTAGTTGCTCAGTCATGTCTGACCCTTTTTGACCCCATGGAGTGTAGCCCACCAGGCTCCCCTGTCCTGGGACTCTCCAGGAAAGAATACTGGAGTGGATTGCCATTCCCTTCTCCAGAGGAGCTTCTGCAGTATATGCTGGTTAGACATTGGGGGCACATATTTCTTTGAAGATGGATTGAGTGACTGCTGGCAAAATTCCCAAGAGTCAAATGGCGTCTCTCCAATTAGCTCTCTTTTCTTGGTATATTATAGTATGTACTATGTGTGTGTGTGTGTGTATGTATATATATATTATTACTATAGGCTATGCCATCATATGGGATTCCCTTGTGGCTCAGAGGGTAAAGAGACTGCCTGCAATGTGGGAGATGAGAGTTCAATCCCTGGGTTGGGAACATCCCCTGGAGAAGAAAATGGCAAGCCACTCCAGTATTCTTGCCTGGAAAATCCCATGGACAGAGGAGCCTGGCTGGCTACAACCCACAGGGTTGCAAAAGAGTCAGACATGACTCAGCAACTTCACTCCCTCACTCATGCCATCATATACAGAATTTAGTGTCCCTAAAGTCACATCTCCTAGGTTTCCACCAGCAGAATTCTCCTCTCCATCCTATTGAACAACTGTAATTTCCAGAATTGCCATGTTCCCTTCCCCTTTGACTGTGTGGATCACAACAAACTATGGAAAATTCTTAAAGAGATGGGAATACCAGACCACCTGATCTGCCTTCTGAGGAATCTGGTCAAGAAGCAACAGTTAGAACTGGACAGGGAACTACAGACTGGTTCTAAATCAGGAAAGGAATATGCCAAGGCTGTATATTGTCACCCTGCTTATTGAACTTATATGCAGAGTACATCATGCGAAATGCTGGGCTGGATGAAGCACAAGCTGGAATCAAGATTGGCAGGAGAAATATCAATAACATCACATATGCAGATGACACCACCCTTATGGCAGAAAGTGAAGAGGAACTAAAGAGTCTCTTGATGAAAGGGAAAGAGGAGAGTGAAAAAGTTGGCTTAAAGCTCAACATTCAGAAAACTAAGATCATGGCATCTGGTCCCATCACTTCATGGCAAATAGATGGGGAAACAGTGGAAACAGTGTCAGACTTTATTTTCTTGGGCTCTAAAATCACCGCAGATGGTGATTTCAGCCATGAAGTTAAAAGACACTTGCTCCTTGGAAGAAAACTTATGACCAACCTAGATAGCATATTCAAAAGCAGAGACATTACTTTGCCAACAAAGGTCCATCTAGTCAAAGCTATGGTTTTTGCAGTAGTCATGCACAGATGTGAGAGTTGGACTGTAAACAAAGCTGAGCGCCAAAGAATTGATGCTTTTGAATTGTGTTGGAGAAGACTTTTGAGAATCTCTGGGACTGCAAGGAGATCCAACCAGTCCATCCTAAAGGAAATCAGTCCTGAATATTCATTGGCAGGACTGATGCTGAAGCTGAAACTCCAATACTTTGGCCACCTGATGCAAAGAACTGACTCATTGAAAAAGACCCTGATGCTGGGAAAGATTGAATGCAGGAGGAGAAGGGGATGGCAAAGGATGAGATGGTTGGATGGCATCACCCACTCGATGCACATGAGTTTGAGTAAGCTCTGGGAGCTGGTGATGGACAGGGAAGCCTAGAGTGCTGCAGTCCATGGATTACAAAGAGTCGGACACAGCTGAGTGACTGAACTGAACTGAACTGAACTTCCACTTGACTGGTGACCATAACTGCTTTTTTAATATTTCCTGTCTGTCTTTCCTCTCTTTGTCCTTCCTCATGGAAACTCCTCCAACACAAACATATGTATGAAGTCTTCCCTGAACTCTCAGTGCAAACCACCACTCTCTGTGTTCCCAGAGAAACTTACACATGGGGAACTCTAACTCTATGGACATTGCACCGCAGTCACCAGGTCTTATCATAGTTCTTAGGTAGGTGCTCAAATGCTTGCTAAAAATAAGCAAGTTTGCTCAATCTGCTAAAGAATCATCAGCCAATGATTTATTGTTATTGTCACACATAAAAATGCTAAGATAGACATAATACACAGCCTTTTACAGGTGTTCTCAAGCCCACTCTAAATACCCACCTAATCACACATTCTGACCTCATTTTATCAACAAGCATTTTTGAAAACATGGGAAACAATAAGAAAACAAACAGATGAGCCTATTAGCATGAAATATGCAAAACTCTGTGTTCTTGTTTGAAGGGTTGCATTTATTGCCCTTAATCCAGTTTACAAACTGCAGGAGTTCAGGATATTCACCGACCTTTGTGTTTGATGAAGACATAGCTATATATTTAAGAGCTGGCAGCACTATCGAACCTGGCTGTGTTTGTAGCGGTAATTAGGCATTTTAGCACATATTAGTGTAAACAGCTGTGTAAAATCCAGATCAATGTTAGAAACACAAGTTATATGGTTCAATTAAAATATTACAAGACTGGTTTCTGAGGGTGCCTGGAAAATGCTGAGATGTGCCTGGGAAAATCCATTGTTCCCATACAATGACCTGGGCTAACAGGTGAATTTAAGGAAATTGTCTTTCGGATCGTATGAACTGGAGAGGATACAATAAACAGGGGACTCTGGGGCCAGGGTTCCTTTTCTAAACCTACTCTCAGTCTTCCTGAGACATCATGTGTCTTAGTGGAGAAAGCCCCACTATTCCTCGCAGGAACTGGAAGATCTCAATAAAAGTAAACAGGGCAAAAGTAAAAAGACCTTTAATGCTACACCAAAAGGTCAGCTGTCACATTAATCAAGCCACAGCTAAACTCTGCCACCTTTTAGGAGTTAGCAAATATCAATGCCTAGCTCCTACACTGGGAAAGCTTCACGCATAGAGGCAAAACAGAGGATCTGGGAATGAACATACCTGATTTCAAATCTTTGACCTGCTCTTTATCAAGATCTGTTCTAGATCTCAGTTTTCCCACCTGTGCAATGGGCATAATACCTGTACCATGTTAAAAATTGAGAGTACATATCTACCAAAAGTACAATATAGGATCCATGTTGGCATCGGTGATATGAATATCCCAAGAAGAATATCATAAGCAAGAGATAAAAACAGACTCTTACTCTATCACTTTATAGATTAGTGCCATGTGCTCAGTCGTGTCTGTTTGTGACCCCATGGACTGTAGCCCATCAGGCTCCTCTGTCCATGAAATTTTCCAGGCAAGAATACTGAAGTGGGTTGCCATTTCCTACTCCAAGGCATCTTCCAGACTAAGGGACTGAACCAGTGTCTCCTGTGTCTCCTGCATTGCAGACGGATTCTTTACCCACTGAGCCATCAGGAAAGCCCCATTATGCTCTCCTTGAAGATTCCAGCCCTCCATTGCTACCTGACAATGGTGGATATGTTGCCAGTGAGGGTCGAGCCAAAGGGCCATCTCAGTCCATTGGTATTTTCCGATGGCGCAGAACACCTGCGGTCAGAAGCAAAATTCAGAGATCTGAATGCCAGCTCTACTAAGTTCTACGCCGGATGCTAGACAGTCAAACGGCCCAGGTAAATTCCTGTTGTCCATGGTGGGCGAGAGACAGATAGTGTAACCCTGCCATCTGTTGACCTAGCAGCATATTGTACCACTTCTGACACGATCTAAGGGAGGAGGATAAGAGATCAATATTTACAAGGATGGAGTTGCTAACTTTATTTTGCAAACTCTAGCTGTACTGCTGCACTTTAAATATTACACGCAGGCTGGTGAAACCAGAGAAAGATTCTAGAAACAATATTCCCTGAAAGTTCTGTCAGTTCCACCCCACTCCATTCCACCTGAATACTGATATGATCATTAAAACAGCTATGTGCACTTCTCTGGGGGCACATTCAATAGATTTTTGAAGGTAAATCATATGAACAAAGAAGAATAACTCCAATATATGTCACTAGAAATAAAGGGTTCCCTATAGGGCACGTGGCATTTTTTAGCTTTATATACCAGATCGGTTAGCAAACACACAATATTGATCAAAAATTAATATATTTTCAGGGGAAATTGCAGCTCTTGTAATAAAATATAAATTGACCTCTGATTAGATTTCAAATCCTATCCTAGAGCTGAAGCTGTATTTCTTGAGAAAAACAAATCAAGGAATCATCATTCCCCTATTTCTAAGCAGGACTATATAAGCAATTTTCAGATAGCTTCTAGTCTATCCCCTATTGAAAGATCTTCAGCAATTCCAGTGTCTCTCTCCTTCTGTTAGCATCCCATAAGAGCACCTTCAGCTTTAGGATGAGTTCAGTTTGTGCCAGGCTTCAAGATCCTATACCGTTTTTCTTACTGCCAGTATGGGTTGGCATGGTGGTTTAATAAACCCTTTCCTAGAAAGCTCTCTATATCTTTAAGCCAAGTATTCAGTTTGATATTCATGTACTTGTTACTGAGGATTTCCTTTGTTTCGTTGTGTTGTGTTGGTTTCTGAGAGGTAGGGTGTTTTCATCCCATTTATGCAATGACAGGGGCTTGCCAGGTGATACAGTGGTAAAGAATCCACATGCCAAGCAGTAGACATGGGTTGGAAAATATCATGGACAGAGGATCCTAGAGGGTTAGAGTCCATGACACTGCAGAGTCAGACACAACTTAGCAAATAAGCATGCCTGCAACAAAAATGTGTCTTCATGGTGCCTTTTACACAATCAGCAAAATGCTGAGTAATGAGGATTCTGGTGCTCTGGGTTGGATATGTTACAAGGAAATACTCAGGTGTGGAAAGTGTGAAGTCTTTTCACTTTTTTCTACATGTCCATTAAAATCCCAGTCTGAAACTCACAATTCATTTAATTAAAGACATCTGCTGGAGGTCAACTCAGCATTGTCTTACTCCTTTTCTCCCTAGAGGGATGGTAAAATTCCCAGAGGATTTTTGAGGTGGGGCTTCTCTGGTGGCTCAGATGATAAAGAATCTGCCTGCAATCTGCAATGCAGGAGACCCAAGTTTGATCCCCAGGTCAGGAAGATCCCCTGGAGAAGAAAATGGCAATCCTCTCCAGTATTCTTGCCTGGAAAATTCCATGGACAGAAGAGCCTGGTGGGCTACAGTCCATGGGGCCACAAAAAATCGGACATGACTGAGTGGCTAAGTGCACATGATCCAGTTAAAATCCTATTTCCTGACTTTATTTTTGCACATCTGTTTCCTGGACCTTCTTTTATCTCTGTCTCCTCTTTTGTATAATTTTCATTACTTACAATTTCTAAGCACACTCCATAAATACATAGACCAAGAAAAATGGTCTCCCCAAAACAAACAATAAGGGTAATTAGCATTTCAACTACTTCTGACAAACTACACTCTCTACTTCAGTCCTTAGAGAGTGTTTCAGATGGAGAGAGGGGAAAGTTTTAGAGGATGGAAGGAAGAAAAACTAAGACATGTCCTAATAACCACATTTCAGGGAGACTTACCCAGTACTTGGTCAGCCACCAAAGCAATTCACTTCTCCCTATACCTGGACACTGGAATGGGCTATTTCATGGAGAGTTAAAAAGATATGCAAAGCTCAGCATACCCTCTAAGATCTTATTTCTTTCTAGTACCCTGTAAATCTTGGGAACGGTCATCAATCTAGCGAACAATATTTTTAGTTCATTTTTCAGAAAAGAAATATTCTATATTGGTAAGTTTACATAGTAACTTTGTTGGATAAAAGTGAAAGAACCTAAATGGTGTACAGTTACAGCATTTGATGAGCTGAGGGAAACACACAAGATCTCCCCTCTTGGAAAGTCAAGGACAATGCTAAAGATGCCAAATCAGAAATCTTGATACCACTGCTACAAGCCCGCAAATTCAAGCAAGTATATGCCCTAGTGTGATGACTAACCTTTATTTCTCCTCTCAAAAGTCCCTGCCTGGACAATAAATGTATGATCACCCGTTCTAGAATCTAGTGTAGTTTGATTCCCAAGATTTTCCTCCCATGCAACTCTGAAAACTGCTGACAGCCAAGTTTCCTAATGTTTTGGAGGCATCCATGCCCTCGCCAGAGTGGACATCTTCCCTTCAGGACTATTCCCACCGCTTAACAAATGCACATTATTACCCCTAATAAACTTCCTGCGATTTGCCAGCTTTTATGGAGTGAAAAAGGCTTTCTTTGAAGCACTTACCTTGCTTTTTAGTTAGGAGCAAAAGAAAACACATTCCCTAACGTTTAAATCTCCTAGACGGTGGCAAGTGAGAAATTGCCCCCTCTACCTTCCCCCACCTAGTTTTTCTCCCATGCAGCATCTAGAAAACTCTGTCCAAGAATATTACTCTATAAAAAAAAAAATTAAAAAAAAAACATCATCTCAAAATTATTAAAATCTCTGTGGGAATTCATGATTAATTTTAAGGCCTGGCAGATTAAAATACATTATTATGTACACTCTAGTGCATCCTTTCAGATATTTTCAGAATCTGATTTTGCTCTCTTGATACACACCAATGACTCTACATGTATCTAGTAGATTGCAAGGAATAGATTAGCATTAAAGAGGCAGTATTGTGTTGTTAGGTTGTTATATGTAACTTGTGCTCATACATTAAGAAAAATGTACCTGGCATTCCCCCGGACATGACCAGGCCTCTTAAAAAAAGAGAACAAGGGAGAGAGTCATTAATACTCAGTGACAATACAGTTGTGGCAGCAGTTCTGAAATTCTGACCTTTGGAGTATTCGTTGATGTTTTTATCCAGTTCCCAGACAGAAGACAAGCCACAGCAGCCTGCTAGAAAATGGAATATGGGCATTTACTTTCAGAAGCTGTCTAACTTCCTACTTCATAATTATAAAAAATTCATCCTTTTGGCTTTTCCTAGGAGGTCACATTGCGGCTGCAGAGAGAAGGATAAGCCTACAGCTTTCTTCTCTTTGTAAGGGCAGAGAGTGAAATCTGTGAAAAACAAACAGAAACATAGACAGACCTGATCATGTTTCACTTCCAGAATATTCAAAAACACTGACAAGGAAATTAGCTCATCTCTGCTTCTAGGATATGACACTCCCACCACTGACAACATTCCTCCTTGTGTGACTTTGAATGGTAGCTTGGACCTCAGAACATAGGTGTGGCTCTTTGTCACTGGAGGCTTAAACTTCCCACCCGTTCCCAAGGTGTTCTGTGAAGTTGACGTTATTATTAACAACAGTGCTCATAGAAACAAAAACAGAAGATTCTGCTTCAGTTAAGGACTTTGCAGGGCTTTTGACAGTAAGCTTGACAGGCTACAGTCCATGGGGTCGCAAAGAGCCAGGCATGACTTAGTGACTAAATACAACAAATAACAACAGATACGCGTGCTTTTTGATCTAGAGCTAAAATCCAACAATAAATTTGATAAATATAATTTTTGTTTTCTTTTTTAAATGATGCAACCAAACGCACACACAAAGTTGACATTAAACTAACAGATGAAGCAGCCATGTTGGACACACCTCTTCTTTCCCCTCCTCCCATTTCCCTTGCCAGATTCTTGCTCTAGTTATCTTCCTTCTGCACTTTCAACTGTATACAACATTCCTTTTTTTTCAATCCTTGACCTGTGAGTTTGCTCTCATCATCTTAACTTTTAGTAAAATATGATTAGAGTAATCCAGCTTCAGCATGGGTTCCTCTTTGGTCTGCCTTGAGCATCTCGCCCTTGCTCACTGTCCTCTATCCACTGCACCACCATTTGCCTCTCTTCCACACTTGCTTTCCTGGCTAGCACCCAAACCTCAGCTGGCCCCGGAGTTGGCCCTTGTCTCCTTGAGAATCTCTCCTACCGTAGCTTGTGTTCCTACAGGGACTTGTAGGAGGAGACCACCTCTGTGCTCAGCAGCACAAGCTCCCAGGTGGAATTCTAACTGAACTCTCTTTTTAGATTTGAGAGTTGATTCTAATCTCAGTGATTTGCAGAACTGAGATGAACTGGTGGATACTAAAACCCTTTTTCTTCACTGATCTCTTCTCCTCTCCCTCTTTGTTTTTTCTCATCTGGATAGACATTCCCTGGGTGTGGGGGGACAGAACCAAGGGATATTCATTGAAGAGTCAAATACTGCAGAGGTCCTGCTTGTCTTTACTGCTGACTATATTGTGATACCCTGCTCAGTGGCTTTTTCTATTTTAATGACTTTTCAAAAAAGTGTGTTTTGGATCTGGGGAGCTAGTCTACTCATTCAAGGCTACTTCAACCAATCATAGACATTCCACCTTTGATATCTTCTTCATATATTCATGCACATACACACTCACACACATATTTTTGGTCACTATGCTAAGATTCATTTCATGGTAGTCATGATAGTCATGGCAACCCACTCCAGTATTCTCGCCTGGGAAATCCCATGGACAGAGGAGCCTGGGGGACTACAGTCCATGGGGTCACAAAGAGTCAGACATGACTTAGTGACTAAACCACCACCACCACCATCACAAGGAGTTGTAGAAGTCCCAGTAGGGGATTCTATAGCGAGAAGGAAGCCTAGGGAACTTTGGGAGACCACTGTTAATGATCACTCAAGAAAGCTATTGAAACTCCATTCAATGAAGCAGACTTGCTAAACTATAAAGCCATAAATAAAAGCACAAGATATGCCCCAGGTCATTATGTGAAAGAAAAAAATGAGGCCTGCATTCTGTTGGTCAAGTTCAACAAATAATGATCCTTAGGATGAAGGAAGGAGAAGGCAGTGGCAGCTCACTCCAGTATTCTTGCCTGGAGAATCCTATGGATGGAGGAGCCTGGTAGGCTGCTGTCCATGGGGTTTCGAAGAGTCAGACACAACTGAGTGACTTCACTTTCACTTTCATGCATTGGAGAAGGAAATGGCAACCCACTCCAGTGTTCTTGCCTGGAGAATCCCAGGGATGGTGGAGCCTGGTGGGCTGCCAGCTTTGGGGTCGCACTGAGTCTGACACGACTGAAGCGACTTAGCAGCAGCAACAGCAGGATGGACAGGAATTTAAGGGAAAGGTGATATTCCAAAGTAGGAAACCCTTATTATACAGAAACCTGAGATTATTCAACATATTTTAGGACATGTTACCACCCTTTGCTGATTTGAATAAGCCCTAAGATGGTCCTTGTTTGACCTCATAGGGTCAAACACTCTCCTGCCTGATAGCAATGAAGAGCTAGTAATGTAAGCCTGATGTCTACTCAAAGAGTGAGGAAGAAGGTGGTCTTCCCTGCTTTCTTTGATTATAAAAATGTAATCTTCAGATTATTTTTCACTTAATCTTCAGAGCAGAGCCCCCTCATTTGCCCACTTGTATCTCTCACAAGCATCCTATATTAATAAATCTACTTTGTGCCTATCGCTTTGCCTCTTGCTGAACTCCTTCTGCCCTGAGACACAAAGAACAGAACCTCAGTAGCCTCACACCATGTGAACGCAATTAAAAGACTATAGGCTCAAGTCCTAATCTGGGTTTAGGCTAGGTTTGAATCCCGGGATGTGCTTCAGTCCCAATCAGACATGTATGGTTTCAGCCATGTGTTTGTTCTAGTACTTTAGGAAATTTACAGTCTGAAAGAAGATGCAAGGATAATAGTGATCCCCGATGAATTGCCTATTTCCAAACATCAGACTTGACCTTCCTTAATCAGGCTTCCAAGTCACAATAAGAAACCCAGAGTGATTCTTGGGTTTTTATCCTGTACTCAAATATTTTGGGGCTCCCCCTTGTGGATCAGACAGTAAAGAATATGCCTGCAGTGGGGGAGACCCAGGTTTGATCCCTGGGGTGGGAAGATTCCCTGGAGAAGGGAGTGGCTACCCACTCCTGTATTCTTGCCTAGAGAATTCCATGGACAGAGGAACCTGGCAAGCTACAGCCCATGGGTCGCAAAGAGTCAGACAAGACTGAGCAATTAACACTGATACATCGCATTCATGTACAGTTCAGTTCAATTGAGTGGCTCAGTCATATCTGACTCTTTTTGACCCCCATGTACTGCAGCATGCCAGGCTTCCCTGTCCAACACCAACTCCTGGAGCTTGCTCAAACTCATGTCTATCCAACCATCTCATCCTCTGTCGTTCCCTCCTCTGGCCTACAATCTTTCCCAGCATCAGGGTCTTTTCCAAGGAGTTAGTTCTTTGTATCAGGTGGCCAAAGTATTGGAGCTTCAGCACCAGTCTTTCCAATGAATATTCAGGACTGATTTCCTTTAGGATTGACTGGTTTGATCTCTTTGCAGTCCAAGGGACTCTCAAGAGTTTTCTCCAACACCACAGTTCATGTATAAACCTTCCAAAAAGCATACTGACATTGTTTTTGTGTAAAATTTTTTTATAATTTTCAGCTATATGTAAAAGAAAAAACACCACCTTAAGCAACTAAATGATTCCAGTAGAGAGAAGAGTGCCATGACAGATGTCTGAGATCTATGGATAAGTGGGTCCTTGAATGGGCATCTCTCCAATTCGTGTAACCAATAAGAAAATTGGCAGAAATAACTAACATTAAGGAAGAAGGATTTTAATATTCATCAATTCATCTCAGGTGGCACTAGTGGTAAAGAATTCACTGGCCAATGCATGTGGCACAAAAGACACAGGTTTGATCCCTAGGCTGGAAGATCTCCTGGAGAAGGGAATGGCAACCCATTCCAGTATTCTTGCCTAGAAAACCTATGGACAGAGGAGCCTGGTGGGCTAGAGTCCATGAGGTAGCAAAAAGTCAGACATGACTAAGCAACTGAGCACAGAGCACAGTTCAGCTCAGTCCTATAGATTGTAGAGATTACAATCACCTGTCAAATCTGAAAAGGGAATTCAGTGAGAATTCCACCTGGGAGCATGTGTTGTTGAGCGCAGCCCCTGTGGGCACACAGGCTATGGCAGGAGCATTCTCAGGGAGACAAGGACCAACTCCAAGGCCAAGCGAGGCTCGGGTTCTAGCCAGCAAAGAAGGTATGAAAGTGAGGCTTTGCCACATGCTGGTCCTTCTCAGTGTTGGTCACGGTCTATTCCAAGGCACAGACAAAGCTTCTGAGTTTCACTTGTCACAATGACAAAGCATAAAGAAGACGTTTTCATCAGCTTCATATAAATTCTCAATAAACATCAGATCATATCTAGTAAATATCATAAATACATACATATATACTACATGAACATAAACAAATAGATAGATAGATGATGTTGTTTTTGTTTAGTTTAATTCATGCCCAGTCATGAGACCCCATGGAAAAATAAAGGTCTACCAGGGAAGCCTAAATTTAATTACTAACAACATTTATTTGGCCTTGCCTTGTGGGTTGTGAGAACTTAACTCCCCGATCAGGGATTGAACCCATGTCCTGCAGTGGAAGCATAGAGTCCTAACCACTGGATCACCAGGGTATTCCCTACTAACACCTTTTTATATGGCTTATACCACAACAGGCAAGACATTCACGAGTCTAAAATCCCTGTCATTTTACACCCAGGAAGGGATGTCTCCATCAAAGAGGAAGAAGGGGATGCTATGTGTTGAGGCAGAGAAGTAACAGGAAAGGTAAGTGACTACCACCCAAGTCTTAGAAACTCTCTTTCAAAATTTCATAAACTTGGGCAGGCAATGATTAAAATAGTTGTTCTGGATATAATATTGACCTCTCAAGGTGGAATATATGTCCTCTTAAAGGAAAAATGTATTTACATTCCTGTGCTGCTGCTGCTAAGTCATGTCAGTCGTGTCCGACTCTGTGCGACCCCATAGACGGCAGCCCACCAGGCTCCCATCCCTGGGATTCTCCAGGCAAGAACACGGGAGTGGGTTGCCATTTCCTTCTCCAGTGCATTAAAGGCATTAAAGTGAAAAGTGAAAGTGAAGTCGCTCAGTTGTGTCTGACTCTTCACAACCCCAAGGACTACAGCCTACCAGGCTCCTCCGCCCATGGGGTTTGGCGGATGCATGTTGATGTATGGCAAAACCAATACAATATTGTAAAGTAAAAAAATAATAATAATAATAATAAAAATGATTGCCTATAAAAAATAATAATAATAAAGAAACACCCATAGGCAAAAAAAAAAAAAAAAAAAAAGAGTACTGGAGTGGGTCACCAGTGCCTTCTCCTGTAGGCTTCTCTTAAATCTTAATATTACCAAAATGTTTCAGGAAACAAGAAATGAAAAGGTCAGGCACTTTGGCCTGTACATGTTTTCCCCATACACATAAATACTGCCATACGGCCATTGTCATCTCAGATGATCCAAAAGTTCATATGCTAAAAAAGGAATATGAAGCTCTGACTTTAGTTCAACAGCAGATAATGTTCTCTAAACTACCTTCTGATGAATGGAATCTTGACAGTAGATCTGAATTTCAGAGTAAAATATCCTTCAGGCTGACTTCATCTCCCCTTGGTAAGACAGGGAACTGAGAAAGTAAAAAGATAATCCTGGAAGCTGATAGCTAGTGTTACTCTAAAACAATGAAGCAGCCAGTTGTTTTTACCAGCACAGAGTTTATGTGGGAACAGCAGAGAAGTACAATTCAGGATATGCAAGTCCAGTGAAACAAGGGAAAAAACTCTTTCACAGAGGAGAAGGGGAAGTTGGGAGGGGCTGTTAGAACCAGAAAGTCCACTGGAGGAAGCTGGGAATTTGAAGTATAGTGGCTTTATCGTTGACTGGGCTGTTTTTGTTTTACTGTTGCTGTTGTTTTAGTCACTCAGTTGCATCTGACTCTTTTGCAACACCATGAGCTGTAGCCTTGAGGCTTCCCTATCCACGATATTTCCCAGGCATGCATATTGGAGTGGGTTGCCATTTCCTTCTCCAGGGAATCTTCCCAACCTAGGAATTGAACCTGCATCTCCTGCACTGGCAGGCAGATTCCTTACCCCTGAGCCACCAGGGAAGCTTCCCAGATAGGTTAGGTGATAGATTAATAGAGAAAAGAGAAGAGAGCGAAAGAAACTAGACAGAGAAAGTACTCAATACAGGGTAGTACTAATCCTTTCCATTCCATTTATAAATTTACCTCCAGGAGACTGGTGTATAAGTCATGTAGAATTAAAATAGAATTGTTCATTAAAATTAATATCATTTTTTAAAAATAATGGGGCTATAATGTATAATGGAAGAAATAAGTACAGTTTTTGACAGTTAAACAGACTCAAGTTTAAATACTATCTTTACCACTGTGTGACTTTGGGCTAGTCATTCAACTTCTCTGAGACCCAGTTTCCACATTTGATAAAGTATATTTGTGGTTACTGAAATTTAAACACATTTAAAGGATCTGAGACACTGAGTTTTCAACAAATTTCAGATGTTTTCATTTCCCTCAGTGCTGATAACTTAAAGCACAAAACTCCCTTTGAGTTCAACACACTACATGTTTACCACATACACTATTATTTCAAACACGTAAGTTCATCCTGAACACATACCAAGGAAATAGGTGCAGTCTTTACTGCATTTTCCAAGTGAGGAGAATGAATCACAAAGAGGCGAACTAATTTGCCTCACTGGCCCAAACAGTAAAGAATCTGCCTGCAATGCAGGAGACCCAGGTTTGATTCCTGGGTCAGAGAGATCCCCTGGAGAAGGAAACCAAGGATTGAACTCTCCTCTCCTGCATTGGCAGGCGGATTCTTTACTACTGAGCCATTCTTTACTACTGGGAGACCACTGAACACTTTATGGGGTACTCAGTCCTCTCAACTGGCCTTCCCTAATGGTTCAGATGGTAAAGAATCTGCCTGCAGTACAGGAGACCCTGGTTTGATCCCTGGATTGGGAAGATCCCCTGGAGAAGGGAATGGCAACCCACTGCAACATTCTTGCCTGGAGAATTCCATGGACGGAGGAACATGGCAGGCTACCATCCATGGGATCGCAAAGAGCTGGACATGACTGAGTGACTAACACCAACACACTAATCCTCCCAACAGCCCACATGGTGTCACTCTGTCCAGTTAACTTCAGTAAAAAAAATTGTAAGCTCATAAAAAGATTAAAAAATTTGTACCAACACTAAGTGAAATCTATCTTTTCCCTTATATTTCCTGGTTTTGGGTCATTTTAGCATCTGGGTTGAGATGGGACAGCGTGCTGATGGCCAACTCCAGTATCTAGAGCACCTTGAGAAGACAAGTGAAACTAGAGGGGGTAGAATCATTGGGGATGCGAGGATGGTGGGTGATACACTCACTCACAGGAGCCCCTTAACTCTTACAATTAAGTGTCTATAGCCACTCACCTACCTGAGGTGCAACCTCGACAGGCATGCAGTCACACACACACACACACACACACACACCCCCCTCAGTGTTATACCCTAACTCTCTCCACTAAAACTGATTTGATGGAGAGCTAAAGTGGAAAGCAAAAACTCAGGTCCCCTGTTTGCTCAAGTTTCAATTTGCACAGCAGTATCAGATAATAATTCATAAAACAGGCTCTGCTCCTGGTGAGTTTAAGTCCATAGATGCTAAGATTGCCACTTGCTACTAGGGTTAAAACCCTGCCTTGATTTTCTAAGATGTCACAGTGAAGTAGGCACTGAATTCTAAATATCCTACAGTACTAATTCCCCTTTGTATTTGAGGCGGCTTAGCCAGCAGCTTTGGGCAGACCTGTGAGTAGGAAAAAGAAGAAGCCAGAGGAAGGAGAAGGGGGAATCAGTGGTGCATGAATCGAGGGAACTCAGCCATTCACAAAAGGATTCCCTAGTCAACATGTAAAAGGGGCTCTTTGTAAATTTCCCACTCATTTTTTTCTATCCTTGTCATGAGATTTTTTAAACAGTGGGAAAACTGTAGACAACAATCATCAAAATCAAGAAGAAAGTGAATAAAGGGAAAAACAGTAAGTCTGGTCATTATGTAAAAACACTAGAGGGAGGTGTTTGTAACTGCAGTATCTTTGCTGGAAAATTCATTAATTTTTTATTAATTTTTAATTCTTTTATTCAATAAATTATTAATTGTTTTATTCAATAAATATTTACCAAGCAGGCACACAGTATACTCCCAAAAAGATGACATTCTCACCTTTAGAGATTTCCTATCCTACTGACACAGAAAATCAATACACAAATACATGTCAAATAAATTTATATTCATCAATACTATGAAAGTAACAGAAAACAGAATAAAAGAAATGGGAATAATACTTTGGGACAAGATATCAAATTGGATAGCTGGAATATAAAACAGAGAAAACTATATTAAAAAATCAGAAATTCTCATTCAATTAAATTTTTTTTTCAGCAAGCATTAAACACTGTGCTAGGCATGGGGATATTCTTGGTTTTGATTGTGATGGTCTAGATGGAGAATAAGGAAGACCAATGGTCACATCACAGTAATGCCCTAAGATAGCTGTTCCTTAGAGGTATACATGGCACAGAAGAGGTAGAAAGGGCTGAGTAATCAGAGAAATCTTCCAAAGAGGAGACTTGGAAGCTAGGCCTTGAAGGATAAGCAAAAGCTTAGCAAATGGCCAAGAATCTGGGAAGAAACTTGGAATAATATTATTATAAAGAGATGCATATCTGCTAAGGAAATTACAGTTTATCCCACAGGCAATGGGGAGCTACGGTGACTTGTATGCAGAGGAGGGGGTTCCATCACACGAATGTTTGAGACAGATCTCCATGAAGAAAGTGCAGAAAATTGGTTACATCCATCAGGAACAGAGTCAGGGAGAGTAGTTAAGAGGTAATTAGGAGACTTCCCTGGTGGTCCAGTGGTTAAGAATCCACCTACCAATGCAGCGAACATGGGTTCAATCCTTGATTTGGGAAGATTCCATATGCCTAGGGCAGCTAAGTCCGTGCGCCACATCTACCGAAGGCTACGCACCCTAAAGCCCATGAGCTGAAATAAGAGAAGCCACTGCGATGAGAAGCCCACACACCAAAACTAGAGAGGAGCCCCAGCTCCCTGCAACTGGAGAAAGCCACTTGCAGCAATGAAGCCCCAGTGCACCCAAATAAATAAATAAGAGGAAAAAAGAAGTAATTAGGTCACAGGAGAGAGGCCCTTTACCCACGTTCTCTTCTCCTGGTAGCCCTAGTGCTAGGTCGCTTCTGTTGTGTCTGACTCTTTGTGACCCAATGGACTGTAGCCCACCAGGCTCCTCTGTCCATGGGCTTCTCCAGGCAAGAAAACTGGAGTGGGCCGCCATTTCCTTTTCCAGGGGATCTTCCTGACCCAGGAATCGAACCCACGACTCTTATGTCTCCTGCATTGGCAGGCAAGTTCTTTACCACCAGTGCCCCCTGGGAAGCCAGGTTCTCTACTCCTATTAGCCCAAGTAGGGGATTATACAAGAGACCACAGCTGTACAGAGCCTTTGCTCAGAGGTTAATGGGCCATCTCTAGGGGCCGTGAGCATGCCCTCCCAGGCAGGTGTGAAAACTGTGGGAAAGGAAGGCAAGAGGTGGGGACAGGCCCTTCTGCAAAAGACTGAACTTACATCCTCAAATCACTGTTGGCTCCCCGCCCTGTGCAGACACAAACCTGAAGGAGAAGTGCCCTCACCTGTCAGGGCTCTCTCTGGGCTTGGCACTTATCGGATGAGAAACGAATAACTCTCGCCATGCCTCGGAAAGACATCTGTGCCATTAAGATCAAATGAGGCACGCTTCCTCTAATCCTACATGTACCTAGCCCTCCCCAAATTGAATTTCATCGTGAACAAATAACTCTAAGCTGGTTATGTTTGAGGAGGAAAGTAAACATACCATCAGCATTAAAAATGTAATTGCTCATTTTCCTCGTTATTCAGTAGCTATGGTCCCAGTTGTAGGGTCTGTACTTTTTATTTAAAATAAAAACGTGTTTGGACAAAGGGTTGTTTTTAGACTCGCAGCTGTCCTTGGTCTGGTTTTGTGACATTTCCTATTTGAAAACTTCAGGTGTGGCTTTCAATTCTTGCTGTTCTTGTCCTGATGTGTCATGCTGGCAGATCAAGCAGGTCCTGACAACTAGAGGCCATCAAGACCAATAGCCAGGAGGGGAAAGATATATGTTTAATTTTTTGCAAGATGTCATGAAGAATAAAACAAGGCTCCTCAAATCCAATGGTAGGGAAAAAAATCTATTCCACTTCTTTGTCTCATTCTAATTCCTGATATCTTCATCCTTTCTGTAAAGGTATTTCCTTTATAGCTCAGTCCTCCTCCCACCCCTAATAATGCCCATGATAAAAAAAAAAAAAATCTTGGGTTTCTGGATAGGAGGCCTGTTTTGTTAGGCAGAGAAAAACCAACACCCTCATCACAAACCCAGGAGATGCAGTTCTTTTATTTTCTTAGGTATACCCCACAGAAGCAACACAGCTCCTTAGCAGCCTGGAAAATTTTACATCCTATGAAATTGGATACAAACCACCTCCTTGAAAAGCCACAAGCCGGGAATACTTCCTGACAGCATCCCATGCTTTGAGACTTTCCAACTTACACCTGAAACGTGAATTATGATTTTTTTTCCCTCATGTAATTATTTTTCTATAATAGTGGTTCTGCTTTTCTAGTTCTCTGCTTGCTTCCTTTCTCTACTTCAGAGAGGATGTTCCCAGCTCGATCTCACATGAGTGAGAGTCACCCCAGCCTCCAAACTCCAATCAGAGAGAAGGGCTAGGAAGGGAGAGAGAAAGGGTTTTGTTTCTTGTTTCTCATGGCAAGTCACTGGTGGGACCTGACTTGGGATTCAGTCCTAATTCCTAGACCTAATTCCCCCATCTCGGGAAAGTTGCTCCAGTTTACCTGTTCTCAGAGGTGATCCACCCAAGGGCAAGGAAGAACAAGTAATAAGGTGTTCTTCTTATGCAGCTAGAGATTTTTTAAAACACATTAACTGTCATTTTTAGATAGTCAGAATTTAGTGAACCATTAAAAGTGACCCAGTTCACTGAACCAAACTGAACTGAACAGATGGAATTCCACCCTTTCTATGCTTGAGTGACTCCAAGAACAATGCAGAGTCCTCTTTTAAATCCCTCCTCTGAGCTGCTTACCTCGCGGAGGCAACCGGGGGTCTGCTTTGGTCATCTTTCCGTGTCTGTTCTCTTCCTGCAGCTGGAAGCTGGGGCTCAGAATAAGCCGGGCCTGAGTATTGTGTTCTGCAGGCTCTTTACGTGTCATCATTTTTTCCCTGAATTTGACTCTGCATAAGAAACTCAACAGTCTTGATTCCCACCCCTCTCTTTCAAAACCTGTGTAAAATTCATCTCTTTTCACTGCTTTTAATATTTCTTTTTTTTTATGTAGACCATTTTTTTAAAGTCTTCATTGAATTTTTTACAATATTGCCTCTGTTTTTTATGCTTTGGTTTTTCAGCCATGAGGCATGAGGGACCCTAACTCCCTGAGCAGGGATCGAACCCTCACCCCCAGCATGCAAAGGCAAAGTCTTAACCACTGGACCACCAGGGAAGTCCCCAACTCTCTTCATTTTCAAGCTCTTTTCCTCCCTTCATATTCTCCCTTTCTTCCCACAAACATACTGGAGGTTATATCCTCCTGTGTCCTCTGTCTCTATTAGCAACCTTTCAAGCACACCTGATTATGGAGACTTGGAAAATTAAACATCGAATTTTCAACCTCTCTTGTTAAAAAGTGGAGTTGATGGGAACTTCCTCGTGAATCAGAGAACAGCATCCCTCTGGATCAAAATCCACCCGTGACAATGGCAGTACTTCTGTGGTTTAAAAAAAAAAAAAAACCATCAATATCCTGGAGAACTACACAGTACAACCTTTGGAAAATGAAAAGCAAGGCCTCTCAGAGCCTCTAGGTGGTGAGGAAACAGAGAGAATATCTCACAGAAAGAGATACATAAAAGGTTAAAATTGTGGCAAAATAAGAATAAAACCCAGAGACCAAAACAGAGCCATCTGTATCTACACAGACTTTAGAAAAATAGAGATTAGAGAGGTTTCATTATGCTGGCTCTCACGTGACTGGGGAAGCCGTAAAACAAACTGTGTTACGGTCTCAGGATGAGGTCTTAGAAGTGGAACCAGAATGGGTGCGCATTTGTTTATTTTCGTCTGTATCAGCTTTAAGTGGTAATTAACATAGTGCATTGCATTATCTGTGTCTGTGGAGCAGAGCGAGGACCCACGTTGTCCCCACCCTAGGCCCCATGTAGCATCCGTGGGACAGTTCGGTCTGACCTCTGGCCTCGGTGTAGGGCACACAGATGCAAACTTTACAACCAAAGGGGAGCTTGGCTCGGAATTTGGGAGTGACCAGTCAATTAACCGGTGGCTTCAGCTCACTCATCAGCAGGATGGGAATATTAGTCCTGCTCATTATGGTCCAGAAGAAACTCACTGCTCCATTCTGATTAGAAACTAGGGCAGCAGCAGCCAAAGCAAAGGTTGACATTCAAGGTTTCCCATCCTTTACAAATCTCAAGCTCTCTAGTCTCTCCAGGCTTTTCTACCACCTGCCTTCATTCATGAAGGCCATCAAGGAAAGTGGTCATGAATGCCCACGTGTTATCTGTCCTCATCCTCCATGTGACCACTCAGACATCGTGGCCAGAGGAGCCTGAGGCAGTATGATAACATTGTTCTCATTCGTTGGTTAAATATTATGTGTATGTAACTAATCGTACTCTTCATTACCTCCAAGGAATTCATTCATTTATTCAGCATCATCAAACACCTACTCTGTGTAGGTTCTGTGGATACAGATATTTAAGGCAATCATTGCCTTAAAAAATGTCTAGGGATCCACAACAGAGATTTTGTGTACCACAACTAAGACCTCCCATAGTCAAATAATAAATGAATTTTTTTTTAATTTTACTAAATAAATAAATAAAAGATGTTCAGGGGTGTCCTCAATGGCTCAGCAGGTGAAGAATCCCCCTGCAATGCAGGAGACTCAGGTTCAATCGCTGAGTTGGGAAGATCCTCTGGAGAAGGGAATGGCAACCCACTCCAGTATTCTCACCTGGAGAATTCCATGGACAGAGGAGCCTGGAGGGCTACAGTCCATGGGATCATATAGAGTCTGACATGACCAAAGCAACTGAGCACAGCACACAGAGGTCATCAGACTCGTGGAAAAAAAAAAAAAATAATGATGCATTGGGTCTCTGCAATGGCTCTCACTGTTTGGTATCAGTACAATTCAAAACAATTTTTAAAAATGAAACAAGAAATTTTTAAAAATTCCCTACCAAACAACTGAAGTCAAGCAATAAACATTTTTCAGCTAGTGACTGCCTTTCAAAAAGTGACAAGAAGGCAAGACATTCCCAGCAAGAGCTTTCCTGAGAGAGAACAGTGAGGGTGTTCTTTTTCCAATTATCTTTGTGTCCTTGCCTCAAAATGGTCACAACTTGCAGCATCGCTGATGTCATCTGGAATTTCTTCATCATTCTCGAGCTTCAAGATGAGAGCGCGGAGCCATAGTGTGAGCTTCCCTCAGCCGATTTGAAGATTTCAGCAGGGATTCCATCAGCTCCAGATGCCTTGTTGTTTTTCATCTGCTTGATGGCTCTCCTCACCTCATAAAGAGTTGGAGGGATTTTGAGATTGCCACTGATTGGAAGTGTGGGATGGAGTTGAAAACACTCCCACTGATAAAATAATTTCCACCCAAGACCTTGAAATGCTCTCTTCAATGTGTGTTGACATTTTCTCTCTCACTGAGCAGTTTTCAAGTACCCTTATCTTCCTGGAAGCTCTGACACAGCTTCAGTGGCATCCAACCTAATCCATGTGGAGGCTGAATTGACTTCGCCATGACATCTCACCATCTGCCCTGTGTATTGAGGGCGCCTTCAATCTCTATCTTGACTTAAAACTGTAAAAATGTCCTCTTCTGGGTCAACAACAATGCCAAATGCCCAAAGGTTAAGAACGAGAGAATCCTGGCAGACTTAGGTTCAAGATTGTCATAAGAACGTTAGGGAGAAACGAGCATAGAGTGGCCCTTGCAGTGTTCATGTTAGGTTAGAAGATGCGCATTCATTCATGTGGGAATCCATTGTGTTGATTTAAAAGTCTGTTCTCAAGAGCAAATTGAGTTCAGCATGTTCTAATCTTGCAGGAAATAGTTCTGAGAAATTGGCTTTCCTCTGTTCTCTGAGTAGATGCCCCTTTCTTATTTACAGGAACTTAGTTGGATTATAGCTTCAGTTTTTATCATGAGAGTGTTATAGCTCCAGTATTGTTTTAGGGCTCCTATATTTTACTATGTAAGATCATCTATTCAGAGGGCATCAATGGGCATTGCAATGTAATGCAGTTTCCTGTTTTTTTTTAACACAGGGCAAGTATTACGTATATTGAATTACAATTATCTTCATCACAAACTGTTAGAACTGGAAAAAGGTTAGTATTACATATATTGCATTACAATTATCTTCATCATAAATTGTTAGAACCAGAAGAAGTTCAGTACTTTAATTTTTACTGAGGAAATAGAATCCAAGAGAAATGAAGTGATAGTTACCCCAACATTGCACAGCTGAATGGTGGTAGAAACTATTCTAGAATTCAGCACTCCCAGGACAGAGTTTTTCTAGCCACAATATTCTTTTTCTCTTGACGATATTATATTGAATAAAGAATAAAACCCAAATCCTTTATCCTGATTCCTCTTGTAAACAATACCAAGGAAGCAGGAACTGACTATTATTAGTCTTTATAAAACATGTCAGAGCTCTCAATCTATGTCAATTAAATATAATCGAAACAGGAATAGTGTATTTAGGCCCCAGCAGAATGAGGCACTATAGTCACAAATAGTATAGCACTAGCATTAATAATGGAGAAGGAAATGGCAACCCACTCCAGTGTTCTTGCCTGGAGAATCCCAGGGACAGGGGAGCCTGATGGGCTTCGGTCTATGGGGTCACACAGAGTCGGACACGACTGAAGTGACTTAGCAGCAGCAGCATTAATAATGCTTCTTGAAAATCTCAATGTTCAGGGCACCAGAAAAAAAAAAAGATATAAAGACCATTTCATTTCAAAAGAGACATCAGAAAGATTACAAATGGTTTGTTGAAAATGTATCTAACAACAATGAAAGAAATACAGGAATTCTGTAAATGGAAACCATAGTGTGTATGACCTATAGGGTGACTCCAAGGTACAGAGAAGGTCCGCTTGTGACCTGCTGTATGTGTTAGCCACTCAGTTGTGTCCAACTCTTTGCCACCCCATGGCCTATAGCCCACGAGGCTCCTCTATCCATGCATTCTCCAGGCAAGAATACTGGAGTGGGTTTCCATTTTCTTCTCCAGGGGATCTTCCCAAATCAGGGATCAGACCTGGGTCTCCCACAATGCAGACAGATTCTTTACCATCTGAGCCACCAGGGAAGTCCTCCACCTGTGACAGTCTCAAAGAAACATTAGGACAAGGACTGACTTCCCTGGGTGATCCAGTGGTTAAGACTTTGCCTTCCAGTGCAGGAGGTACAAGTTTGACTCCTCGTTGGGTAGCTAAGATCCCACATGCCTTGAAGCCAAAAACATAAAACAGAAGCAATATTTTAACAAATCCAATAAATACTTTAAAAATGGTCTGTATTCAAAAAAAAAAAAAGTTAACAAGGAATTAGCCATGGATGATCTTCCAAACCACAGGAGTCGAAGGTTTTCACATTCATCATGAACCACCACTGTCTATATCCAGCCAGCAAATCAGACTTACAATGCAGTAGACTCTCAAAGACAGCATAAAGCATACATTCCTGTCATTGAGTCCTTCATTAACTAAAAGGAGAACTAGGACACACAGGAATCAAGGGCATGCAAGTGAGGGTCAGATTATTTCAGTGAAGACTAACAAAACACATAACCTTGGAAAGCAAGATCTCAGCCTTTGTGCAAAGCATAGAGGGTCTTCCTCTAGGAACTTGGTTGGTCCAGACTTCCTTTCCACTCACTCTATTTAGCATATAGAGCCCTGTCCCTGGTCTGCTGTCATTCTTCCTACCTCCCAGATCCTGCCCTGCTTCCATGCATTCATGCATTTATTTATTCTGCAAATATTCGGTGAATATTCCCCAGGTAATAGGGCTATGTTTGATATGTCAATGAGAAAGCCACATTCCCTACCCTTGAGAGTGTTTGAAGTCTAGTGAGAATGACAGAGAAGAAAAAGATGATTAAAATACAGAATCACGACTCCCCCTTGATAGGGGTAGGCTGCTGCTGCTAAATAATAAACCAGCCAAACTCGGCATTAGAAGACATGATGTCTCATCTGAAACCATGGAATAGAGAGAATTGCACACTTGATTGATTTTTGAGGATGAAAACAATTAAGGAGTCGTGAGAAAATGCTTGAGAGTGATAAGCAGGAGCCAGACAGGAAATGCCTTGTGTGCTGATCTTACATGATTAAAAAAAATAAAATTGGGGGAGGAGAGAATATAAAGCAAGATTCTTCTTAATCCTCTCTTACCATCAAAGGGAGAGGGATGGACTTAAATAGTCATCACCACAGTGTCTTACTATTATCGTGCAGGTTGTCAGAGAAATGTTCAAGAAAAGAATTCATTTTAGGCTGTAATATTCCATGCAGTCTACACAGAGTCTATCTTAGCTTCTGATGTCTGTTTATCTTCCCCACTAGCTTCTCAACTATACAGGGACCATCTTCCCAATTATTTATCTCCTGGTCCTACTCCTACGTGGACACCAGATCTAAGGTTTCCTGGAACACTTAGATTCCTTCAGCCACCTCTTCTACTTCATGGATGAAAGAGGAACAGGAAATAAAGCAATCTTAAAAGGTCTGGCCCCAAACAAGACATAAATCCTGAAGATTGTCACAGCATTGCCATGAATGTGATTGAGCTATGAGTTCCTTTGCTCCTTCTCTCTCCTTAGAGACTTCAGCACAGGCACCATGGTGTGATCCCTGTAGGTTTAGTCCTAAAAGGGAGTGGATGTTTCATGCTTTCTGAAGATGTTTATGGTTAAAGGAAAACAACCCATGCTGCTGCATTTGGGGTTGTGGTATGTCCCAGAATGTGGATGAAGAGGAGCAAAAAATAAGAAAAAGAGGGGGACTTCCCTGGTGGCCCAGTGGTTAAGTCTCCATGCTGCCAATGTGGGGGGGCAAAGGTTAGATTCCTGGTTGGAGAACTAAGACCCCACATGTGGCACGGTACAGCCAAAAAAGAAAGAAAGAAAAAGATTTATTCTAGCACAGGACATTCCCGTGCTTGGAATGGCTATGATCAGATCTGTGCCTTAGAAAACTTCCTCTGGCTAGAAGAGGCATAACTGGAGAGAAGGAAAGCCACTGATGCCAGTTTTAGGTTTCTGATGTTGCTGTAACAAATGATCACAAACATAAATTTACTCTCGTACAGTTCAGAAATCTAAAATAAATGAGGAGGACCGCATTCCTTCTGGAGGTCCTATGGGGAGAACCCACTTCCTTGCCTTTTCCAGTTTCTAGAAGCTTTCTGCAGTCTTTGGCTCATGATCTCACGTCACTCCATCTCTGCTTCTGCCATCACGTCTCCTTTTCTCTCTCTGGCCCTCCTGCCTCCCTTTTATAAAGACTTGTGAACACAATGCATGTACCCAGATACTTAACCACATCTGCAAAGTCCCTTTGGTTGTGTCAGGTGACATGTTCATAGGTTCTGAGGATGAAGATGTGGACATCTTTGTGAGTGGAGTTATTTTGTCCTTTAAAACGTGCAGCCAAAAGAGACTTGGAAGAAGTAGGTGGACTGGGGAGATATTCAAGGAGTGGAATTAGGACTTGGTGACTGGTTGATTGTGGATATTGGAAAATAGGGAAGTCTGAGAACAAAACCTCATGCTTTTTTCTTTTTTAAAAAAGATTAATTTGTTTATTTATGGCTGTGTTGGGTCTTCGCTGCTGTATACCTTTCTCCAGTTTCAAGGAGTGGGGGTTCCTCTCTAATTGTGGTGCACAGACTTCTTATTGCAGAGGTTTCTCTTACTGTGCAGCACAGGCTGTAGGTGTGCAAGCTCAGTAGTTGTGACTCCCGAGCTCCAGGGTACAGGCTCAGTAGTTGTGGCACACGGGCTAAGTTGCTCTGCATGTGGAATCTTCCAAGACCAGGGATTAAACCAGCATCCGTTGCATTGCAAGGTAGATCCTTAACCACTGGACCACCAGGGAAGTCCCAAATCTCATGCTTTTTAACACTACCAGCTTTTCAACTCTGTCCATTTTCTGAGAGAGGATACTGCAGGGAAGCAGATTTGGCTGGAGGAGGATAATGAGGTCAATTTCTGACACACTGACTTTGAGATGCCTCAGAGAAGTTCAAGTGAGTCTGTCAACTGCCAGGTGAATACACACGTCTGCAGCTCAGGAAAGGTACTGTGAACTAAAAGGTATATGAAATCTGCCAGGAAGGGTATGGAAAATGAGATGAGATAAGGCCCAAGGACAAAGGAAAATCAATGTTTTAAGTCCAGGCAAAGCTTTGAAGATTCTAAAGAGACAGGGGAAATGTCTTGTTTTATTCTACTGACCCCTATTATTTCTCTCCTGATTCCTTCCTTTGGCTCTGCCCTGTGGCTTGGACTTAGTAACTACTCAGCCTGTTTCTGATCTTTAAAAAAGGACTGATTCTATATGACCTCCAGTTAGTGCCACCTCCAATACTTTTGTTGAGAGTCACTGGCATCTCCAAGGAGAGAAGAAAGCAAGGAAAATAATAACTGTTCAGAAGAATCACATACAACAGTTGATGGGGTGGGTGCAGATTCTAGGGTTGAGAAACCTTTCCTCCTCCTGCTTCCTATCACCTCAACATCTTCCTCCTTGTTGAAACCATTAAAAGCTGTCAAAAGGAGAGGAGAAGAGTCAAATAAAAAGTTCTGGCAGTCCGCATTAGCAGGGAGGTGAGCTGCCCTGAAAGCCTTCCCTATCATACAGGTCTATCATGGATCAAGACTTCCATAGACAAGAGTTGTTCACTCAGTCATGTCCAACTGTTTGCGACCCCATGGACTGCAGCATGCCAGGCTTCCCTGTCCTTTACAATCTCTCAGAGTTTGCTCAAACTCATATCCATTGTATCAATGATGCCATCCAACCACCTCATCCTCTGTTACCCCCTTCTCCTGCCCTCAATCTTTCCCAGCATCAGGGTCTTTTCCAATGAGTCAGCTCTTTGCATCAGGTGACCAAAGTATTGGAGCTTCAGCATCTTCCAATGAATATTCAGGTTTGTTTTCCTTTAGGATTGACTGGTTTGATCTCCTTGCTGTCCGAAGGATTCTCAGGTCTTCTCCAGCACCACAGTTCAAAAGTATCCATTCTATAGACAAGAGGGTGTTAAGCTTATAGAGATGGCTTCCACATGAAACATCAGCTCACCCTCCTCTGTGTTGAGTTTCTGAGAGTTTGGAAATGTTGGTTGGAGAATCATGGGGCCCAGAAGGCACGGGGGGTGGAAGGTTCCTGCAAGCACAGTGTCTCTGAGACAATAGGTGGGAAGATGTAACAGCTCCCATTGTTGCACTGGGCCCTGAAAAATCTGAAATAGATTCAGGCCAAGATGTAGACTCATATCTGGTGTGTTGCTCCGTTGTTTTTATCATAAGTTCAGCCTCAAATCACACTTTTATCACCAGTAGGCTTCCCAAAGCAACACAGCACAAAAGGAGAAACAACTCTCCAGGTCTTACTCCACAGAAGCACTCTCTCTAGACCAGAAAAAGTCTCCAGACCAGGTGATCCAGGATCAACTAGGATCACTAGGCAGAGGGGGGCAGCGTGTGCAGCAGTGGCCATCCTGAGTAAGAGAAGTTGGGGCTGTCAGAGGGTTTCTTTCAGCAGTACTAATTTCTCCTCTGTTAATTCACCTGTGAAATCTCCCACATGGTGCCTCAGTGGTCTTCAATCCCATGGGGGGAATGGAGGCTGCCCTGTAAAAAGCCTGGCAGGATTCAGTGTGGGAGATGGTTTGCATGAGGAACCATCAGACCACATTGTCCTCTGACCCTGAAGTGGGGTCCAGGGCTCTTCTTCTGGGAACCAGTGTCACACTAGATGCCTCTGGAGCTCCTACTGGTGCTGAGCACAGAGGATTCAGGGGATTTCAGACCTTCATGCCATCTCTGCAGCAGCAGCTTCACAAAAAAAGGTGATAGTGATCCATTTGTTGAATTTCTAATCCTTCTATATTTTGTCACTGATTGTAAAGAGCTTTGTGATGCAAAGTATACAGTATAAAATGATGTGGGGGTGAACAGGGCTTTCGTACTCACCTGAGGCCTTCTTTCCTTCTAGCCCTTGCTCCTTCCCCATGTGACATGGCTGAGAAACTAAACCCAGGAAAGACCTTCCCATTTCACAGTCCATCAGGTGAGAGTTCGGCAAAGCAAATGAAACCCACCTCTGATGGCCAAACGTGGAAACTCCCCACCCAATTGTCTAGTGGGAATGAAAGCCAAGATGTGCTTTGCAAAACCGAGCACTTTTCTCCTGGTGCATGGCAAGGGAATTTTAGCCTATTACATTTCTGATTCATTTGCACTTAACTCATCAAGATATTGTTTTGTATGAGCTATTTGATGTCCAGAGCACCTTATGAGCCTTTTTATGACCCTTTTATCTGAGAAGCAGGGAATGATGCCTAGCCAAGAATAAACAGATCTCAAAGGTTCAAGTTCAGTTCCAAAGGTGGAACCCCAATTTAGGCAAAGGCTAAACAGTCTGTCCTCCCCGAGTTTGGCTGTGGTTAATTGGAAAGAGACTCCCAGGTGTGTAAGATCAGGAAAAGCCGATCCTGACTCAAACACGCTTTCTTTCCATCCTGGGAATGGCCGGCATTAATTAGTAAGGAAAAATATATCCTGTTTGGCGACCCAGCCTATTTTTGAAGTGGGGTACAGTGATAAGCAGATTTCATTTTGTTGTTGTTTCCTGAGCATCCATTCTTAATCAGATGAATGAACTTGTTTGTACTAGTTAACTTTGCTGGAGTTTAGGAGTTGTATTTAAAACAGATTTTATCCTACAGTGATATTAATTTGATAGGATCCCTGATCTGTAAACCATTGGTTATCTTGGTCTCTCCTGATAAGGAAAAAAAGTGCCGGGGATTTCCAGTTGGTGAGCACATTTGGGCAGACTCTTTCACACGTCACAAATTGCAGATGGGAGGCAGTGATCTCGAACATGCAGTCACATTGCGTGACCATCTGACACCTTCCATTTAGAAAAATAATACTTTCCTCCCAGCATACGCTCCCTGCTGCAACCAGCACCAAAAATTATGCCTGGGAGAACAGTTCCTCCTAGACCAGGTCTTAAATATTTCTTAGGCGGCTTTTAAAAGATTCATACAGCCGCAGCTTCCTACCCTACGAGCACCCTTCCTAGTCACCCTTAGAGAAATCCGCGGAGGAAAAGGCGACTTCGCAGAGATGCGGCTGATAACAAAAACAGCCGCAAAGAACAAAAGGGGATGGGGGTGGGGGAACTGGAAGGATCCGAGAAAATTACACCAGACACATTGGTAAGGTGATTTATTCTCGTCTTCTGTGTGATTCGAGCCTATTCGTGTTAAAGTCAATGGACTTCTTTGTCGGCTCATTTCTAAGCCGCTTCACAGTGGCAGAGAATTTCGCAGTCCCCAGGAGGGGGACCGGAGTGGCTGGGATTGTATATAACTTGCTCATCCGCCAGCGTTCTGCACTAACCCTTGCTCATTTAAGACAAGAAAGAGCATCTCGGCCTGGCCTCCTTCCCTGTACATTTAATGACCCCTGGCAATAGCAACGGTCCTGATATCCGACAGACACATTCAGGCAGAGAGATTTTTAACCAGAAATTCAGAATTCTGATAGAATGTCGAAATGGGCACAGCTTATTTGCTGATTAACAAAGGCCATGGCAAATTCTGTATCCGATCTCTGCACACACACACACACACACACACACACACACAGAGGTTGCCTGAATCCACGTACATGCACACACACATACACAGATTCTGCATGGCTATCTCTCTTTGCCCCACGATGAAAGCAAACACACTTTCACAACCTTCTAGGTCGCTAATATCATTCCTGTAAGAATGAAGAGGGCTTGGTGCCGCTGTCCCCTGAAAACTGACCCCAGACCGTTTTCTTAGAATCTTTTGGGGAGATAGGGGAGGAGGAGGGGCATTCTCTCCCCATGATCACAGCACAAAGGTGGCCAAAACAAGCAACCACCTGCTTTAAAAAATATTGCCTTCTTCCCATTTTCACACTGCCTTAGGTTTCGGGGGATTTCCCAGTGAGTGGTTTTAAGGCTGTACATATCAGATCTACCAACACGTTTAAAAAGAAACTTTTCTTTTTATTAAAACCCAAATGGTACTTGCAAGATGAATACCCTGCTCTCTGTTCTTATAGGAAAAGCTAGCAGCTAGCCTGATAATTATGTGTAATAATAACACCATCTTTCACTTTTGTTATGAAGAGAAAGTGCTTGAAAAGTTACTTCATCAGAGATAGTCAGGTGGGGTTTGTTCTCAGGAAAGCTCTAATGTCAATTGCCGAGAAGCTGACTTATTGTCCTGTGGTTTTGAAAAAACATGCGGGCAATCCTCATTTGTAAAATCAGCTCCACTTCTGAGTCCAAGGGACAAGAATAGCAAGTAGAGGACTTTAAGCAGAAAAAATAAATTAAAAAGACAAAGCTGCTTTGATCAGGATTGCCTCTTTAAAAAAAAAATCCATTGCTGCAGAGGTTTTGTATAAATATATTAACCTATTGTAGTTCTCTCCAAAACTTTAACTGATAAAGTATGTAATAACAATAATCTTTGTCTTATGATCTATTATTTTCTTTCTCATCCATTTTACTACTTGTACATGAATATTTAAACACACATATTCAGATATGTGTACATGCAAGAAATTTAAATTCAGGAAGTGTATGACATACCAAACAATATAAAACTTCCTCTGAAGTCAGTCTGCCATGGGATCTACAAGTATCATAACTTTGTAATGGGGTTGAACTGTATTTGATGGTTTCATTAGGTATCTCTTCTAGGTATTACCTCAATCCATTTGTCTACCAAATACCTATTAATCTTTATACCTTAGTTTTAACCTCATTGCTAATTCAATAGCAGTGTGTATTGTACTACCCAGAATAATTAAACAAATGACATATCTAATTCCTAAAAGCTTCATATAATTGAGGAAGCAATGATTTGGGCCTGAACTATTATCTGTGTTGTCCACATAATGGCCAATTATCAATATGATATTGAACTTGGGAGATCTACCATAACTGGCAAATAACAATGTGCTCACATTTATTGAGCACTTATCATATGACAGGCAGAGTTTTAAACACTTAAAATATATTTGAGTCATGTTCTCTTATCTTCCCTGACAAATAAAGGAACCTGAGACATGAAGAAGTTAATTACTCAAGATAACGTGGTTAATGAGCAGTGGGTCCAGTGTTTGAACTCTGACAGACTAAATCTCAGAGAAGGCAATGGCACCCCACTCCAGTACTCTTGCCTGGAAAATCCTAGGGATGGAGGAGCCTGGTAGGTTGCAGTCCATGGGGTCCTTAAGAGTCCGACACGACTGAGCGACTTCACTTTCACTTTTCATTTTCATGCATTGGAGAAGGAAATGGCAACCTACTCCAGTGTTCTTGCCTTGAGAATCCCAAGGGAGCGTGGTGGGCTGCCGTCTATGGGGTCTCATAGAGTCGGACACGACTGAAGTGACGCAGCAGCAGCAGCAGACTAAATCTGCCACACATATTCCCCACCTCTGTGTAAACTGCCTCTTTGTGAATTTTGATCTAGGGATGCTCACCTATCAGTGCTTGGAAGGGCTGCCTATCCAGGGACAACCCTAATCAGGAGGAAACTACATGAGACAGAACTTTCTTACAAAGGTTAAAGGGAGGTGGTTAGTATATGTGTGCATGCATGCTAAGTCACTTCTGTGTCTGACTCTTTGTGACCCTATGGACTGTAGCCCACCAGGCTCTCTGTCCATGGGATTCTCCATATATAACTCCTGGAGTGGGTTGCCATGCCCTCCTCCAGTGGATTTTCCTGATCCAGGGGCCAAACCTTTGTCTCTTATGTCTTCTGCATTGGGAGGTGGATTCTTTACCATTAGCATCACCTGGGAAGTCCAGTAGTTAGTATAGTAAAAGTGAAAGTGAAGTCGCTCAGTCGTGTCCGACTCTTTGCGACCCCATAGACTGTAGCCTACCATAGACTGTAGCCTACAGGCTTCTCCATCCATGGGATTTTCCAGGCAAGAGTACCGGAGTGGGTTGCCATTTCCTTTCCCAGGGGATCTTCCCAACCCAGGGATGGAACCAGGGTCTTCTGCATGGCAGGCAGACGCTTCACTCTCTGAGCCACCAGGGAGAACCGGTAGTTAGTATACTTAGGTTTGAATCTGTTATCTTAAAGAGAAAAACATTTTATGCTCAGAATCATGGAGCATAAAGATGGAAGGAATCTAGGTTCTAAGCACATTTCTGATTCAACCACGAGAGCTCTTCCCAGGACTTCCGGGTATGGGATATAACATGTCCTTACCAACTCTATGGCGTTTTTTGTTGTGTTGTGTTATTGAACTATTATATTTGAAGTTGTATAGCCTATTAAGTCTATTAATTTCTATTAATAGAAAAACCATATTAACATCACCAATTTAATATTTGTTAAATCCCCATAAAGAAGCATCACTGTTTTTGTCTAGTATTTATTAAACCATCATCATATATTAAGGGGTTAAATAAGTTGTACGTCAGAGATTTTAACTATAACAAGAAAAGAAATAAAACACTAAATGAATGTTAATGGAGAGACTTTTAATTAGAAAGCTTACTGTTATACTAAGATTCAGTATTTTGTGTATATCTTAAACTATACAATTGGTTTATGTGAAAGAATGCATCAAAAATTGCCAGCACTCAAAAAGAAAGGTAGAAAAGAGTAGCATATGTGTAGTGATTACTGTTAGATATATTTGCCAAATCTGAAGTGTCTTAACCAATTTCATGATGTCTTTCTCAAAAATGGGGAAAAATGATGTAAACTAAAAAAAAATAATGTAGACTAATCACTTGTCAATTTCATGTTTTAACTGAAGCCATTTTATGAAAGCTTTTATAAGGACAGATTCATGCAACATTCCATATCTTTATCTTCAATTTCTTCAGACAAGCAAACACAAATCTCTTCGTATGAAATTGAATAGAGGCCAAACAGAAACTTTGGGTGGTAGCTTTGCTACTGCTTCTTTGATGGAAAAGAGAAAATTTATCATCATTTATTCAACAGATCTGTACAGAGTGTCTATTATGTGACAGGCACTGTTCTAGGGACATAACACTTAATGAAACAGATGAAAAAATACCTCTCCATACGGAGCATACATTTTATTTATTTTATTTTTAAGTTTTTATTGGAGTATAGTTGCTTTATACTGTTGTATTAGTTTCTGTTGTACAGAAAAGTGAATCAGCTATACATATACATGCCTGCATGCTAAGTTGCTTCAGTCATGTCCGACTCTGCAACTCAAGGACTGTAGCCTTCCTTTGTCCGTGGGGATTCTCCAGTCAAGAATACTGGAGTGGGTAGCCATTTCCTTTGCCAAGGGAGAAGGAACCTGGGTCTCCCAGACTGCAGGCAGATTCTCTATCATCTGAGCTACCAGGGAAGCCCCAATATACCTGCATCCCTCTTTTTTGGATTCCCTTCCCATTTAGATCACCTTTGTCCTTTGTCCATGGGGATTCTCCAGTCAAGAATACTGGAGTGGGTAGCCATTTCCTTTGCCAGGGGAGAAGGAACCTGGGTCTCCCACACTGCAGGCAGATTCTCTATCATCTGAGCTACCAGGGAAGCCCCAATGTACCTATATCCCTCATTTTTGGATTTCCTTCCTATTTAGATCACCACAGAGCATTTTGTAGGGTCCCCCATGCTATACAGTAGGTACTAATTAATTATTTATCTTATACATAGTAGTATATATACAGGGTTTCCCAGGTGGTGCTAGTTGTAAAGAATCCGCCTGACAATGCAGGAGACTTAAAGAGATACAAGTTTGATCCTTAGGTTGGGAAGATCCCTTAGAGGAGGACATGGCAACCTACTCCAGTACTCTTGCCTGGAGAATCCTATGGACACAGGAGCCTGGTAGGCTATGGTCCTTAGAGCAGACCCAACTGAGGCGACTTAGCAGGCAGTGTAGATATATCTCCCAATTCAACCCACTCCCCTTTCCCCCTCCTCTTGGAGAGTGTATGTTTGTTCCCTATGCCTGTGTCTCTTTTGGAGCATACATTTTCAGTTGAAATAGATGGACAAATAGCAACAACAAAGATTAAAATCTAGTAAAGTAAGTAGTAAATATTTTCAAGAAAATAAAGCAGGAAAGGAGAATGGGAATGCCTCTGAGAGGGGGGCTTGTGATTTTAAATAGGATGGTCACAAAAATGGCACTTAGATAAGGTGAGGTGGCAAGCTCCATGGATATTCAAGGAAAGTGTTCCAGGCAGATGGAAACCACAGATGCCAAGGTCCAGAGGCAGCAGCAGGCATAGCATTTTGAAGAATCTGCAGAGGTAAGTGGAGCAGAGTAAGCAAGGGAGAGGAGTTGTAGCTGAATGTGAGGGTCTTCAGGTAGGTAACAGGAACTGCCTGGTGAGGGCGGCCTGGAAGCACTTGAAAGCATTTGACATAACTTTGGCTTTAAAATATTCTCATAGAGGTAGGGCTTGGGAAAAAATTTCAACATGCTCATGCTTTAGTTAATATAGATTTTTTTTTCTCTGTCTCTCATGTGGCCCAAGTCTGTGTGGCCAGGATAAGCAAACTGTTCATCATGTACCAGATTAAAAGGATATGGTCAGGGACTTTTCTGATGGTCCAGTGGTTAAGAATCCACCTTCCAGTGCAGGTTGGATCCCTGGTTGGGGAAAGAAGATCCCACATACCATGGAACTAGAGTGCCCTTGCTCCACAACTACTGAGTACACCCCAACAAGAAGCCCCTGCATGCTGCAACTAGAGAAAGCCCATGTACTGAAGTGCAGTCAAAAAAAAAAAAAAAAAAATGGGTATGACTAGCTTGAGATAAAAATCTAAGTAGTTAATTTTTTTTAATTTAATTCTCTATAGTTTCACAAATTAAAATTTTCTTGATATTTTTAGACTTTTATGACCATTTTTTCAGTGTCCAAAAAAATCTATTGATATTATCATAAATTTTAATCCAATAATAATACTAAATGAGTTTTAATAAAAAAAAAACAAGCAGAAACTTGCCATACCTCTCCCCAGTTCTTCTTAAAATATCATTCTTTCCTTTTTACCTGCTTTTCTTGGCATTCACATCTATATTGATAAATAATTTGCTAAGTTGCCATGTCTTTGTCTCTCACGTTTGAGTTTCTGATATCTGCCAAATATTCCTATTTCAGTATAATTAAAGCAAAAAAAATAGTTAAATGAAAAAATTCGGTGTTCACATTATTACTTACTGCAGTGAAATCATTATTATGATTACATTCCCATTCTCATACAGTTGCTCCTTTCTGGAATTTATTTTTGTCTTTGTCTTTTACCTAAATAGATTTTTAGAATCAAATACATTACAAAAGTTCCACTACTCCTTTTTGGGGCTTCCCTGGTGGCTCAGATGGTAAAGAAAGTGAAAGTGTTAGTTACTCAGTCACGTCCGACTCTTTGTGACCCCATGGACTGGAGGCCCCCAGGCTCCTCTGTCCATAGGATTCTCCAGGCAAGAATACTGGAGTGGGTTGCCATTGCCTTCTCCAGGGGATCTTCCTCACGTAGGGATTGAACCTGGGTCTCCTGCATTGCGGGCAGACTCTTTACTGACTGAGCCACCAGGGAAGAGAGATGGTAAAGAATCTGCCTGCAATTTGGGAGACCTGGGTTTGATCCCTGGATTGGGAAGATTCCCTGGAGGAGGGCGTGACAACTCACTCCAGTATTCTTGCCTGGAGAATCCCATGGACATAGGGGCCTGGCAGGCTACAGCCCATGGGTCACAAAGTGACTGAGTGACTAAGCACAGCACAGCACACTCCTTTGGAACCACCATACATTTATAACTAGTTATATATTTTTTTCAAATGTTCAAGCTCAAGCATCATTTTTTGCCCTGCCTCACTTTTTTTTCTCAGAATTTCCTTCCTACACCCTTTACTTTTTCTTCTTCATTCTGAGTCTGATTTGCTCTTCAGGTCTATGGGACAGATAGCATCCTGGGATTTCCCTTCCCAACTCTTGTTAAATGTACATTTTTGTTCCTGGATCCTATATCTTCCTTTTCTTCAATGATTTCTTGGTTCTGCCAAAGCATATCCTCTTGCAGTTTGCTTAAAACACTAGTTAATTAATTAACCTTTTTACCAAGATACACAGGAGATGTGCGAAAAATGGAATAACCATGCTCAGGTTCTTGACTGGTGATTTGATTGAGTAGAGAATTCTGGATTGAAAATTATGTGTCTGTGCAAAGAATTTGAAGTTTTTCCATCCCTGGGGCTCTGCTATTTCCATTGCTTAGCCAATACGGTGATTTCGTTTCTATCTGTTGTGCTGAGTACCTTGAATCTCGAATCTCATGTTCTTCAGGCAGAGAAACTGTCTTTTTCTTAATTACTCTGCTCTTTCTGCCTTCCTTTTCTAGATGTTTTAGACTTTTTGGATTGATCCAAATATATTTTCACACTCAATCTTTTCAACCTGCTTTTGAAGATTCTTTTGTTTTATCTTTAACTTCTTCTGGATGTATTTTACCCTTTTTATAGCTACTTCATTATTCTCCTTTTTGAGTCTGAGGATATTCATTGGGCACCTTTATTTTTTATTTTTAATTTTGGAGTGGTAATGGCGATGGTTGTGGTTGTGGTGATGGTGGTGGTGGTTGGTTGGTTAGTTGGTTGATGTGTGCTATTTTCTTCTCTTCTCAGAATTCTATTTGAGTTTATTTTTTTTTTGTTTTATTTTTAAATTTTATCTTTCATATTTTCATAAGAAATGGACTTACACTTATCTCAGTTTCTGTTCATACTTAAGATTCATGTAGTAAAGTGTGTTTGGACATTTTATGTCATTAGACAAGATTGTTGACTTGCAGGCAATATTCTTGAGTCCAGAGGCTCCACTTCCCCTTTTTTCAGAGAATAGCTCACAGTCTTCCACCTGGTCTGAGGGTGAAGGATGCTGATTGTCCTCAGGGGTTACTCATGGGATCTGACACTATTAAAAATTAATATACTTCTAACCACCCCTGACTTTCGGTATTGCCTTTAGCCATGCCCTGCAGTAGACTGGAAACTCCAACTCTCAGGTCCCGAGAGTTTCTGAAATGCAAGTCAGTTCACTTGTTGTTACTATTCAAGACCTTTAGGTTTTTAGCTTTTTCCATGCTCATAACCCCATCAATTGACATGTTCCCAAACATATTAAGATCCCTTCTATTAAGATCCCTCCTCTGCTGCTATCTTCTCTCCTTTTATCTCTGCTCTTATAAGTCTATTTCATCTCTTTGTTATCTTTTTTAGAAGTGACCTAGAGAGAGAGGAGATAGTATGGTTAGACAACATCTCTGATCTATAGCTGTGATTTTGATTTTAAACATTTTTTGATATTTTTTCTAAAACTTCCTTACTGACAAATAACAAATCTGATAATATTTTGTTTTGATTAATAATCCCTAACAGAGCAGTTCCTCATAAACACTTATTTACAAGCAGTGACAGTAATGACAGAGTTCTGTATTTTCATCATTACAGTACAAATGACTGGTCAATTATTGAATTCAAGCTAATGCAGATCATCAGGGAAATATTTTACCTTGGCTCTATGAGAAGTGTCTTCCTCATTCTGTAAAATAACAGGATCTTTTGTATTATGAGGCTTTTAATTAATTTTTTTAGCTTCATAAATATCAATCACCTTAGTTCTGAAAAAACCATATTAAAACAAGTTAAATAAGCATTCTGATAGGAGACTGCTTTGAGTTGTCTAGCTGAAAGACCCTGTGTGGACCCAGGAGTAGTTACCACCAGATTATACAATACTGTATGATATCAAGTCCCACATGGAACCTCTATCCTGCTTTGGTCAGCCTGGCCTATGTTCACTGAGATTCAGGGCACTGAAGTGTTCATGCTAAGATCTTGCCATCAGAAAGAAAAAAGATCTCCTCTTGGAGTTTTTTTTTTTTTCTCTCACTGACCACAGATTGTTTTAAAAAAAAATTAGCAAAGCTAATATGGCAAATCTCAGCTTGTCCTTAGCTCTGTGATTAAGCACGATAAGCAATAACACTGACAAGTTGCCTTGATAAATTTCAGAAGCCAAATGAAACTGGTGGCTCTTGGGAATGAATTCACTGGAGGATGCTACACTGTTCTAAAGGAGTAATCACTGGAGATTTCCCCAGGACTCCACAGACTAAAAAAAATTTTAAAAACTGTTGGCAAAAATAAAATAGAAGGGCACAGGTAAAAACAAGGGAAAACTTATTACTGGTGCTTTTGGTTTTGTTGTTTGTTTTATGAGAGCTTTATTGAGATATAATTCACATAAAATAAAATATGCCCTGTTAAAGTATACTTTTCAGAGAGTTGAAGTATATTCAGAGAGGTGCAGTCATCACACTCTTCATCTAGAACCTGGTAATCATCTCAAAAAGGAACTCCATACCCCTTAATGGTCACTCTCCTTTCTCCTTTCCTCCACCCACTGGCAACACCAATCACTTTCTGTCTTTATGGATTTGCCTAGACATTTCATGTAAATGGAATCATACAATATTTGGCCTTTTGTTTCTGTTTTTTTTCACTTAGCATAATGTTTTCAAGGTTCATACATGTTATAGCATGGATTGCTATTTCACTCCTTTCTGTCACCAGTAATATTTCATTGTGTGGCTATACCATTTCTTTTTCTATTTATCAACTGAAAGACATTTGGGTTGCTTTAACTTTTTGTTTATTTTAAATAACACTTTTAAGAACATCCATGTATTTCTGTAGACCTAAGCGTCCATTTCTTTGGGGTATATTCCAAGAAGTGAAAAGGCAATCCGTAAGATTTAAAATATTAAGAAAATGCCAAACAGTTTTCAAAAATGGCTGTACTATTTTACAATACCAGTCATGTAGAAGGGCTCCAATTTCTCCACAATCTCACCAACACTTTTTATTGTCCTTCTTAAAACAGTTCTCATGGATGTGAAGTGGTATCCCATTATGGTTTTTATTTGCATTTCCCTAATGAGTAGTAGTGTTGAGCATCTCTTCATGTGCTTATTGGCCACTCGAATATCTTCTTTGCAGAAATGTCTATGCAAGTCTTTTTGTAATCAGGGTTTATTTCTGGGCTCTCAGTTTCATCTCATTGATCTATATGTCCATTCTTAAGCCAGTACTACAGTGTCTTGGTTACTATAGCTTTGTAGTAATTTTTGAAATTAGCAAGTGTGACTCTTCCATTTTCAAAATTTGTTTGGGTCCCTTATGCTTTCATATGAATCTTAAGATCCACTTCTCAAATACTGCAGAAAACACAGCTGAGATTTTGAGGGGGATTGTGTGGAATATGTAGATCGGTTTGGGGAGTGTTGCCATCTTAACAACGTTAAGTCTTCCAATTCACAAACTAGGTTTTCTTTCCGTTTATTGAGGTCTGCTTTTATTTCTTTCAGCAATACTTTTCAGTTTTCAGGGTACACATCTTACACTTTCATTAAATTTATTCCTAAGTATTTTATTATTTTGGAGAAGGAAATGGCAACCCACTCCAGTGTTCTTGCCCGGAGAATCCCAGGGATGGCAGAGACTGGTGGGCTGCCGTCTATGAAGTCGCACAGAGTTGGACATGACTGAAGTGACTTAGCAGCAGCATTTTATTATTTATGATACCATTAGAAGGAATTGTTTCCTTAACTTCATTTCAGATTGTTCATTGCTAATATATAGAAAAAATTGATTTTTGTATAGTTATCTTTTGTCCCACAATCTTGCTGAACTCATTTATTAGTTCTAATATTTTTGTTATGTAGCCCCAGGATTTTTTCTATAAGCTCATGTCATCTATGAAGAGAGATAGTTTTGCTTCTTCCTTTAGAGTCGATATGCCTTTTATGTCTTATTCTTGACTAGTTGCCCTGTCCAGGACCTCTACAACAATGTTAAATTGAAGTGGTGAGACAAAATGTCCTTGTCTTATTCTTAATTCTTATTCTTAATTTTAGAGAAAATCATATTGTCATTTACCAGGGGTATATTAGCTGTGCATTTTTTCCTGGATTCCTTTTTAAATCAGGTTGAAGAAGTTCTTTTCTATTGCTATTGGTTGAGTTTTTTTTTATCATGAAAGGGTGTTGGATTTTTTAAATGATTTCCCTGATCCAGTAGTCATGTAAAGAGACAGTGATGTATAGAACAGTCTTTTGGACTCTGTGGGAGAGGGAGAGGGTGGGATGATTTGTGAGAATGGCATTGAAATATGTATAATATCATATATGAAATGAGTCACCAGTCCAGATTCGATGCACAATACTGGATGCTTGGGGCTGGTGCACTGGGACAACCCAGAGGGATGGTATGGGAAGGGAGGAAGGAGAGGGTTCAGGATGGGGAACACATGTATACCTGTGGCAGATTCATTTCTATATATGGCAAAACAATACAATATTGTAAAGTTAAAAAATAAAATGAAATTAAAAAAAAAAAAAAAAGAAAGCTGAGCACTGAAGAATTGATGCTTTTGAACTGTGGTGTTGGAGAAGACTCTTGAGAGTCCCTTGGACTTCAAGGAGATCCAACCAGTCCATCCTAAAGGAAATCAGTCCTGAATATTCATTGGAAGGACTGATGCTGAGCTGAAACTCCAATACTTGGCTACCTAATGTGAAGAACTGACTCATTAGAAAAGACCCTGATGCTGGAAAAGATTGAAGGCAGGAGGAGAAGGGGACGACAGAGGATGAGATGGTTGGATGGCATCACTAACTCAAAGGACATGAGTTTGAGCAAGCTCTGGGAGTTGGTGATGGACAGGCAAGCCTGGCATGCTGGAGTCCATGGGGTTGTGAAGAGTCAGACACAACTGAGCAACTGAACTGACTGACTGGATCTATTGAGGTAATCTGGAGAAGGAAATGGCAAACCACTCCAGTATTCTTGCCTGGGAAATGGATGGAGGAGCTTGGCAGGCTATGGTTCATGGGGTCACTAAAAGTGGGACATGACTTACCATTGAGCATGCACACTCACATGCATTGTGATAATCACGTTGATTTTTGTTCTATATTCTATGAACATGATGTGTTACACTGATTTATTTTCAGATGCTATGCCAACCTTGCATTCCTGGGTTGAACTCCATTTGGCCATCGTGTATAATCTTTTTTGTACATTGCTGACTACAAATTTGACTTCAGTTCTTATCAGTACTCTGCATACTATTTGAAAAATGGTGACTGAAGGGCTTCACTGGTGGCTCAGCTGGTAAAGAATTCATCTGCAATGCAGGAGACTTGGGTTTGACCCTTGGATTAGGAAGATCCCCTGGAGAAGCAAACAGCTACCCACACCAGTATTCTGGCCTGGAGAATTCCATGGACTGTATAATCCATGGGGTCACAAAGAGTCGGACATGACTAAGAGACTTTCACTTCACTAATGTGAAACACTAAATATGGCAGCAATAATAATATGCTTGCTTGGCTCTGTGTTGGACATTTTTACATCCATTGACTCATTTGATCTTCATATCACCCCAATGAATTGGATCTTAGTATTGTCCTAATTTTACAGACTATAAACCTGATTCCCAGAGAAGTTATGTAACCTACCCAAGATCATAGTTCTAGTGAGTAGAGATGCTGATGTTCTAAACTAGACAGTTTGACTCCATAACAGAGTTTTTGGCCACCCATTCCAGGAGTATGAATGCCTGTGTGTGTGTGTGTGTGTGTGTGTGTGTATTAAGTTGCTTCAGTCATGTCTGACTCTTTATGACCCTATGAACTGTAGCCTGCCAGGCTCCTCCGTCCATGGGATTCTCCAGACAAGTATACTGAAGTAGGTTGCCATTTCCTCCTCCAGGTGAAGTAAGCATACTCTTTCCTAAAGTGAGAACTGTATCTTTCCTTGGATTTTCACTTCCATCGTCTGTTGTGTTCAGGGTTTGAGTCATTGCTACTGCTGCTGCTGCTAAGTTGCTTCAGTTGTGTCTGACTCTGCACGACCCCATAGATGGCAGCCTACCAGGCTCCCCCGTCCCTAGGACTCTCCAGGCAAGAACACTGGAGTGGGTTGCCATTTCTTTCTTCAATGTATGAAAATGAAAAGTGAAAGTGAAGTTGCTCAGTCGTGTCCAACTCTTAGTGACCTCATCGACTGCAGCCTACCAGGCTCCTCCACCCATGGGATTTTCCAGGCAAGAGTACCGGAGTGGGGTGCCATTGCCTTCTCCAGTTTGAGTCATTAAAGATGAATTAATACTGCTGACTGACAAAGTTGTTTCTGGGGGCAGAGGTTCATTTAATTTAGATTCAGTTTGGTACCCATGCACCATAATCTATAAGGGATGAGAGTATGTGGGATAACTGAAACTAGATCACAAATACACACTGGACTTGACTAGAAAATGTCCAATCTCTTTTCTCTAAAATGTAGAACTAAGACCTAACTCACTGTCTTTAATATTTGTATGATTATTTGGTCAGGATGTTTAGAAAGAGTTCTCTAAGGTTGTCTTGCCAGATATGTTTGAGTTTCTCAGGTAACAGATGTATTAATAATGAGGAGTTTTCAGAGGAACAAAGTCTTAAAGAGAATATGCAAGATGTGTATAGCCATAAAGATAAATGAAATAATATTTTGGATTGATGGAACATGGTTTTCTTTTTCCAAAATACTCTTTAGTGTGATCATATTGTTTTACAATTCATGGAAGGAGAAACATTAAATAAGTGAATAAGTAAGCTTATTTCAAAGACAAAAGAGACTGAAATTGTAACATATTCAAATACCATTTTGAATCTTTTTTTCTATTTCCTGATTTATATTTCCCAATGCCCTTTACATTTTTGTATTTAATAGTTTTCTGGGGTTGTTTTAGAAAGTATGAAGAAATTTTAGCTGCCAAGTTGAAGAGAGCTTTAAAAATATCTACACCAAAAAAATAATATACTACAGAAAATTATCATTCAAATTAAACAAAATGAGCTAACATTAATTAAAACTCCTTATTTTTTTCCTGGTGAATATCTCAGTTCTTCACAGCTCCTGAACTCCAGGAGCTAATACTTAAGTAGCTGTTGATCAATTCTACTAGGATGAACAGAATTTCTGAGGAGCCCTTGTCTTTATCAGTGAGGAAAGTTGGAAGAAAGAGTTCAACTCAACTATTTCTGCCCTAAATTCTTGTGATTCTGAGCTCTTCTGTTTCACAAAACAACTGTGTGTGAAGTGTCAGCTCTATGCTCTCTCCCACTGCCCGTCTGTATCGCTGCATGGCTTTGCATTGCTTAAGGATAAACAGGTTGAAGTTGCATATGGTTAACATTTTTTGTTTGAGCTGGTGCAGGGAGAGATCCTTTAGCATCTGCAGGTCTCACATGGTGTCACGGGCAGTAAAGGAATGACTGAAGTAGTTGCAGACAGCATGGAGTCTACATTCCTCTCTTTGCCTAAGAAATCATGGATAATTAAATTAACATGGATTGAATGCAAACCATGAGAGCAAAGGCATGAGAAACCCCCATCTCCATGTGGGATCGCCATATTTACCTGTATTATATGAGGCAATAAAAACCAGAGGAGAAAAGTAATAAAAACAAAACAGTAATAAAAACTTATATTTACATAATTTCTTTCTACCCCAGGATTCCAAAGCATTTAATGAAAGTCATATAGGAAAATCTGTCACGGGACCTGTGACTTGCAACTGGCAGAAGAGCTTATTAACAATTACAGGTTGGCCAAAGGAACTAGAGACAAAATACATTTTAGAAAGAGTCCTGCCTTTTGTCTTCTGACTTATCCTTGTACCTTTATGACTATAAATCAGAGTGATCAATTTCAAACATACTTTTAACTTGTGATTTGAAAGTGGCGAGAATCATTAAAAGCTCATGAAGTCAACAAATTACAATCAACCTAGAACTGTGAAATCCATGCTCACTTAGGAAAGTGTCAAGTGCACATTTTATGTCCATTCATCGGTGCTTCTCAGTGTGGAATTGAAGGACAAGGGCTTTATCTTAGGTGCCCAGCATTATCAGGTTTCCCAGGCATCTTCTCTATACTAGTGTTGAAATTCATACTGTGGCTATGAAATCAGGCCGGTTTTGTTATGACTTGAAAAGATTTGTAAGGCACAGATGTTAGCTCCAGCTGTTTTTATCAGTAATCTGCAGGCTAAGGTGGTCCTCTGTAAGTTGTACTCTTATAGATGCCATGAGAGTGTGTTCTACTACTATCACTCGTATATTGAGACTCTCCACGTGAAAAAGGATTTGAGAGAGAGATTGTGCCTGAAGCCAGTAAGATGTTTGAAAGATTAGACAATAATAAAATGGCTACTTCCCCAGAACATGAGCACTTCTGTGGCAAATCCATTGTTTTTCAACTCAACAAAATCTCTTGTAAGTTTCAGGCAGGTGCCATTTATTATACCCATAATCCTACTTATAATAATATTAGTGAATGCATACAATGTGTGCATTCTGTAATATTTTTTGAACATACTAGCACATTTAAAGCTCAGCAACATGATGAGGTGGGTACCACTTTTATTCTCGTGTAAGGATAACACCAACTAGATGGACATGAGTTTGAGTAAGCCCCAGGAATTGGTGATGGACAGGGAAGCCTGGCATACTGCAATGGGGTCTCAAAGAGTGGCACATGACTGAGTGACTGAACTGAACTGACTGAAGGATAATGCAACCAAAGTTTCAGTTGGTTAAATTATCTGCTAGTGTCACAGCCATTTGCAAAGTGCTTTGGGTCTAAATTGAAGTCACAATGAAATCATTCTTTAGTCACTACTTCTCAGAGTCTTATTTCTAGATTATAAGTCCAAGAATAAGGGAAAGTAAACACTCTTCTGGGCTTCCCAAGAGGCCCAGAGGTAAAGAATCCACCTGCCAATGCAGGAGATGCCAGTTCAATCCCTGGGTCAGGAAGAATCCCTGGAGAAGGTAATGGCAACCAACTCCAGTATTTCTGCCTGGGAAATCCCATGGACAGAGAAGCCTGGCAGGCTATAGTCCATAGGGTTGTAAGGAATTGGATGTGACTGACTACACACACACACACAAATGCTCTTCTATCAGTTTGAAAGTGAAAGTGAAGTCGCTCAGTCATGTCCGACTCTTTGCAATCCCATGGACTGTAGCCCACCACGTTCCTCCGTCCATGGGATTCTTCAGGCAAGAATACTGGAGTGGGTTGCCATTTCCTTCTCCAGGGGGTCTTCCTGACCCCGGGATCAAACCCAGGTCTCCCGCATTGCAGGCAGATACTTTAACCTCTGAGCCACCTGGGAAGCCCTTCTATCAGTTTAGTTGAAAGGAAAGTAAGGAGTGGAATCTCATAAGGTCAGAGATGAGACAAATACAAAATACAAATACAAAATCAGGCCTATATCCTAGCTATTGATCAGATCAGATCAGTCGCTCAGTAGTGTCCGACTCTTTGCGACCCCATGAATCGCAGCACGCCAGGCCTCCCTGTCCATCACCAACTCCCAGAATTCACTCAGACTCACGTCCATCGAGTCAGTGATGCCATCCAGCCATCTCATCCTCTGGCGTCCCCTTCTCCTCCTGCCCTCAATCCCTCCCAGCATCAGAGTCTTTTCCAATGAGTCAACTCTTCGCATGAGGTGGCCAAAGTACTGGAGTTTCAGCTTTAGCATCATTCCTTCCAAAGAAATCCCAGGGCTGATCTTCAGAATGGACTGGTTGGATCTCCTTGCAGTCCAAGGGACTCTCAAGAGTCTTCTCCAACACCACAGTTCAAAAGCATCAATTCTTCAGCACTCAGCCTTCTTCACAGTCCAACTCTCACATCCATACATGACCACAGGAAAAACCATAGCCTTGACTAGATGAACCTTTGTTGGCAAAGTAATGTCTCTGCTTTTGAATATGCTATCTAGGTTGGTCATAACTTGCCTTCCAAGGAGTAAGCGTCTTTTAATTTCATGGCTGCAGTCACCATCTGCAGTGATTTTGGAGCCCCGAAAAATAAAGTCTGACACTGTTTCCACTGTTTCCCCATCTATTTCCCATGAAGTGGTGGGACCGGATGCCATGATCTTCGTTTTCTGAATGTTGAGCTTTAAGCCAACTTTTTCACTCTCCTCTTTCACTTTCATCAAGAGGCTTTTGAGTTCCTCTTCACTTTCTGCCATAAGGGTGGTGTCATCTGCATATCTGAGGTTATTGATATTTCTCCCGGCAATCTTGATTCCAGTTTGTGTTTCTTCCAGTCCAGCGTTTCTCATGATGTACTCTGCATATAAGTTAAATAAACAGGGTGACAATATACAGCCTTGACGAACTCCTTTTCCTATTTGGAACCAGTCTGTTGTTCCATGTCCAGTTCTAACTGTTGCTTCCTGACCTGCATACAAATTTCTCAAGAGGCAGATCAGGTGGTCTGGTATTCCTATCTCTTTCAGAATTTTCCACAGTTTATTGTGATCCACACAGTCAAAGGCTTTGGCATAGTCAATAAAGCAGAAATAGATGTTTTTCTGGAACTCTCTTGCTTTTTCTATGATCCAGTGGATGTTGGCAATTTGATTTCTGGTTCCTCTGCCTTTTCTAAAACCAGCTTGACCATCAGGAAGTTCACGGTTCACGTATTGCTGAAGCCTGGCTTGGAGAATTTTGAGCATTACGTTACTAGCGTGTGAGATGAGTGCAACTGTGTGGTAGTTTGAGCATTCTTTGGCATTGCCTTTCTTTGGGATTGGAATGAAAACTGACCTTTTCCAGTCCTGTGGCCACTGCTGAGTTTTCCAAACTTGCTGGCATATTGAGTGCAGCACTTTCACAGCATCATCTTTCAGGATTTGGAATAGCTCAACTGGAATTCCATCACCTCCACTAGCTTTGTTCGTAGTGATGCTTCCTAAGGCCCACTTGACTTCACATTCCAGGATGTCTGGCTCTAGGTCAGTGATCACACCATCGTGATTATCTGGGTCATGAAGATCTTTTTTGTACAGTTCTTCTGTGTATTCTTGCCATCTCTTCTTAATATTTTCTGCTTCTGTTGGGTCCATACCATTTCTGTCCTTTATCGAGCTCATCTTTGCATGAAATGTTCCTTTGGTATCTCTGATTTTCTTGAAGAGATCCCTAGTCTTTCCCATTCTATTGTTTTCCTCTATTTCTTTGTATTGATTGCTGAAGAAGGCTTTCTTATCTCTTCTTGCTATTCTTTGGAACTCTGCATTCAGATGTTTATGTCTTTCCTTTTCTCCTTTGCTTTTCACTTCTCTTCTTTTCATAGCTATTTGTAAGGCCTCCCCAGACAGCCATTTTCATATCATTATTTTTATCAATTCACCAACAAAAACTATATATTTTCATTGCTGTAGTGGAGATCACAACTAAACTGTTATAATACTGATCACATTAGAAAAATAAAGCATAAGCACTGTCTCTTGTAAAGGGGATTTTTTATGTTCTACTTGATATGACTTCATAAGACAAGACATAATAGCTTTTATTACCAAAATGTGAACTTCTGCAATCCCCTTATTCACTCTACACACTCCCAGTCTCAGTTCCCCTTTTAAACTCTTCCCAGCTCTAAACTTCAATGAGCCTGTAAGTCTAAGTCACTGCAGTTTAGTTTAAATTTATTTATTTTTTAATTGAAGAATAATTGCTTTACAGAACTGTATTGGTTTATGCAGTTTTTTGAAAATACTCTTTCTTTTATATTCATTATTCTTGTTATGTCATTCAGAATATGACAGTTGCTATTAACCAAGTATACTCAAATAGTCTCACAAACACTGGATGTTCATTATAGCAAGCCTGACTCCAACAAACCTTCATGAATCAACCTGTTACAAAATACAGCATTCCAGTACGGTAGATAAATAATATCATCTGCTACAGCTTCCCAAAACATTCTTCATAAATGATGTTCTATGCAACGTGATTAGAAAGCACTGCCATCTCCCTTAAGGTTAAACTTGTGATCCTCATGTATATACATAGGAAATAAAAACCTCTGCATAGAATTGTATTCATATCATTTATGAAGCAGAAATAAAGAATCACAGAGAATGAAATGTTTTTGTGACAGCAAAGAATCATGGCTAATAGTTCCCAAGACTTTGCTCTGTCCAGCACTTTACAGGCGTTACCTCATTCAATTTAAATGTAAAAAGCATGGCTAGGAATTCTTGAGCCTTTCCTCATTTAATGCTCACAATAACCCTATGAAGTAATGAAGTCAATAACTGATATTCTAATCAATATTTTGTTATTTAGAAATTTCCCATTTTATTTGAATTACGTTTGTCAAATTCGCCCCCATAAACAACAGTTATTTTTCATCCAATGTGTCTCTCCTTCTTTCTTTACGAAGAGAATGCTAATTGGATTATGGGTGCCAAAGTGCCCACCTAAAAACCTGCATTTCCATCCTCTCTGGTAGTAAGAGATGTTCCTACTGCTGACCAATCATATATAAACAGAAATTTGCTGGTAGGAATTCTGAGTGAGCTGATTTATTTATTATCAGTAAGACCAATAGCAGCAAAGAGCTCAGTCTTCTGTTTGTTTGTTCTGATTATTTTTTATTGGGGTACGGTTGCTTTATAATGTTGTGTTAGTTTCAGGTGTACAGCAAACTGAATCACTTATACACATACATATATCCACTCTTTTTAAACTTCTTTTCCCTGTAGGTCATTACAGAGTATTGAGTAGAGTTTCCTGCACTATACCCTAGGTGCTTATTAGTTATCTATAGTTATCTATTTTATATATACTTAACTAATATATAATAGTGTAATTATGTCAATCCCAATCTTCCAATTCATCCCACCCTTCCTTTCCCCCCTGGTAACCATAAGTAGAAGATGGCTGGATGGCATCACCGACTTGATGGACATGAGTTTGAGTGAACTCTGGGAGTTGGTGATGGACAGGGAGGCCGGGCGTGCTGTGATTCATGGGGTCGCAAAGAATCAGACACGACTGAGCGACTGAACTGAACTGAACTGAACCATAAGTTAGTTTTCTACATGTGTGATTCCATTTCTGTTTTGTAAATAAGTTCATTTATATCATTTTGTAGATTTCACATACAAGCCATTTGCAGCAACACGCTTATCTTTCTATTGAATGTGTTACTTAAAAGGCTTAGTCAAAAAGACCTAAGCCCATGTCATCATCAGACTCTTGAGACTCTTCTTTCTTTACTTATGTGTTCTTCTGCTCAGCTGGGACAGCAGTGGTGGAGAGGGCCGGACTCCTGCGGAGAGACTACCAGCGGCTGGGGCAGGTCCACCAGCCCCCACATGGCCGATGAGGCTCCCAGTGTTGACACTGGCCAGAGCCTGTGAAAACCAACCTGCCAGAAAGAGCCAATGTTTACACCGGCTGCTTTAATGAAGGCGTTGATCTTGTCCTCCATGAGCCTCACCGTGTAGAATGAGGGCTGAATAGATGCAGGTGAGCTCTGAGACGGAGGCCATCTTTGAGTGCTAGGCGAGGGCTACGGTGTGGTGCTAGTCTTTGGATGAAGCGGGGACCTCACCCCAGTGTGGTCTTGCTTCCTTGGAAGGACTAAGCATCTTAGGGCAGCTGAGAAAAGGTAAGTTTTTTATTTTTTTATTTTTATTTATGTTTTCAGATCAGATCAGTCGCTCAGTCGTGTCCGACTCTTTGTGACCCCATGAATCGCAGCATGCCAGGCCTCCTGTCCATCAACTCCTGGAGTTCACTGAGACTCACATCCATCGAGTCAGTGATGCCATCCAGCCATCTCATCCTCTGGCGTCCCCTTCTCCTCTTGCCCCCAATCCCTCCCAGCATCAGAGTCCTTTCCAATGAGTCAACTCTTCGCATGAGGTGGCCAAAGCACTGGAGTTTCAGCTTTAGCATCATTCCTTCCAAAGAAATCCCAGGGCTGATCTCCTTCAGAATGGACTGGTTGGATCTCCTTGCAGTCCAAGGGACTCTCAAGAGTCTTCTCCAACACCACAGTTTAAAAGCATCAATTCTTCGGTGCTCAGCCTTCTTCACAGTCCAACTCTCACATCCATACATGACCACAGGAAAAACCATAGCCTTGACTAGACGAACCTTTGTTGGCAAAGGAATGTCTCTGCTTTTGAATATGCTATCTAGGTTGGTCATAACTTTCCTTCCAAGGAGGGCATTTAAATTATTATTATTATTGTTATTTTGGCTGTTCTCTGAAATCTTAGTTCCCCCACCAGGGATCAAAAGCTGTATTGGGATCTTGGAGTCTTAACCACTAGACTTCCACAGAAGTCTCAAGCCTTTTTGAATAGGATCAGTCTCGAGAAGAGGTTTAAGGGGACATGCACTAAACACAGATAGTCCCAGATGGGTCTACCGTGGCCCAGTTAACATCTTGTTTTTCTTTTCATACCACTTTGTACCTCTGGGTGTCAGGGCCCTTCTTTTCCAAGTGGGGCCTTTGGAAAGTGTGGTCTTCATGCTGCGTTTGGACGGAACTCCACACAATTTGGAGCATGTGAGATGATCCTTAAAGGATTAAGGTAAGCGTTAGAAGAAGGCTGTTGATGGATAGTGTCCCTGTGCTAAAGAACAGTCAGGAGAGCAGAGAAAGTGGTGCTTGCCAGGCTTTCACCTCTTACCCTTGGCATGTCCTCTCCAGATGCTGATAGCAAGTCTTTCCATGTGACCCCACAGGTGAATCTAAGCCTAACCTCCTGTACTGCCACCATCTCCAATCTCCCAACCTTGGGACCTGGGGATGGAGAGTGGTAGGGAAATTCCTCTGCTTCTCCCTGTAGGATCTTCCTACTCTGTTGTTAGATGCTTCGCTCTTTTCAGTTCAGTTCAGTTCAGTCGCTCAGTCGTGTCGACTCTTTGCGACCCCATGAATAGCAGCATGCCAGGCCTCCCTGTCCATCACCAACTCCCGGAGTTCACTCAGACTCACGTCCATCGAGTCAGCGATGCCATCCAGCCATCTCATCCTCTGGCGTCCCCTTCTTCTCCTGCCCTCAATCCCTCCCAGCATCAGAGTCTTTTCCAATGAGTCAACTCTTCGCATGAGGTGGCCAAAGTACTGGAGTTTCAGCTTTAGCATCAATCCTTCCAAAGAAATCCCAGGGCTGATCTCCTTCAGAATGGACTGGTTGGATCTCCTTGCAGTCCAAGGGACTCTCAAGAGTCTTCTCCAACACCACAGTTCAAAAGCATCAGTTCTTCAGCACTCAGCTTTCTTCACAGTCCAACTCTCACATCCACACATGACCACTGGAAAAACCATAGCCTTGACTAGACTGACCTTTGTTGGCAAAGTAATTTTAAGTAGTGCAAATCTAAATTTTAAACTAAAATCATAAAAATACTAGGAACTGTGCTGTAACTGAAAATGTATATGATAACATCAAAGCAAAAAACACTTTAAAGGAAAAAATGAACTCTACACATTTTTTAAATGTCTGAAGCAAATTAATTGAAAAACTTTAAAAACCTGGAAAAATATTTATAATATATAAGACATTAAAGTTTTACTGTTTTAAATACATGGAGAGGTCTTACAAATTAATATTTTTGAAAGAGTATGTAGTCTAGTAAACAAATGAACCAAGAACATGAACTGGCAATAAGACACAGATATACACACGTGCACACACGTAACCAAATAGAGACCAGGAAAATTTTAAGTTCAATTCCTTTACTGGTCAAATAAAAGCTGGTTGAATCAGAGTTGTTACCTAGAAAATTTACTTTAAAATTGATAGTACTTGGGTACTAGCAGTCATCAACAATCTTAGTATAAATTGGTACAGCTATGCTGAATGTAACTTTGGAAAAATATATTCATTTTTTAATCCTAAAATTATGCACAGACAATAATTCTTCCTCTAAGAATTCACCCTAAGAAAATGATTATAGAATGTAACAAAGATTTATTTACCAAGGTTATTTATCAATACACTTGTTTAAAATAGCCAAACACATGGAAATAACCTTAAGCCTATCATTTGAGAATTGGTTGAATAAACTCTGTATACCCATGTAATGGGAAATTATGAAACCATTTTGAATAAGATTGAAAAACAATATCTAGGAAGAGAGATATAGTCATGTTTTATTGTGGGCAAAGCTTACAAAATAGGTTATAAGGTATGATTCATGATTGTAACATTTTAAAATAAGAATATACATGGAAATAAAGAAAAGCTATACAACCGAGGTTATTTCTGACTGACAGCCCTGCAGTGTTTATTATTTTCTCTTTATCCCTTGTCTATTTATAATCATATAAATCTTCTACAGTGAACACTGATTGCTGTCATAAGAGATTATTATTTTAAAATATTAAAGCTAAAGGCAAATAGGTAATTAAGTAGTACAGGAATGAATTTTGATGCCATATGCGAAAGTTGGCTTGAAATATGTATGAGGGGAGTATCAGTGCATTGAAATCCCAAGCTGAGAACGAGGAAAGCAGTTGTGTCATGGAAAGAAGGATTTCAGATAAAACAAGTGTGCAGAGGAAGACAAGCTGAGATTTGAAACCGCTACAGAGGGACAAGGATGGCATTGACTATTAGTTCAGATAAGAAATTCAAGGAGCAAACTTTGAATGCATTTGAGTATTATTAAGTCAACTTGATATCATACAAAATAATAATGTGTTTTTATTTGGTGCAAATGTGGTAATGGCCAAATTACTCTCAAATGCAGACACCTTGAAGGGGAGCCTGCAGAACCCTGGAGGCAGTTAATTGATCTCCAGCATGACTGGGATTTTCAAGCTGGTGTTAAGTTTAACAATCTTGAAAGGTGTTTTGGAGTTCAAATGCAAAATAAGTCCCTCTCTTGGAGGAAATTCTGTGAATTAGTTGGAGACACAGGCATTTACTGCTCACAGTTTTCCTCATTTGCTAGAGGGTATCGTTATCTTTATAGTTCTATATATAAAATAGGCAAGTGTCCTAGGTCATGCCTCTTCCCAGGAAAAATTGATTACGTGCTAGTAAGCGAAAGGAAGCCTGGAAAAGTCTGCTAATGGACACAGATATAGAGACATAACACAATGCAAAAGCCCATACGTTTGGAAAACTGATGTCTTTCCCCAGCCATCAAGGAATTGTCCTCTTCATCCCATTTGGGACTAACACATATATATATTATTGATATTGACTATGCCAAAGCCTTTGACTGTGTGGATCACAATAAACTGTGGAAAATTCTGAAAGAGATAGGAATACCAGACCACTTGATCTGCCTCTTGAGAAATTTGTATGCAGGTCAGGAAGCAACAGTTAGAACTGGACATGGAACAACAGACTGGTTCCAAATAGGAAAAGGAGTTCGTCAAGGCTGTATATTGTCACCCTGTTTATTTAACTTATATGCAGAGTACATCATGAGAAATGCTGGACTGGAAGAAACACAAACTGGAATCAAGATTGCCGGGAGAAATATCAATAACCTCAGATATGCAGATGACACCACCCTTATGGCAGAAAGTGAAGAGGAACTCAAAAGCCTCTTGATGAAAGTGAAAGAGGAGAGTGAAAAAGTTGGCTTAAAGCTCAACATTCAGAAAACGAAGATCATGGCATTTGGTCCCATCACTTCATGGGAAATAGATGGGGAAACAGTGGAAACAGTGTCAGACTTTATTTTTGGGGGCTCCAAAATCACTGCAGATGGTGACTGCAGCCATGAAATTAAAAGACGCTTACTCCTTGGAAGGCAAGTTATGACCAACCTAGATAGCATATTCAAAAGCAGAGACATTCCTTTGCCAACAAAGTTTCATCTAGTCAAGGCTATGGTTTTTCCTGTGGTCATGTATGGATGTGAGAGTTGGACTGTGAAGAAGGCTGAGCGCTGAAGAATTGATGCTTTTGAACTGTGGTGTTGGAGAAGACTCTTGAGAGTCCCTTGGACTGCAAGGAGATCCAACCAGTCCATTCTGAAGGAGATCAGTCCTGGGATTTCTTCGGAAGGAATGATGCTAAAGCTGAAACTCCTGTGCTTTGGCCACCTCATGTGAAGAGTTGACTCATTGGAAAAGACTCTGATGCTGGGAGGGATTGGGGGCAAGAGGAGAAGGGGACGCCAGAGGATGAGATGGCTGGATGGCATCACTGACTCGATGGACGTGAGTCTGAGTGAACTCCGGGAGTTGGGGATGGACAGGGAGGCCTGGCTGCGATTGGACATGACTGAAAGACTGATCTGATATACACTGTATAGCACAAGGAACTCCACTCAGTACTCTCTGGTGACCTAAATGGGAAGGAAATCCAAAAAAGAGGATATATATATATATATATATATATAGCTGATTCACTGTGCTGTACAGTAGAAACTAAATAACACAACATTTAAAAGCATCAATACTCCAATAACAGTTTTTTTAAAAACTCGGAGTTGTCTTCTTAGGGGGAAATTTGTTATATCCAAGGACTGCACATTAACACTCCCAGAATTTTTCTATGTTCCAGAAAAACCACTACATAGACATTTCCACCACGTTAGTATTCGTATTTCCTAACACATGGGTGTATAGAATGCTACAGCAATTGGCTACAAACTGGATGGAAAGTTTTGTGGTTAATGAAACCAACTTGCCTTGAGAAGCAGGTATACCTGGATTTACCACTGAACTCATTTTCCTAACGTGCAAAATTGAGATAACAATACCTCACTTACACAGTCGTTTACAAGATAAAAATAAATAATACTCATAAATGCCTAGTCCATAATAAACAATATCTACTGTTGAGGCATGATTTGAGGGGGAAGTTGGGGAGGACTTGGAAATGTGTAAGACAAGAATACAGTCACTCCTTTAACAACATAGGTTTGAACTATGCAGGTACACTTATACAAGGAATTTTTTTTTTCAATAGTAAGTAGCGCAGTACTACACAGGTGTATGGTTGGTTGAACACACAGATGTGGAATTGTGGATGCAAGGGTCAATCCTAAGTGATACATGTCGATTTTCCACTTCATGGAGGATCATTGCCCCTAACCTCTGCATTGTTCAAAGATCAACTGCATATGTAACTTGAACTGAAGTACATCAATACATTGGCAGTGGTTTTTAAACTATTTACTGAAATATAGTTGATTTACAATGTTTTGTTAGTTTCAGGTGTACAACAAAGTGTTTTCGTTAAACATATATAAAAATATATGTTAGTTTTTTTACATTCTCTTCCACTGTAGGTTATTGCATGATATTGAGTATAGTTCCCTGTGCTATACAGCAAGTACCTGTTACCTATTTTATATATAGTAGTGCATAGTACTCTTGCCTGGAAAATCCCATGGACGGAGGAGCCTGGTAGGCTGCAGTCCATGGGGTCGCTAGGAGTAGGACACGACTGAGTGACTTCATTTTCACTTTTCACTTTCATGCATTGGAGAAGGAAATGGCAACCCACTCCAGTGTTCTTGCCTGGAGAATCCCAGGGATGGAGTAGCCTAGTGGGCTGCCATCTCTGGGGTCGCACAGAGTCGGACACGACTGAAGCGACTTAGCAGCAGCAGTAGCAGCAGTGCATATATTTTAATCCCAAACTCCTATTTTATCCCATCCGTTCTTTCCCTTTTGGTAGCCATAAGTTTGTTTTCTATGTCTATGAGTCTATTTCTGTTCTGTTAATTAGTTCATTTGTGTGATTTTTTTAGATTCCACATATAAGTGATATCATGATACTTGTCTTTCTCTTTCTGGCTTCACTTAGTGTCGTAATCTCTAGACCCATCCATGTTACTACAGTAACTTAGTTACCCATCCATGTTACTACAGTTACTACAGTAATAGCTTATTTCATTCTTTTTTATAGCTGAGTAATACTCCATTATATATCTTCTTAACACATTCATATGTCAATGGACACTTTAGTTGCTCCCACATTTTGGCTACAATAGCAATGTTTTAGGTGACAACTTCTTATCTGAAATGCAGCAAAAATCCAAAACAAAATTTAGATACTTCTATTTATAATCAAGTTGAAAATTCATTTCAAGTTCATATTTTCATCTGGTGTGGCCAGCATTTTAACAATCTGATATTTTACTCTTCTCACATTCTCAATGGCAAGTATATTTGTCCCATTTTTAGACAACTCTATAAATTTAACATAGCGTATATGATCCAGCATGCTCTTCTTAATATCAAAAGACTGGTGAGATTGTTTTCCTCCTCACAACAACTAAAACATTTCTGTAGTCTAGAACCTAAATCAGTAAAGAATGGAAAATTATTAAGATACTGTTAAGCTAATCTCCATTTGTGAATTTTTCTTCCTTTTCTTTTTTTTTCTTCTTACCTCAACAAAGTAGGTTTTTGCCTTATTCATATAAGATATTTTAGAGAAAAACCTTTTCAAGTATAATCACTTTCAAGGAAAATATCTTATGCAAGCTTATTTAACCTTGTTTTTACAGAAGCAAAACTTTCTGAGCCATTGATTTCATCCTACAACCATTACAATATGGTGATGTAAGTGACAATGACATGGTCAATCAATCAGGAAAAGGTTTATTTTAGTTTTAAAAATTTTGAAACAAGTACTTTAGATCTAGAAGACTTCGCCCTCTCCTTTCAGAGATGGCAAGCTGTCTAGCTAAGGAGTCAAAGCCACTTAACAACAAAAACCTGGCTTAAAACTCAGGCACCCAGCTTTAAGGTAGAAAGTGAAACATTGGAGTTTCTGAGAAAGGGTCTGGAACAGGTTTTAATAATCAGCTTTAAAACACAATATTGCAAAGCACATAGCACACATGATGTTTCTTAGCTAGATGGTTTTGCGTGTAATTTGCAGGGTTTTGAGCAGAATGGAATTGTTGAATAACATGATAGCCAGTCTAGTCTCTGCTTTGCCATTTAATACAACTATAAATTTCTCCATCTGCAAAATGGGAATAATAGAACCTACCTCACAGGGGCATTCAGAGAATAAAATGAGAGAGATTATGAAAGTGAAATTGATTTGTTAACTATTAAAATAATTGAAAATGCAAGGTAGTGGTATTATCATTATTAATCAGTTTACAGAAATCCCTGGCTCTTTTATTTTGAAGGAACTTGATTTGGGGTTCTCAAGGCTTATTTCAGCAACATAGCTCTTAGATTTAAGATATTGAAGATTTTTTTTTTAACAAAGGGATTTTTGCTATGCAATAATAAAATCTAAATAACTATTTCAAACAAGGCTATCTAATTATATCAGGGGGGTTTGATAACAGCATAAACCAGGAAAGTGGAATCTAAGTGTTTTATTATCAGAATCATAAAATAGAAATACAGTCTGTTATTGCATTATTGCAAATTCTTTATTTTTATAATACAGATTTGAGAGTGCTTCCCAAATTATTATTTTTATACTCAATAAATTCCCGTTGATTTTTCATGTTGATATTTATATTATTTCACAATATCATGTCACTTTTACTAATGGATTTTTTGGTAAATATATACCATAGTTTCTACATAAAAAGCGTGATGGGGCTGAGATCTCTGTTATAGTCATTAATTCTCCCATGTAATACATCAATTAGGCCTGAATCATATCTGCAAAAATATACATAGGGCCATTTGTACATAATTCACACCCAAACCTAATGATAACATCATAAACTGTTTTCCCACCACTGAAGCACACATATGTTTAACTTTGAAATGTTTTGCCAGAAGAATGCCTTTGAAAAAAAAAATCCCACTGTCTCATCAATTGCTGCTTTTTTCTACTGTATACTTTATGAATTGCCTCATCATAATTAACTCCAACCACTGGAATTAATTACTCCAGATGATCTGGAAATTGGTCCTCTCAATTCCTCTGAAATTCATTGAGATCATCCTGCAAAGCAGGGAAAGAGGATTGAAAAAAGCAGAATGTTTTTGAAAAACTGAACATGTTTTAGCATTTTGTATTTTAGAGAAGAAGTAATACAGGAAGGTTTTTTTTTGCATATTTTATTCCTTTTTCATTTTGTAAGATTATAGACATTAGGAACTGAAAGTGATCATAGTGAATTTCTGGTTCAGCCCCCTCCTTCCATACATGTGAAAGGACCCTAAAAAAAAATCCTGGAAGCTTGGGTGAATTGGCCAAGGTCACACATGGTCATGGGCACGTGATCCAAAACCCATATCAGGGTCCACTTTGGCAGTAAAATAAGAAAGATGGATAATTGATCTCACAGACTTTCTCACACCAAAAGCTCACATGACACTAAGGAGTTAGGAATGGTGAGCGTGCATTGAAAATGAACACTTTGCTAGAAACACACCAGAGTGTTCATTTGAGGGAGCTTTGGGTTTGATTCAGCCCATCTCATCTTGGTCCCAGTTGTTTTCAGATCTGCCATCAAAGTCATCTGTCCCCAAATCTGTTACAATTAGAGAGCATTTAGATTTGATAGAACAATTCTGTGCCAACCAGCTGCAAGGAAAATTGCAAAATAGTTGATAAGAGTTTACAATTTTTTAGTTGTCCGAGAAAAATTTATCTTTTAAATAATGTACATATTTGCTAATGTTGATTCTTCCAAAATATTAGCATGCTTTCAAAAAATGCCAACTTCTATCTCAGAAAGAGTCCATGTGACCCAACCAGAGCAGAGACCTGGAAATCAGGGATCAGAGACAAGGAATATCCCAGAGTATGTCATATGTTTAATTTTTTCTAAATTTCATTTTTAATTAATTTTTGGCTGAGCTGGATCTTTGTTGTTGCTTGTGAGCTTTCTCTAGTTGCAGTGAGGAGAGGATACTCTCTAGTTGTGGGGCACAGGCGTCTCATTTCAATGTCTTTTCCTGTTACAGAGTGCGGGCTCTAGGCACATGAGCTTCAGTAGTTGCAGTGCTTGGGCCTAGTTGCCCTGTGACATGTGGGATCTTCCCGGACCAGGGATCCAACCCATGTCCCCTGCATTGGCAGGCAGGTTCTTAACCACTGGACCATGATGGAAGTCTTGTCATACCTTTATATAAGGCAAAAATTGCTGTAAATGAGGAATATGAGTAAATAAAAAAATACAAGTAGGCTTTTTTTTTTCATTGTTTTCCCATATATTTTCTAAAAGCTCCTGATATAATGAAGTAAATGCTGGTATGTGTCAGGTGAGTCTTCCCAGAAACAGATGCCTTGACCAGAGCTAGCAGTGGAAGATATTAATTGGGGATAATGGCTGTGACAGATAAAGGGGGAAAGAAGCAAGAGCAGTTCCAGAAAACTTTCGACTCTGATGTAGAGGTGTGGTGACTGAGGAAGTAGGAGAGAAGAAAGGAGAGTCAGGGTTGGGTGTGGGGGAGGGGGGCGAGGGGGCAAACTTCAGCCTGTGGGGCAGTTCTGAGGAAGCTTGGTCAGCCAATGGTGGGCAGCAAGATGATGAGCTTCCAGGGACCAGTTGCTACTGTCTAGAGGTTGAAAGTCCCCTCACACTGCTTTGCTCAGTGGTCTGCTGGGGGCTGCCAGGGAAGTACTTGGCGTTAACTCAAAAACTGAGGAAGACCCCAAGGTCACTTACACTTAGAGACTGTTGGCCACACACACTTCTGCAAGCAGGTCTTCCCTTGAACTGATGGCTGAGTGGTACCAGCATGGCTTCAACTTACAGGCATTGATTGATTTCTTTCCAGTGTGGAAGGATGGGCTGAAATTGACAACAGCCAATCAGGTGTTGCCAACTTGAATTTAGATACACACTCTTTCCCAAGGACTTACCCAATTACATTCGTAAAGGAATCCCTTTGTGAAAAATTTCCATATCTTAGCAAGTCAAAAAACATATCATAGAGTTTCCAAGTTCTTCCAAGACTCCTCATTCTCAGCGTTTCTCTTTACTTCTAAGGGCTCATGGCTCAGGCTGTGGGCAGGGCAGCAGTTTCCACTGAGTCAGAGATCTCCATTGTGTTCTTGTGCACTGGCTTTTGGAACTCAAGTAAAGGCTCTTTCATTTCAGGTGAAATTCCTCTTGGTAGATTGCACCTAGGCTGGTCTTTGGAGAGAGATCAAGCCCTGAGACTTTGGAGTGGGAGCACTGACCCAAGACCCTAGACAACCAGAGAATGAACCCTAGGGAGTATTAAATAGTGAGAACTCACACAAAGGAAACTATTTGAATACAAGATCTGGCATTACCCAACCACCAGTAGCACCCTGTGCAAGAGGTCTCATCTAAACAACAAACAAAACAAATACAAACCCAATCATGAGTAGACAGGATTACCACCTCACTCAGCCTTGCCCATCAGAGGAAAAACAAACAAACAAAAACTCAGCACAAATCTCACCCTATAAGAAGCTTACACAAACCACTGGACCAACCTTAGGAAGGCAGAAACCAAAAGGAAGAAAGAATTCAACCTTGAAGCCTGGGAAAACAAGACCTCAGATACAATAAGTTAAAAAAAAAATAATGAAAAGGCAGAGAAATACTACACAAATGAAGGAACAAACTAGAAACACAGAAGTCCAAATAAATGAAGAGGAAATAGGCAAACTACCTGAAAAAGAATTCAGAATAATGATAGTAAAGATGATAAAAAACCTTGAAAACAAAATGGAGACAGTGCAAGAATCAATTAACAAAGACCTAGAAGAACTAAAGAATAAACATACAGAGACAAACAACACAATTACTGAAATTACTCTAGAAGGAATCAATAGCAGAATATCTGAAGCAGAAAAATGAATCAGTGAGCTGGAAGATAAAACGGTGGGAATAACTTCTGAAGAGCTGAATAAAGTAAAAAGAATGAAAAGAACTGAGGATAGTCTCAGAGACTTCTGGGACAATATCAAACGCACCAATTTGAATTATAGGGGTCCTAGAAGAAGAAGAGGAAAAGAAAGGGCATGAGAAAATTTTTGAAGAGATTATAGTTGAAAATTTATGCAACATGGAAAAGGAAATAGTCAGTTAAGTCCAGGAGGCACAAAGAGTCCCATACAAGATAAACCCGAAGAAACATGCCAAGACACATACTAATCTGACTAACAAAGACTAAACACAAAGAAAGAATATTAAAAGCAGCAAGGAAGAAGCAACAAGTAACATACAAAGGAAACCCCATATGCTTAACAGCTGATCTTTCAGCAGAAACACTGAAGGCCAGAAGGGAATGGCAGGATATATTTAAGGTATTGAAAGGGAAAAATCTACAACCAAAATTATAGAACCTGGCAAGGATCTCATTCAAAATTGATGGAGAAATAAAAAGCTTTTCAGACAAGGAAAAGTTAAGAGAATTCAGTACCACCAAACCAACTTTACAACAAATGTTGAAGGGACTTATATAGTCAAGAAATACAAGAGAAGAAAAAAGATGTACAAAATCAACCCCAAACATTAAAGAAAATGGCAATAGGAACATATATATCAATAATTACTTTAAATGTAAATATATTAAATGCTCCAACCAAGAGGCACAGACTGGCTGAGTGGATATAAAAACAAGATGCATATATAAGCTGTCTAAAAGAAGCCCACTTCAGATCCGAAGACACATATAAACTGAAAGTGAGAGGATGGAAAAATATATTCCATGCAAATGGGAAGCAAAAGAAAGCCAGAGTAGCAGTCTTCATATCAGACAAAATAGACCTTAAAGAAGATTACAAGAGATAAGGAAGGACACTACATAATGATCAAGGGATCAATCCAAGAGGAAGACATAACAATTATAGATATCTATGCACCCAACATAGGAGCACCTCAATACATAGACAAACACTAACAGACATAAAAGGAGAAATTGACAGTAACACAATAATAGTAGGAGACTTTAACACCCCACTCACACCAAAGGACAGATCATCAAAACAGAAAATTAACAAGGAAACACAGATATTAAATGACACATTAGATAAGATGGATTGCATTAATATCTTCAGGACATTTCATCAAAATGCAGAAGAAAACACTTTCTTCTCAAGTGCACATGGAACATTCTCCAGAATGTTGGGCCACAAATCAAACCTCAGTAAGTATAAGAAAATTGAAATTGTATCAAGCATCTTCTCCAACCACAACGCTATGAGATTACAAACACATGGATATTAACCAACACATTTCTAAATAACCAATAGGTTACTGAAGAAATCAAAAGGGAAATCAAAAAATTTCTAGAAACAAATGACAATGGAAACACAACGACTCAGAACCTATGGGATGTGGCGAAAGCAGTTCTAAGAGGGAAGTTTATAGCAATACAATTCTACCTCAAGAAACAAGAAAAACATTGAATAGAAAACCAAACTTTATACCTAAAACAACTGGAAAAGGAAGAACAAAAAAGCCCCAAACTTAGTAGAAGGAAAGAAATCATAAAGATCTGAGCAGAAATAAATGAAAAAGAAATGAAAGAAACAATAGTAAAGATTAATAAAACTAAAAGCTGGTTCTTTGAGAAGATAAACAAAATTGATAAGCCTTTACCCAGACTCATCAAGAAAAAAAGACAGAAGAATCAAATCAACAAAATTAGAAATGAAAAAGGAGAGGTTACAACAGACAATGCAGAAATACAAAGGATTATAAGAGAATTATGAACAACTATATGGCAATAAAATGGATAACCTGGAAGACATGGACAGATTCTTAGAAAAGTTCAATCTTCCAACTGAACCAGGAAGAAATAGAAATTATGAACAACCCAATTACAACCACTGAAATTTAAGCTGTGATCAAAAATCTCCCAAAAAACAAAAGCCCAGGACCAGATGGCTTCACAGGAGAATTCTATCAAACATTTAGAGAAGAGTTAATGCCCATCCTTATAAAATTCTTTCAAAAAATTGCAGGGGAAGGAACACTTCCAAACTCATTCTATGAGGCCACCATCACCCTGATACCAAAACCAAAGATAACACAAAAAAAGAAAACTACAGGCCAATATCACTGATGAACATAGATGCAAAAATCCTCAACAAAGTTTTAGCAAACAGAATCCAGCAACACATCAAAAAGCTCATACACTATGATCAAGTTGGGTTTATTCCAGGAATGCAAGGATTCTTCAATATACACAAATCAATCAATGTGACACACTATATTAACAAATTGAAAGATAAAAACCATATAATTTCAATAGATGCAGAAAAAGCCTTTGACAAAATTCAGCACCCATTTATGATTAAAACTCTTCAAAAAATGGGCATAGAAGGAACCTACCTCAACATAATAAAGGCCATACATGATAAGCCTACAGCAAACATTATTCTCAATGGTGAAAAACTGAAAGCACTTCCCCTAAGATCAGGAACAAGACAAGGATGTCCACTCTCACCACTATTATTCAACATAGTTCTGGAAGTCCTAGCTACAACAATCAGAGAGAAAAAAAAAGAAATAAAAGGAATCCAGTTCAGAAAAGAAGGAGTAAATCTCTCACTGTTTGCAAAGGACATGATACTGTACATAGAAAACTCTAAACATAGTATCAGAAAATTACTAGAACTAATCAGTGAATTTAGCAAAGTTGCAGGATACAAAATCAATACACAGAAATCACTTGCATTTCTATATACTAACAATGAAAGATCAGAAAGAGAAATTAAGAAATCAATCCCATTCACCATTGCAACAAAAGGAATTAAATATCTAGGAATAAACTTACCAAAGGAGACAAAAGAACTGTACACAGAAAATAATAAGACCCTAATGAAAGAAATCAAAGATGATATAAACAGATGAAGAGATAGTCCATGTTCCTGGGTAGGAAGAATCAATATTGTGAAAATAACTATACTACCAAATGCAATATACAGATTCAATGTGACCCCTATCAAATTATCAATGGCATTTTTTCACAGAACTAGAACAAAAAATTTCACAATTAATATGAAAACACAGAAGACTCTGAATAGCCAAAGCAGTCTTGAGAAAGAAGAATGGAGCTGGAAAAATTAACCTTCCTGGCTTCAGATTATACCACAAAGCTACAGTCATCAAGACAGTATGGTACTGGCACAAAAAACAGAAATATAAACCAATGGAACAAGATAGAAAGCCCAGAAATAAACCGATGGACCTATGGGTACCTTATTTTTTGACAAAGGAGCAAGAATATACAATGGGGCAAAGATAGCCTCTTCAATAAATGGTGCTGGGAAAACTGGACAGCTACCTGTAAAAGAATGAAATTAGAACACTTCCTAACACCATACACAAAGATAAACTCAAAATGGATTAAAGACCTAAATGTAAGACAAGAAACTATAAAACTCTTAGAGGAAAAAATAGGCAGAACACTCAATGACATAAATCAAAGCAAGATCCTTTATGACCCACCTCCTAGTGTAATGGAAATAAAAATAAAAGTAAATAAGTGGGACATGATCAAACTTAAAAGCTTTTGCACAGCAAAGAAAACTATAAGCAAGGTGAAAAGACAACCCTCAGAATGGGAGAAAATAATAGCAAATGAAACAACTGACAAAGGATTAATTTCCAAAATATACAAGCTGCTCATACAACTCAATACCAGCAAAACAAACAACCCAATCAAAAAGTGGGACTCAAACAGACATTTCTCCAAAGAAGACATACAGATGGCTAACAAACACATGAAAATATGCTCAACACTGCTCATTATTAGAGAAATGCAAATCAAATCTACAATGAGATACCACCTCACACCAGTCAGAATGGTCATCATCAAAAAGTCTACGAATAATAAATGATGGAAGAGGGTGTGGAGAAAAGGGAATGCTCTTGCACTGTTGGTGGGAATGTAAATTGATACAGCCACTATGGAAGATGATATGGAAATTCCTTAAAAAACTAGGAATAAAACCACCATATGACCCAGCAATCCTACTCTTCAGCATATACCCTGAGGAAACCAAAATTGAAAAAGACACATGTATCCCATTGTTCATTGCAGCACTATTTATAATAGCTAGCACATGGAAGCAACCTAGATGTCCATCAACAGATGAATGGATAAAGATGTTGAGGCACATATGCACAATCGAATATTCAGTTCAGTTCAGTCAGTTCAGTGGTTCAGTCATGTCTGACTCTTTGTGACCCCATGAATCGCAGCACCCCAGGTCTCCCTGTCCATCACCAACTCCCGGAGTTCACCCAGACTCATGTCCATCGAGTCAGTGATGCCATCCAGCCATCTCATCCTCTGTCGTCCCCTTCTCCTCCTGCCCTCAATCCCTCCCAGCATCAGAGTCTTTTCCAATGAGTCAACTCTTCGCATGAGGTGGCCAAAGTACTGGAGTTTCAGCTTTAGCATCATTCCTTTCAAAGAAATCCCAGGGCTGATCTTCAGAATGGACTGGTTGGATCTCCTTGCAGTCCAAGGGACTCTCAAGAGTCTTCTCCAACACCACAGTTCAAAAGCATCAATTCTTCAGTGCTCAGCCTTCTTCACAGTCCAACTCTCACATCCATACATGACCACAGGAAAAATCATAGCCTTGACTAGACGAACCTTTGTTGGCAAAGTAATGTCTCTGCTTTTGAATATGCTATCTAGGTTGGTCATAACTTTCCTTCCAAGGAGTAAGCATCTTTTAATTTCATGGCTGCAGTCACCATCTGCAGTGATTTTGGAGCGCAAAAAAATAAAGTCAGCCACTGTTTCCACTGTCTCCCCATCTATTTCCCATGAAGTGATGGGACCAGATGCCATGATCTTCGTTTTCTGAATGTTGAGCTTTATGCCAACTTTTTCACTCTCCTCTTTCACCTTCATCAAGAGGCTTTTGAGTTCCTCTTCACTTTCTGCCATAAGGGTGGTGACATCTGCATATCTGAGGTTATTGATATTTCTCCCAGCAGTCTTGATTCCAGTTTGTGTTTCTTCCAGTCCAGCGTTTCTCATGATGTACTCTGCATAGAAGTTAAATAAGCAGGGTGACAATATACAGCCTTGACGTACTCCTTTTCCTGTTTGGGACCAGTCTATTGTTCCATGTCCAGTTCTAACTGTTGCTTCCTGACCTGCATACAAATTTCTCAAGAGGCAGGTCAGGTGGTCTGGTATTCCCATCTCTTTCAGAATTTTCCAGTTTATTGTGATCCACATAGTCAAAGGCTTTGGCATAGTCAATAAAGCAGAAATAGATGTTTTTCTGGAACTCTCTTGCTTTTTCCATGATCCAGTGGATGTTGGCAATTTGATCTCTGGTTCCTCTGCCTTTTCTAAAACCAGCTTGACCATCAGGAAGTTCACAGTTCACATATTGCTGAAGCCTGGCTTGGAGAATTTTGAGCATTACTTTACTAGTGTGTGAGATGAGTGCAATTGTGCAGTAGTTTGAGCATTCTTTGGCATTGCCTTTCTTTGGGATTGGAATGAAAGCTGACCTTTTCCAGTCCGTGGCCACTGCTGAGTTTTCCAAATTTGCTGGCATATTGAGTGCAGCACTTTCACAGCATCATCTTTCAGGTTTTGAAATAGCTCAACTGGAATTCCATCACCTCCACTAGCTTTGTTCATAGTGATGCTTTCTAAGGCCCACTTGACTTCACATTCCAGGATGTCTGGCTCTAGGTCAGTGATCACACCATCATGATTATCTGGGTCGTGAAGGTCTTTTTTGTACAGTTCTTCTGTGTATTCTTGCCATCTCTTCTTAATATCTTCTGCTTCTGTTAGGTCCATACCATTTCTGTCCTTTATTGTGCCTATCTTCGCATGAAATGTTCCCTTGGTATCTCTAATTTTCTTGAAGAGATCTCTAGTCTTTCCCATTCTATTGTTTTCCTCTATTTCTTTGCATTGATCACTGAAGAAGGCTTTCTTATCTCTTCTTGCTATTCTTTGGAACTCTGCATTCAGATGCTTATATCTTTCATTTTCTCCTTTGCTTTTCGCTTCTCTTCTTTTCACAGCTATTTGTAAGGCCTCCCAGACAGCCATTTTGCTTTTTTGCATTTCTTTTCCATGGGGATGGTCTTGATCCCTGTCTCCTGTACAATGTCACGAACCTCATTCCATAGTTCATCAGGCACCTTATCTATCAGATCTAGGCCCTTAAATCTATTTCTCACTTCCACTGTATAATCATAAGGGATTTGATTTAGGTCATACCTGAATGGTCTAGTGGTGTTTCCTACTTTCTTCAATTTAAGTCTGAATTTGGCAATAAGGAGTTCATGATCTGAGCCACAGTCAGCTCCTGGTCTTGTTTTTGCTGACTGTATAGAGCTTCTCCATCTTTGGCTGCAAAGAATATAATCAATCTGATTTCGGTGTTGACCATCTGGTGATGTCCATCTGTAGAGTCTTCTCTTGTGTTGTTGGAAGAGGGTGTTTGTTATGACCAGTGCATTTTCTTGGCAAAACTATTAGTCTTTGCCCTGCTTCATTCCGTATTCCAAGGCCAAATTTGCCTATTACTCCAGGTGTTTCTTGACTTCCTACTTTTGCATTCCAGTCCCCTATAATGAAAAGGACATCTTTTTTGGGTGTTAGTTCTAAAAGGTCTTGTAGGTCTTCATAGAACCGTTCAACTTCAGCTTCTTCAGCGTTACTGGTTGGGGCATAGACATGGATTACTGTGATATTGAATGGTTTGCCTTGGAAACAGAGATCATTCTGTCATTTTTGAGATTGCATCCAAAAAAGAACACATTTAAGTCAGTTCTGATGAGGTGAATGAACCTAGAAGCTATTATTCAGAGTGAAGTGAGTCAGAAAGAGAAAGATAAATATATTATAATGCATATATATGGAATCTAGAAAAATGGTACTGAAGAATTTATTTTCAGGGCAGCAATGGTGAAACAGACATAGAGGATAGACTTATAGACATGGGAAGAGAGGGTGAGATGTATTGAAAGAGTAACATGGAAACTTACATTACCATATATAAAATAGATAGCCAATGGGAATTTGCTGTATGGCTCAGGAAACTCAAACAGGGACTCTGTATCAATCTAGAGGGGTGGGATGGGCCGGGAGATGGGAGGGAGGTTCAAAAGGGAGGGGATATATATATACCTGTGGCTGATTCATGTTGAGGTTTGACAGAAAACAACAAAATTCTATAAAGAAATTATCCTTCAATAAAAAAATTTTTTTAAATATATCATGAACACTTATGAAACCCTCTCAGATCATGGACTATGTCTCCTTAGATGTGACCTGACACCACCCCCCAACTTGACCCCAACCCCATTGGAAGCACTAACTGAAAGTAACTTTGCTTTTTAGAAAACAACTAATTCTAATTCTAACGTGTTCCCTTCTTATTCTGGAAAATGAATTCTCTCCCCTGAGTATCCATAGGACATTTACTCAACCTTGATTCTTCTCATTGATTTTGTCTCCCTACAGAAAAGCAACTTCATTTTTTGTCCTGCTGATTTGTTTTAATCAAATTGCTCAGTGATATAAAACAGAAAATCAAGGAAGATGCGTTTTGCTTGTTACTCTGGTATGTTCTGCAGCAGCTTCATTTCTGCGTTCCTCTTCTTGGGCTGGGCCAGTGTGCTTGACATTCACTCATGTCAGCCCTCACCACTGTGTACTTGATGGTGTTAAAGGCAAACTAACTCAAAGCAAAACTTTTTTCTTTTGGTCAAATTAAAATCCATGTTATTGCCATAGTTTTGAGCCATAAATGTAATGTGTTCATGTAACAGTGGAGGATGAAGCATTTCCAAATTGAATCTTGAGTCCTAAGCTTGCCCGTCCCTGAATTCCAAAAATCATGTATTCAAGTATTTGATTGCCATTTCCAACTGATGGGTGATTAATAGAAAAAGACATCTCAGACATAACATGTCCAAAGCAGAACTCTCGATTTTCCCTCCCCAAATCTGCTCTTCCTTCAGTCCTCTGTATGTGTGCTTTGCACGTCAGTCATATCCAACTCTTTGTGACCTGATGAACTGTCGCCTGCCAGGCTCCTCTGTCCATGAGATTTTCCAGGCAAGAATACTGGAGTGGGTTGCCATTTACTCCTCCAGAGGATCTTCCCAACCCAGTGCTCAAACCCACATCTCTTGTGTCTCTTGCATTGGCAGTTGGGGTTCACCACTGAGGGAAGTGAAGTCCCTTCAGTCCTTTCCCACTTGGTAAACTACCTCTAACCTCTAGTTGCTCTGGTAAAAAAAAAAAAAAAAAAAAGAAAGAAAGAAACTCTGGACTCACCCTTGACTCTTCTTTAGCATCTTTGTATCCCATCCATGAATGAATCATCTCCCCTGTCCCTAGAGCATTTCCAGCCACATCCGCCATTACAGTTCTCACCCAGACCACCACCAGCTCTCACCTGAATTATTTCAAGAGGCTCCTGAGTGGTCTCTGTGCTTCTCTTACCTTTTCAGTCAGTTTTCCTTTTCTGCTGCCAGAGTGGTCCTTCTCAACATAAGATATATCATCTCACTTCTCTTACCAAGGGTTTCCCTTGGTGGCTCAGCTGGTAAAGAATCTGCCTGCAATGTGGGAGCCCTGGGTTCAATCCCTGAGTTGGGAAGATCCCTGAAGAAGGGAAAGGGAAATACTACCCAGTCCAGCATTCTGGCCTGGAGAATTCCATGGACTGTATAGTCCATGGGGTCACAAAGAGTCAGACATGACTGAGTGACTTTCACTTTCCTTTACCAAAACTCTTCAAAGACTTGTCTTCTCATTCTGGATCTAAATTCTCTGCCGTGGTCTATGGTGCTTTCCATTATCTGTGCCCTGATGCATGCTCTGTCTGCATCTCTGGTCACTGTCTCTCTCCCCTCCCCCTTACTCTGTCTAAGCCCTAGGCTTTCCTTGCTTTTCTTTGAGTAAGTGAGGTTCACTCTTACATCAGGGTCTTTGCATCTGCTTTTCCTTCTACATGGACCAATCCATCCAGCTGTTCTTGGAAGGACAAATGCTACTTCTGGAAGAGAAGCAAGAACAGGACAGATAATTAGAGGAAGCTCAGAGCCAAGAGGAACACAGTGATGCACCGACACCATGGAAAGTGGATTTGGGGCTTGAGTCAACTTTCCCAAAGCCTCAAAGCACTGGGGAGCTCCCTCTGCCAGCTGAGCTATACTAAACAACAGTGAATAAACCTCCCACTCTCTGCCCCTCAAAGGAAATATTTACTGTTGGCTTCCACAAACCAAGTGCTTTACATAACTTATTTTTCTAGGTCCCCACAACAATACCACAGTGTATACGTGACTATCATCATCAATGGTGTACATATTCAAACAGTGTTCACGTGTCTCACCTCTGGTGAGATTTCATGTCACACAGCCATGGAATAAGGGCAGAACCAAGCACAGGTTGAGCCACTTTCAGAATTCATGTGTTCCTCTTCCTGTCATGCATTTCCCAAGTAAATGAGACCATTTGCTTTCATCCCTACCACTTCCCACCTCCCTATTTATGATATTCCATCAGAATATTCCCTCACCCTTCCAATCTCTTCTTAAATTCTAACTTATACTTCCATGACCAGCTCCAATGATGGCCTGGCTTTCCTGGGCCACCCTCCTCCCCATCTCAAGTAAAGATCAGAGACTTTCCTCCTCACCCTCAAGGTTTGTGGACGTGGCTCATATGCCTGTTGTACCCTCATTGCTATTATATTTATAGGTGTCTAAGTTTACCCCATCGATCCTAAGAAACTAGTTCAGAGCCATATTTTCATCATATTTTTACCCCTCAACACACAGAACAGTGCCTTGCACATGTTAGACATTCACCAATGTTGTTGCTGTTGAAGAGACTTCAATGGAAATAATGCCACCAGGTCTTTGTCAGCTAGTCATTGGTAACAACTAACTTTCATTGATCATTAGGTGCCAGGCACTTGCTAATCCTTTGTATGATCTATCTCAATTTATTCCTCACAAGAAACCTATGACCTGGGAAACGTTATTATTCACATCTAACATGGAATGGAACTGAACAACAGGGAGGTTACTTTATCAGTGCCCTCGGCCCTAGGAACCAGACCACCTTACCTGCTTCCTGAGAAATCTGTATTCAGGTCAAGAAGCAACAGTTAGAACTGGACATGGAACAACAGACTGGTTCCAAATTGGGAAAGGAGTGTGTCAAGGCTGTCGGCTGTCATCCTGCTGATTTAATTCATATGCAGAGTACATCATGAGAAATGCTGGGCTGGATGAAGCACAACCTGGAATCAAGATGCTGCTGCTGCTGCTGCTAAGTCGCTTCAGTAGTGTCCAACTCTGTGCGACCCCAGAGATGGCAGCCCACCAGGCTCCCCCATCCCTGGGATTCTCCAGGCAAGAACACTGGAGTGGGTTGCCATTTCCTTCTCCAATGCATGAAAGTGAAAAGTGAAAGTGAAGTCATTCAGTTGTGCCTGACTCTTAGTGACCCCAAGGACTGCAGCCTACCAGGCTCCTCCGTCCATGGGATTTTCCAGGCAAGAGTACTGGAGTGGGTTGCCATTGCCTTCTCCAAGAATCAAGATAGCTGAGAGAAATATCAGTAACCTCAGATACCCATATGACACCACCCTTATGGCAGAAAGTAAAGAGGAACTGAAGAGCCACTTGATGAAAGTGAAAGAGGAGAGTGAAAAAGTTGGCTTAAAACTTAACATTCAAAAAATGAAGATCATGGCATTCAGTCCCATCACTTCATGGCAAATAGATGGGGACACAATGGAATCAGTGAGAGACTTTATTTTCTTGGGCTCCAAAATCACTGCAGATGATGACTGCAGCCATGAAATTAAAAGATGCTTGTTCCTTGGAAGAAAAGTTGTGACCAACCTAGACAGCATGTTAAAATACAGAGATGTTACTTTGCTAACAAAAGTCTGTCTAGTCACACCTACAGTTTTTCCAGTAGTCATGTATGGATGTGAGAGTTGGACTATAAAGAAAGCTGAGCACCAAAGAATTGATGCTTTTGAACTGTGGTGTTGGAGAAGACTCTTGAGAGTCCCTTGGGTAGCAAGGAGCTCCAACCAGTTAATCCTAAAGGAAATCAGTCCTGGATATTCATTGGAAGGACTGATGTTGAAGCTGAAACTCCAATACTTTGGCCACCTGATGCGAAGAACTGACTCATTGGAAAAGACCCTAATGCTGGGGAAAGATTGAAGGCAAGAGGAGAAGGGGAGGCAAGAGGAGAAGGGGAGGACAGAGGATGAGATGGCATCACTGACTTGATGGACATGAGTTTGAGCTAGCTCCAGGAGTTGGTAATGGACACGGAGGCCTGGCGTGCTATAGTCCATAGGGGTGCAAAGAGTCTCACATGACTGAGCAACTGGACTGAACTGAACAGCCCTAGAAAATGACAGAATTTGAACGTGGGCCATCTGCATTGACACAGTCCCATGAGTGAACCATCACACTATCCAACATTGAATTTTGTGACCACTGTAAATTTTGTCACAATTGCTCTTATTCCAGTCTTGCCCATGATGTTACATGATGCTGTATTGTCTGTGTTCTTGCCTATTTTTAAGCTGTACTTGCAATGCAAGAGACCTGGTTTCAATACCTGGGTCATGAAGATCCCCTGGAGAATGGATGACAACCCACTCCAGTATTCTTGCCTGGAGAATTCCATGGATGGAGGAACTTGGTGGGCTACAGTCCATGGGGTCACCAAGAGTCAGACATGACTGAATGACTAACACTTTCTCTTTCAGGGCAGGACCTAGAAGTCAAAGAGATTCTTTTTGTCAAGAGGTGGATGTTATATGTGTGCAGTGTGGGCCACAGGTCTACATCCAAAGCAAGTCCCAGAATTTGAAATTTCCATTTGTGGTCTTCACTGCATCTACATAATACCACTGACCACTAGGAATCAGTCTAACCAGACTTCCTCATCCTAAAGTTAAGAATTCTTTTCTCTAAATGCTGAAGATGTGTGGAGAGTCAGGTGACCAGTTAAACCCTTAGTCACCATGGTTTTGGCCCACAGGGATCATTAAAATTCATGGAAGTAAAAATGAAAGTTGCTCAGTCTTATCCAACTCCAGGATGGAATACTGCAGTGGGAAGCCTTTCCCTTCTCAAGTGATAGATGTAGCTATCAAATCTTAGACACAGACCACCACCACAGTGCATATCGGCCATGGCCATCCAGTCTTCAAATCACCTACCAGACAACAGATTTCACTGCTGCGTAAAACGGGAACTCGTAAGAACCTGAACTTACAGCAAGTATCATCTCTTAAAGAGCTTCTAAGGTGATTGCTGAGAAGTTGACAAAAACTTGAGACTGATATGAACATTTAAAACTAGCTCTTTTTTTTTCCATTTGGATGTCTATATTTTTTCTATAGCTTCAAAAAGATAGATACCTTTTCTCTTAATAATAATAAATAATCACATTTTAAAAGCTGTACAAGATGGGTAACTGCTTCTAAACTTGCAAGTGGAAATTAATTTCTTCATCTCAGATGTAACTGGATGGATTTCAGTACTGATTCGAGCACATGCCCTACGATTTCTAGTAATATCGTCAGTGGAGGAGGGGTAGAGGTGTTACCTCTCAGATTCTGCAATTCAGTGACCATGTTGAGCATTTGTCATTAACAAAAGGAACAAAGTTCCTCTACGCAGAGAGAATAGGATTTCCAAGCTGTAGCACACACGTACACACACTTAGAGGGGAGTGTGGGAGGGGGTACCAATGATCTGTTTACCATTTGAAATGGAGCACGTGGGATGACTGGTATTGTTTCATATGAGCCAAGTAGCAGAAAGTCTGAATTTAAACGCAGCTCCTTTGAGTCCACTTGGATATTATTAGCTCAGTCTCTTCTTGCCCGTGTCTGCTGCCCTGTTTTTGGTCATTAGATGATTGGATTTGAAACCCAACCCACACCAAGGTGGTTCCTTCTGCTCCGTCTATCAGGGCTGATTGGAGGAGAAAGAAATATTGCACATCTGGTAGTACAGTGAACCCAAAAATATACAGAGATGTACCAGAGGGAATAGTCATCAACACGAAGTGAACAAGCACCCAGACTATTGATTACATGCTGCTCACAGAACACCAGGCGTTTCTGCCAACTCTCTTCCGCTCACACACTGAACGGCAGACAGCATGCTGTACCTTGCATCATCAGTTTTGATGAATAATGCACTGATAAGCACTGCAGCCAGTATTCTGGGGGAGCTGGGAAGCCAGATGTCATCTGGACCTCCAGTAGTTTGAACCCTGGGTCTCCGGCAGACACTGATAAAAAATCTGAGGCGACCGCTGCAGAGGGGGCAAGGCCACGGCAAGGTTCTGGTGACTTTTCCTGCATTTTGGAAAATGAATGCAAATCAGCTTTGTCACAAGCAGCATTTTGAAGCATAATTTAAGCACAGCGTTCATTAGTAAGTGGCAATATTGGCAAGGTGAACTTCCATCTGAGACTTGCAGGGAAATCGCACACAAACACACACAAAGGCAGGGTTTTTGAGGGAAAACCATGTTTAGAGGGCTTAAATCCACTTGGCTGCAAATGGGCCATCGTGACCAACAGATGGAACGGGTTCCCTCCACAACGGAATTCAGAGGGTGGTTATGATGGATTTGAATGTTGCCTTGGCTGGAGGGGGCATGGGATCTGACGTCCACCCCCCACCCACTCCATGCACTGCATGCTCGAAGCATTTCAGCAGGAGCGCTGTACAGATCATGTTTTAATTCCATCATTACAGGTAAATGTTCAAAAGGATCAATTAGACACAAGGCTTCCTTCACTCGGTAACTGCAGACCTACCTCACGTTGTTTTATGAGTGAAACCTGGAGTTGGGGCAACCATTGTCTTTGCTCTATTTAATTCTTTATCTAGACGACAGATTTTTCTGACCCGAAATTCATCGATGGTCTCTGGCCCCACCCTCAATTGCCATCCCCTCTCCTTCTCTGCTCCTTTCTAGCCCAGTCTCCCCGCTGCGGGTCCCCCCAACACACTTTTTTCTAACAGGCTCTCCTCTTCCAGAGTCCTCAGCCTTCCCAACCCAAACTGAAACTGTCATGTCAAATCCAGTTACCTGGCAAATCTGCTCCCTTTGCTGGAAGGACTCAGTGATAAATCTCCAATGTGGGAGATTTAAGCTCAGAACATTGTGAAGCTCAAACTATTACTTTGACACTGTCCCAACTTGGATGCTGTCCTTTTGCACACATTCTAACCCCCCTACACCAGACTGGATCACATGTGTGAAAAACCAGAGGGTATCCTGGGCTGCTGTTGCCTGCAATGTACAACAAAAACCATGCAAGTTTGAATGGCATTCACAAACACCCCTATGAGGACAGGCACCTCAGGCTGGGTTCTGATAGCATCAAAAGGGGCAAAATTCAGTGAGGTCCAAGTAATTTCCCTAAATCCCTAAAATAGCCCATAAGCATAATACAGGTAATTTTGTACACACCATGCATGCATGCTAAGTCGCTTCAGTCGTGTCCGACTCTTTGAAACCCTAAGAACTGTATCCCACTAGACTCCTATTCTCCAGGTGAGAATACTGGAGTGGGTTGCCAGGCATGCCTCCAGGGGATTTTCCCCACACAGGGATTGAACCTGCATCTCTTGTGTCTGTTGTGAAACCTGGGAAGCCCAACTTTGTACATACAAACATATAACAGAATATTATATCATTTCCACATACAATATCATTTTTTGTTTTAGTTTTTTGTTTGTTTTGTTTTTTTAATTTTATTTTATTTTAAACTTTACAATATTGTATTGGTTTTGCCAAATGATGGGGAACACATGTATACCTGGATTCATTTTCATACAATATCATTTTGTAATAGAATTTCTCTCAACAGACAAGACGACCAAATAGAAAGCCCACACTCTCATCCTCATTCTCTACCTGTGGTCTGAGTGGAGCCAGGCTCATCTGCACTGGTGTTTTAGGTGGATTTTTGGCTTTATTTTTACTTGTTATTATCAAAAAATCCAAACACATAGAGTAGAAAGGATAGTATACTGAACATCCATGAGATTTACTAAGTTGTGAAAAATATTAATCTTGGCATATCTGCTTCACCTTTTTGCAGTGGGGATTGAAATGCAAAGCAAATGACAGAAGCTTTATTTTCCCTCAAACCTGTATCCCTTTTGAAAAAGGAAATTTTCTTTCATAGCCAAATTTTATCATCATACCAGCAGAAGTTATAACTTCTTAATATCATCTAACATCCAATCCATATTCAAATTTCCTGTAGTACTTATTCCTCAAAAGATCTTCTATAGCTAGTTAACTTGAACATGAATCCAATTAAGCAGCATGCATTGTATTTTCTTTCCCCTACACTATTTAGATAGGTATTATTTCTCTTTCCTCTCTCTCTTCTCTCTGTCTCATATTAAGTGCACTTAAGTAAACTTCATTAAGTTAAAATGTGTAATATGCAATTTGTCTTAATGATAATAAAAAGACCATGATATATGTGTCAATAAAACATAGTATAAAATTTTGTGGAACAATAATGATTAAAACAATAAATATACATTGGGGGTTTTAAACAATATGTTCACAAGTTCTTTCATACTCCTCCTTTCAGGAATTGAAGGTTAATACCCTTCCCTTTGATGTGTGGGCTGAACTTAGCAACACATTTCTAATAAATAGCATATGGTAAATATGATGAGATGGGCTTTTGGCAGATTGCAGTTTCCATCTTGAAAATGATCTCTCTCTCTCTTTTTCTCTTCTTTCTCACGTCTTTCTTGGAAACCATGTCCTATGAGCAGCCCTATCAAAATTATATTGCCTCTGCCTTACCTTCCCATTTTGAGCCTCCCAAAGCCTAAAAACCCTTCTAGCCAATAGTCAGAGAATCTTTGGTTTCATAATTACACAGCTCAGCCACTGTTACCACTCTGCTGTGATATCATGGTTTTAGAAGAGAAAGAGTGCCCTGACATCCAGGAACTGGTCTGAAACTTAACAGCAAGTTTAGTTCAGTCACTCAGTCATGTCCAGCTCTTGAGACCCCGTGGACTGCAGCACACCAGGCTTCCCTGTCCATCACCAACTCCTGGAGCTTGCTCTAACTCATATGCATGGAGTCAGTGATACCATCCAACCATCTCATCCTCTGTCGTCCCCTTCTCCTCCTGCCTTCAGTCTTTCCCAGCATCACGGTCTTGTCCAATGAGTTAGTTCTTCGTATCAGGTGGCCAAAGTATTGGAGTTTCAGCTTCAGCATCAGTCCTTCCAATGAATATTCAGGACTGATTCCCTTTAGCATTGACTGGTTGGATCTCCTTACAGTCCAAGGGACTCTCATGGGTTTTCTCCAACACCACAGCTCAAAAGCATCAATTCTTTGGTGCTCAGCTGTCACATCCATACATGACTACTGGAAAAACCATAGTTTTGACTAGATGGACCTTTGTTAGCAAAGTAATATCTCTGCTTTTTAATATGCTGTCTAGGTTGGTCATAGCTTTTCTTCCAAGGATCAAGTGTCTTTTAATTTCATGGCTGCAGTCACCATCTATGTGATTCTGAAGCCCAAAATTAAGTCTGTCACTGTTTCCATTGTTTCCCCATCTATTTGCCATGATGCCGTGATCTCTGTTTTTTGAATGCTGAATTTTAAGCCAGCTTTTCCATTCTCCTCTTTCACTTTAATCAAGAGGCTCTTTTAGTTCTTCTTCGCTTTCTACCATAGGGTGGTGTCATCTACATATCTGAGGTTATTGATATTTCTCCCGTCAATCTTGATTTCAGTTTGTGCTTCATCCAGCCCAGCATTTTGCATGATGTACTCTGCATATAAGTTAAATAAGCAGGGTGAAATATACAGCCTTGACATACTCCTTTCCCAATTTGGAACCAGTCTGTTGTTCCATGTCTGGTTCTAACTGTTGCTTCCTGACCTGCGTACAGATTTCTCAGGAGGCAGGTAAAGTGATCTCTTGAAGAATTTTCCACAGTATGTTGTGATCTACACAGTCAAAGGCTTTGGCGTAGTTAATAAAGAAAAAGTAGATGTTTTTCTGGAACTCTCTTGCTTTTCCTATGATCCAGTGGATGTTGGCAATTTGATCTCTGGTTCCTCTGCCTTTTCTAAAGCCAGCTTGAACATCTGGAAGTTCACAGTTCACAAACTGCTGAAGCCTGGCTTGGAGAATTTTGAGCATTACTTTGTTAGTGTGTGAGATGAGTACAATTGTGCAGTAGTTTGAACATTCTTTGACACTGCCTTACTTTGGGATTGGAATGAAAACTGACCTTTTCCAGTCCTGTGGCCACTGCTGAGTTTTCCAGATTTGCTGGCATATTGAGTTCAGCACTTTCACAGCATCATCTTTTAGAATTTGAAATAGTTCAAGTGGAATTCTATCATCTCCACTAGTTTTGTTTGTAGTGATGCTTCCTAAGGCCCACTTGACTTCACATTCTAGGATGTCTTGCTCTAGGTGAGTGATCACACCATTGTGGTTATCTGGGTCATGAAGATCTTTTTGTACAGTTCTTCTGTGTATTCTTGCCACCTCTTCTTAATATCTTCTGCTTCTGTTAGGTCCATACCATTTCTGTCCTTTATTGTGCCCATCTTTGCATGAAATATTTCCTTGGTGTCTCTTTCTTAAAGAGATCTCTAGTCTTTCCCATTCTATCGTTTTCCTCTATTTCTTTGCATTGATCACTGAGGAAGGTTTTCTTATCTCTCCTTGCTATTCTTTGGAACTCTGCATTCAAATAGGTATATCTTTCCTTTTCGCCTAACAACAAATACTCTCAGCATTGTTTGAAGCTGGCTTGTTGCTCATAGCCAGATCATGTATATTCTTCTATTAAATATAGATTATCTTGTAGAACACCAACATCTGACAAGGTCACTTAGATAAAACAAGACCACTGCATAATTTTGTCTAAACACAGATAAAAGCAAGGGCACTGTGCCACCCATGAAATACCAGACAAACCCTCTATAGGCTAATATGAATGACTATTCTTTCTTTACCAACCGTTATGGACTTATCCTGACTCAGGGTACCCTTCTTGTAGGTAAGATTTAGTTGCCCAATTATAGAATGAGTCCTGCTTTCTATCCAGTCCAGAGTGAACTTGCCTTACTTTGGACCCCTCCCCAAATCACCCCGTAAAAGTGTTAGTCACTCAGTTGTGTCCAACTCTTTGTGACCCCATGGACTGTAGGCCCACCAGGCTCTTCTGTCCATGGAATTCTCCAGGCAAGAATACTGAAATGGGTTGCCATTCCCTTCTCCAAGTGATTGAACCCAGGTCTCATTGTAGGCAGATTCTTTACTGTCCAAGCCACCAGGGAAGCCCAAATCCCCCAACCAAAGTCCAGATCTTCCAATAATCTCTTTCTAATCTCTCTTATTGAGACACCCTACAGTCCTCCATGGTATGTGTTCTCCCTTCATGCAAGAAGTAATAAACCCAGATTTCAACTACAGGTATGTTCCTGCTGGTCTTTGGCTGAAAAGTGTTAGCATAATAATAATTATCATTGATTTCTTCTCCAGTGTGGACACAGGCCTAGGTTATTATAATTCTGGCTCTGAAATGTATTATTACTTTATAACTCGCTAAACAGCAAAATTTCAATGCCTCAATCTCCTCATCTGTGAAATGGGACAATATCATAACTTATCAGGCAGTGGTAAGAATTAAATGAGATAATGTATATTAATCTCTGATCTTACTCCCTTGCACATAGAAAATGCTCATTATATGTGTTTCCTTCTTATTTCAATGAGAGAGAGTAAAAAGATTATTTTTACAAAGGCTAGGAAATTATTTCAAGTTTTGCTAAAATTTAAGATATTCCTGAGTATCTTACACTTGACACTCACTTAAATAGGTGAAAGTAATCTTGTATATAAACACTTACTCACCTTCCCAGGATGAGAAATGATTTCTGCTTGGTGAACTGTGATGTAATTTTTCAAAGTTTGACCTCTACAAGTGATGGTATATTGGTTAGAATTATTTGAGGCTTGGAACCCTCTTGGAGTTGTTTGTAAGGCTGAGTTGTAACCATAAATTCATTAAATGTGTCTAATTTTACCAGTGTTTGGATTTGTCAGATTGAGATTTCCTCTTGGTCAGCAATGTGCACACTTTGGGGGTTCAAATGAAAACCCCGTGTCCTCTGAACCAGCCTCTCTGGGAAAGTAAGTCTCACCTCCAAGACTGACCCCCTTCAGATACATGTTCTTGTGCACTGACCACAGTCCAGGGGCTGTCATTAGCCTTGCATGCCTGGAAATTCCATCTTATATTTATTCTAGAGATCACCTAACTTTGGAACACTAAACCATGCATCAAAGCTTCTAACGGATTCACTTGTAAAAATCCAAATTTTTATTTTTAATTTAAAAGTTAACTGTCAAGGAAAATTTTAATATCAATAGTGCTAAATAAGCACACGTTTGTCCCTATAGACAAAGCACATAAGAAATCGAATTGCGAAAAACTTGGAATGGAATCAGAATAAGGGGATTATATGATTCTAATTTTTAATAGCATCGGTTCTGGGGATTGCAGATGGCTATTTGAGGGAGGGACAAAGTAGCTACTTAATCAAAGGGGGGCACCTCCCAAGGGCAGGGCCCAAAGTACCCTAACAAAACGGCCCTTCCAGGAATTCCCTAGCAGTCCAGTGGTTAGAACTCAGCATTTTCACTTCTGGGGCTCACATTCAATCCCTGGCCCCAGAACTAAGATCCTGAGAGCAGAGGGCATGGCCAAAAATAAAAGCTTTCTTTCTGACTGTCTTCTCTTTGTCCTTCTATTGCTGGAAAGGTATTCCTTCTATGTTTTCTTTATGCAGTATGAAAGTTTGGAAGCAAATGGATAAGCAAGAAATTTGGAGATGTATCAACATTACACTATTTTATGTTTGCCTCGTTGAACTTTCAGGCTAAACCATAAACCTACATGTCTGAGCAAGATTGGTCTCTGAAAGAAATGGATTCTTCTTGTCTATTCATCCTAAATACCATCCTGGAGAGGTTGACAGCAATGCTTGGTTGAGAGCACGGTGGTGTTTGGGAGGACAGAGTGACTTCATTTCAGTAGTTGGCACGTGCTGTCTGAAAGAGGCTGGGAGTGAGGGACAGGGCAGCCAGCCACAAGACATGAGGGATGATCCAAGTTGAGGAGGTGAATCTTATTCTCCATGTTGATCTACTGTTTTTCCTCTAAAGTACCATTGAAACCTCTTAAAAAAAAAAAAAAGCATAGTCAGGGGATATGGGAAAAGATGCCAGAGTAAAGACACCTATCAAAAGCTACTAAATAATAAAAAGGGAGAAATTAATCTTCATTGAAACAAGGAAATAGTCCCAGTGCCAAAGCCTGAAGTACAAAATGTCCCTGCCAAATACTGTGTCAGTTGAGTTCTATTAAATTAATCAATTGATCAAGAATAATCACACCCTCAAATACTAATAAAATGGGTGCATGAATAGGGAGGTATGAGCTAGGAGAATCAGTGCACATTCCATAGTTGAGTCGGGGAGCCGAGGAAGGCCATCATGAAGGGGGATTTATCCTACCCATCCCTTTGATTGTTGACAGCTTGGACTCCTATCCATGGGACAGTGTGAGATGAAACATGAGGAAGCAACCTCATGGATGCTAAAATTCAGATAAGAAACAAGCCATCAGGAAAAGGACATAACTGATTTGGTGAAAGGTTATGTGTAAAAGGAAGTCTGAACTGAAATTTTGAGTTATCCCACCTCATGCTCCCCTGTCCCCCTGCCTTTATTCCATCCTCAATCTCTGCCCTCCTTAGAATATTTTATAATAAATACTAGACTCCATTCAAATATGAGCTAAGAATCAGACAAGAGACAGTATGGAATATAAACATAGACACTGCAAAAAAAAAAAAAAAAGCAGAGTATCAGCAAAGGGCATACAAAGAATAACCTTGAAAAATGAATCAATCAAGGAAATGGAAGAACTAAAAGACCACAAGCTAAATAAAATTAGAGATATTATTATATCTTAAAAAAAAAAACAATTGGAAAAAAAGGTACAGGCATTCAGATAAGAGATTATTAAGAGAAAGATCAACTAAAACTGAGCTGGCAGAAAAATAAGAAATCAAAGAGAAATTTTTAAATATAACAGAATTGGAAGCCCATTAAAAGCATCAGGCATAAAATAAACATGACTGGAAACTGTCAGGAGTAGTATGGACATGTTTGAAAAAGAACATGAAAATGTACTGAAAATGCTATTCTGCAAGCTTCCAGGAAAGATCTAGAAAAGAGAGCCATGTGGAAGGTGACTGTTTTTAAGCCCAGTCTTTCACACCCACTCTTTCTTAAAAATGCAAAGAAACAAATTGCAGAAGAAATGCCAATATGAGAAGTGTCAGAGTGAGTACCCAGAATGGTCAGCCAGGGTGTGAGTGGACATGAGTGACCGCTACCCCCTGATGTAGCCTGAGAGAGAAAGGGGGATCACACCTAAGCTTTACCTGGAGTGAGTCTGGGTTTAGGAACAAGTTATGAATTCTTCCCCTTATTTTACCCCCATTCCTTTATTCCCAAACCTTTAGTATAACCTCATTCAATTTCCAACATGGTGGCTTAAAACTCAACATACAAAAAATGAAGATCATGGCATCTGGTCCCATCACTTCATGGCAAACAGATGGGGAAACAATGGAAACAGTGACAGACTTTATCTTCTTGAGCTCAAAAATCACTGCAGATGGTGACTGCAGCCATGAAATTAAAAGACCCACTTGCTCCTTGGAAGAAAATCTATGACAAACCTAGACAGCATGTTAAAAAGCAGAGACATTACTTTGCCCACAAAGGTTCATATAGTCAAAGCTATGGTTTTCCCAGTAGTCATGTATGGATGTGAGAGTTGAACCAAAAAGAAGGTTGAGTGCCGAAAAATGGATGCTTTCGAACTGTGGTGTTGGAGAAAACCCTTGAGAGTCTCTTGGACTGCAAAGAGATCTAACCAGTCAATCCTAAAGGAAACCAGTCCTGAATATTCATTGGAAGGACTGATGCTGAAGCTGAAGCTCCAATACTTTGGCCACGTGATGCAAAGGGCCGACTCGTTAGAGAAGACCCAGATGCTGGGAAAGATTGAAGGCAGAAAAAGAATGGGATGACAAAGGATGAAATGGTTGGATGTCATCACTGAGTCAATGGACATGAAGTTGAGCAAACTCTGGGAGATGGTGAAGGACGGGGAAGCCTGGCGTGCTGCAGTCCATGGGGTGGCAAAGAGTTGGACACGACTGAGCGACTGAACAACAACAATACTATAGGAAGTATAGGAAGTATAGGAAGCCTATACCCAGTGTGGTGCAGAATAAAACCATGATCCTCCCCTGAGGATGGGTGCAGTAGCCTCCAGTGAACTTAACAGTCATTAGCGGATGCACTGTCCAATGAGAGACCGTCATGGAAAAGGTAGTTGTGTGGTAGCCAATGAGAAGGCCCGGGGAAGGCAATGGCACCCCACTCGAGTATTCTTGCCTGGAGAATCCCAGGGACAGAGGAGCCTGTTGGGCTGCGGTCTATGGGGTCACACAGAGTCGGACACGACTGACGCGAGTTAGCAGCAGCAGCAGCAATGAGAAGGCCAGGGTAGAGGAATATGAGAGACAGGCATACAGAGAACAGATAAAGCAGCATCTTGGGAAGCCCCCCTCGGATACAGGAACCAGTCTCTTTCAGGTGATGGAATGTGCTTCATTCCATGTGCACCGATTTTTCAGCTTGATTCTCAGAGAGTGGTCTGATTTACCTTATTTCCAAGGTCTTCCATGTAGGCAGAGTAATACATTCATATAATGAAATACTATTTTTTTCTGGAGTCTTTCCGCAATTAAAGTACAATGTGCAAGAAATAGAGTGCAAAAACAGTGTACAACCTTATAAAAAAGTTGAATATTCATTTCCGCTCATTTCTCTGCGCCTCGCTCCTCCTCGTCGCCTCTGCCCTGGTTCCCTACAGCGTTCACAACTCCATCTGCAGTGCAGAATTGTGAGCACTATTTCATCCTCAGGGACAGTCCTTCTCTACCGTCTGCACTAGCAGCAATAATTCCAGCAGGACTTGTTTAAAACAACAGTATGTCATCTCGAGACAGGAGTTTCTCAAAAGGCTCTTTTAAGGTACAAAGGCTCCTCCCATGATCTCCTTTCCATTTTTATCTCTAGACTCCCTTTTTAAAAAATAAACTGTAGTGTCTCAAAAAGATACCACTTATTCTTTTTGAGACACTCTCTAATATATGTAAACATATAAAGTATTTATATATCATATGTAAACATATATATAAAGTTAAATATTTTATATTTATGTAAAAATTTGTAGTATAGTTTTGAAAACTAAATTTTAGCCTATAGATGACTACAACAGACCCTAAAGACCCTAAATTTTGCCATCCAACAGTTTAAGAAAATGCATAGACTTTAACTTGAGTGTATTATTAGAATCCTTGTTAATTTCAGATTATTATATTCTCTAAGATAATAAATTCCTTTAGTGAATTAGAAGTACTGTGTTCAACTTATCTTGAAATAATGTGACTATTGCATAAAAGAAAGGAACCCAGTACAATAATGATTCTTGATGAACAGGTTACAGATGTAACAGAAAATTTACTTTGTGAAGGTCACTTAGATGGGCACTGACAAAAGAAATTAATACAGCTGTTAAGCAGAAACAGTATATATTGGAAATCATCTATTGTTAGGCACCAAGAATAACTGATAAGTGCCAAGTTGTACCCTAAAAAATGGGAATGTGACTTTCCTTTGCCACTCAGGTGTGTAATCTCTGCTAAGTCCCCTGCTCTGCCAGTGGTTCTCTCAGGAGGAAAACATTCCTGAAGACCTGACGGATCTCTCAAGACTCTGGTTCAACAGCTCTGACTCAGCTCTGAGGGCAGAATGGAAAAATCTGAGGGAGGGAAAAGAGAAAGAAAATTTGTCTAATTCAGGTCCGTAGTGCTGATGGTAAGTCACTTGAGTCATGTCCGACTCTTTACGACGCTATGGACTGTAGCCTGCCAGGCTCCTCTGTCCATGAGATTCTCTAGGCGAGAATACTGGAGTGGGTTGCCATGCCCTCCTCCAGGGGATCTTCCCAACCCAGGGATCGAACCCATGTCTCTTCTGTTTTCTGCATTGGCAGGCAGGTTCTTTACCACTAGCGCCCCCTGGGAAGCCAATTCAGGCCCATATTCATATTTTAAAAACAAACACACACTGAAAAAAAACCCAAATAACTAGGCAAACCTGGCAAGAAAAGAACACCTAACAGTTGGGGCCAACTTATTTTATAATAAGAGAATTTGAGGAAACCACTACAATTCTCTAATATTTTGTACTGAAAACTTAGGAGCCAAAATCTTTATCTTGAGAGCTCATATGCTAATGTGGGTTTTAAAAAGTATATTTTGTTTATTTCTACATCAATTTTACCTTCACGCCACCCCACTCTTATACATATTTAAATAAATTTTTAATCAATGCAGATGTCAGAAGAGTGCACAAATCTTAAGTGTGGAGCTCAATGGATTTTTATACAATGAACACACCATGAGATAGAGAAATAAATATCACCAAACTCCAGAAGCCTGCCATGAACCTTTTCTTTATCCCTATCCCTACTTCTCTTTCAGAGTTACCACCATACTGACCTTTTGTTGTTGTTCAGTCGCTCAGTCGTGTCCAGCTCTTTGCAACCCCATGGGCTGCAGCACGCCAGGCTTCCCTGTCCTTCACCTCCTGGAGATTACTCAAACTCATGTCCATTGAGTCGGTGATGCCATCCAACCATCTCATCCTCTGTAGGGCCCTTCTCCTCCTGCTTTCAATCTTTCCCAGCCTCAAGGTCTTGAATTATTTGGCTCCTCGCATCAGGTGGCCAAAATATTGGAGCTTCAGCTTCAGCACCAATCCTTCCAATGAATATTCAGTATTGATTTCCTTTACAATTGACTGATTTGATCTACTTGCAGTCCAGGGGACTCTCAAGAGTCTTCTCCAACACCACAGATCAAAAGCATCAATTCTTTGGCATTCAGCCTTCTTTAGGGTCCAACTCTCACATCCATATATAACTACTGGAAAAACCATAGCTTTGACTATATGAACCTTTGTGGGCAAAGTATTGTCTCTGCTTTTTAATATGCTGTCTAGGTACTGGATACTGGAGAATACTGGAGTGAGTAGCCATTCCCTTCTCTAGGAGATCTTTCCAACTCAGGGCCTGAACTCAGGTCTCCCACATTGCAGGTGGATTCTTTACCATCTGAGCCACCAGAGAAGCCCAAGGATGCTGGAGCGGGTAGCCTATCCCTTCTCCAGCAGATCTTCCTGACCCAGGAATTGAACCAGAGTCTCCTACATTGCAGGCGGATTCTTTACCAGCTAGGCTACCAGGGAAGCCTGATCCTGACCTAGAAGCCATTATATTAGTTTCACCTGATTTGCAATATTATATACATGAAATGATGTGGCATGTTCCCTCCATGTCTGACTTCTTTGATTCAACACTGTTGATGAGATTTATTCACATAGTTGCATATAGCAATGATTTTCATTGCTGTGAAGAATTCCATTGTCTGAATATACAAGAGTTTATTTACTTATTTTTTTGATGGACAATTAGGTTGTAACTAGTTTTGAATTGTTATGAACTGTTATTAATAATGCTGCAGTAAGCATTCATACATATATGGATACATAGATCCTATACTTGTATGTGGATATATAAGTATCTGTGTGTATATGCATATCTTTTAGTGAATATATATATATATACATTTCTGTTGGAATGGAATTGCTAAGTCATATGGTTATGAATCGGAGAAAGCAATGGCACCCCACTCCAGTATTCTCGCCTATGAATATACTCAATTTTAGTTGATACTCACAACAGTATTCCAAAGAGGTTGTCCCAATTTACTTTCCCATCTGTGGTGTATGAAAATTCCAGTGGCTCCACAATTTAATCAGCATTTCATTTCTCAGTCTCTTAAATTTTCACCTTTCTGGCGAGTATGTGGAGTTAATTCATTGTAGTTTTAATTTTAATTTCCTTCATGACTAGTGATGTTGGACACTTTCTCATACATGTAGTATCAAATGGGCATTCTCTACTATGAAGCACAAGTTTTATCCTTTTGCCCATTCTCCATCCCCTCCCTGAGTTGTCTCTTTCCTTCTTCTTGATTCATAGGCAATGTTTATATATTCTTGATATAAGTGCTTTGCTGGTTATATATACTTCAAATTTCTTCTTTTCTCTGGCTTAACATTTTACTGTGTTGGTGATATGTTTGGTAAATTGTAATCTCGTTTATCAGTATTTTTCTTTTTGCTTACTGCTTTTTGTGTGTCACATTAAAGAAATCTTTACCAATGCCAAGATCATGAGTATCTTCTGTCTTCTTACCTCTAAGAAACTTTATTATTCTTTCGTATTTAAGCTTACAATACTCTGGAGATTGATTTTTGTTTGTTTAAGACAGAGTTTCTCAATTTTGGCACCATTGACATTTTGAACAAAATAATTCCTTGCTGTTTAAGACTCTACTATGCATTACAGAATGTTTAGCAGCATCCTTAATCTGTACCCACTAGATGCCAGTAGCACTCCCCAACTCACTCATGACAATAATGTCTCCAGACATTTCTGGATGTCCTTGGGTACCACAGAGAGGTCAAAAATCACTCCCACCAAGAAGTGCTGATTTACGGTATTAAATGTGGATCAAGATGATACCCGGTCAGCCCAGCACTATTATCAGAAAAACATTCTTTCTCTACAGTCTCAGTGTCATCAAATGTCATGAATGAAGAGGCCATATGTTGTCAAGAGAATGTAGAGTTTTCTGGACTCTCTTCTGTTCTGTTGGTTTGAGTCCATCTTTATGTCAATTCCACACTTTCTTGTTACGAAGCTACTGTAATAAAGTCCTGATATGGATTCCAATTTTGTTCTTTTTCATGATGTTTTTTACTGTTCCTGAACTTTTGTACACATTTCAGAATCTGTTTGTTGATTTTCACCCCTCTAAAAAACCCACTGGAATTTTGATTGGGATCATGTTAAGTCTATAAACCAATTTGGAAAATACTGAAAATTTAGTAATATTTAGTCTTCTAATTCTTAACTATATTATGTGACTACATGTGGTTAAGTCTTTAATTTCTCTCAATGTTTTATGATTTTCAGTGTAGTTTTTTTTACATCTTAGATTTAATTAAAGGTATTTGACTTGATGTTATTGTAAACAATATCTTTCCTTTAAAACTGTTTTTTTTAAGTAGTTTCTAGTATACAGGAATTCAGCTAATTTTTTTTATATTGAGCTTATACTATTTACTTAGATAAATTCACTTATTATTCTAATACTTTTTGAAAAGTATTTTATATTTTCTGAATGCTTACAGTGTCCTGTAAGTAATGGGAATTTTATTTTTTTTTTATTCAGTGTTAATGCTATTTATTTTTTCCCATTTACATTGGCTAAAACTTCTGGTAGAAAGTTGAACAGATATGATAGTAATGTGCAGTGTTATTCTGATCTCAGCAGGGAAAGCATTTCATTTTAAACTATGATATTTAATGTAGATTTTTATTGGTTTCCTGTATCAAAATAAGAAAATTTCATTTTATTCTTGGTTTGATATGAATTTTTGTCATAAATGATATTGAATTTTGTCAGATCTTTTTTTAATATCCCTTGCAATGATAATATAATTTTATTTATTATTGTTAAAATCGATTTAAAAACATTAAACCAATCTTGCGTGCCAGGAATACACTAATTTCTGTTGATGTATTATTGTTTTAAGTGTCATAAAATTTAAATTGTCAATCATTTCTTTAGGATCTTTGCACCTCTGACTATGAAAAAGATGAGTCTGCAATTTTCCTTTCTTGTAAAGATTTTGTCAAGTTTTAGTATCAAGATTACCCTGGCCTATAATACAGACAGTTTGAAGTTTTGAGTGTTATTTTCTTTCAGAGAAGATTTACTCTTGCTTCCATCACAAAAAAAAAATAGTTTTTCAGAAAAAGAAAAAGATTATATTGAGAAAAACATAAAAGAAAACACAAGAGGATCCTTTGTTCTTGAAAAAAGACTTTTGAGAAATTCCTGTCTCACATACAGCTGTCTTAAATATCTGCTGGAATTATTGCTTTTTAGTAAAAAGTAATTGAGAGAGTTTTTCTTTTTTGAATAAAAGTCATCCTATTTCTTCTATAAATGTATGAAAGAATTTACTGACAAAGTCATCTTGTTCTGACATTTCTTTATGGAACGATAATTTTTGTAGATTTATCAGCCTTAGTAAATGTAGGACTGTTTAGCTTTTCTATTTCTTCTTACATCAGGTTTATTAAAATGTGTTCCTCAAAGGTTCTGTCCATTTTATCTGAATATTCAAATTCATTGCTTTAAACTTTACTTAATATATTTTTATTATATTTTTTAATGTCTGAAGGTGATGCATTAATATCTGTAATGCTATTTTGATAGATTGAATTTATTCTCCATTTTTTTCTTTTGATCAGTCTTGCTAGATTTTTATCAATTTTACTAGTCTTTCAAATAGCCAACATTTCACTTCTTTGATTTCTCTATTTGTACCTTTGTTTACTGTCTCTCATCTTTATCTTCTCTGTATTATTTATGTTTTATTTGCCAGTCTTCTAACTTTTTGAAATAGATGCTCAGATCATTAATTTGTAACCTTTTCTTTTCTATAACATGCATTTAATACTAGTATTTCCCTCTCATCATCACAGCTTTAGCTGCAATCCATATCTTAATATATCACATTTGTATTATCACTAATTAAAAATAATTTCTAATTTCCACTTTAAGTATTTCCTTGTAATTCTTGAAGAAATTTTTAAATTTCTGAACAATTGGAGATTTTCTTTCCAAAAACCATTATTGAAATATTATTGAGGTATATTTGGTATACTGACTCATTGGAAAAAGACCCTGATGCTGGGAAAGATTGAAGGCAGGAGAAGAAGGGGATGACAGAGGGTGAGATGGTTGAATGGCATCACCGACTCAATGGACATGATTCTGAGCAAGCTCTGAGAGTTGATGATGGACAGGGAATCCTGGTGTGCTGCAGTTCATGGGGTCGCAAGGAATCAGACACAACTGAGCAACTGAACTGAACTGATACTTGATGTACAGAAAAGGGCATATTTAATGTAAACAAGTTACTGAATTTGGATCTCTAACATCCATCCATAAAATCATCATTATAATCAAGGTTATAAATATAATCTACCACCTCCAAAAGTTCTTGCTAGCCTTTCTTTTTTTGTTTGTTTTTGTAGTAATAACACTTAGCAATGATCTACCCTCTTAACAAATATGTGTTTAATACTTAAATGTTAACCATAGAATATATTCTATATATTTTCAGACTTTTCAGTTTAATTGAGTTTTGCTTTAAGGCCCAACATATGTTCCATTTTGGTAAATGCTCTACATGAACTTAAAAAAAAAAAGGGTATATTCTGCAGTTGCTTTGAGCTGTGTTTTATTTATGTCAGCTAGGTTCAGTTCAGTTCAGTCGCTCAGTTGTGTCTGATTCTCTGCAACCCCATGGACTGCAGCAAGCCAGGCTCCCTATCCATCACCAACTCCCAATGAGTCTTTTCTTTTCCAATGAGTCCAGTTCTTCGCATCAGGTGGCCAAAGTATTGGACTTTCAGCTTCAGCATCAGTCCTTCCAATGAATATTCAGGACTGATTTCCTTTAGGATGGACTGGTTGGATCTCCTTGCAGTACAAGGGACTCTCAAGAGTCTTCTCCAACACCACAGTTCAAAAGCATCAATTCTTCAGTGCTCAGATTTCTTTATAGTCCAACTCTCACATCCATACATGACTACTGGAAGAACCATAGCTTTGACTAGATGGACTTTTGTTGGCAAAGTAATGTCTCTGCTTTTTAATATGCTGTCTAGGTTGGTCATAACTTTTCTTCCAAGGAGTAGTTCAGTTCGGTTCAGTTCAGTCACTCGGTTATGTCTGACTCTCTGTGACCCTGCGAACTGCAGCATGACAGGCCTCCCTGTCCATCACCAATTCCCAGAGTTCACCCAAATCCGTGTCCATTGAGTCAGTGATGCCATCCAACTATCTCATCCTGCATCGTCTCCTTCTCCTCCTGCCCTCAATCTTTCCCAGCATCAGGGTCTTTACAAATGAGTCAGCTCTTCGCATCAGGTGGCCCAAGTATTGGAGTTTCAGCATCAACATCAGTCCTTCCAATGAATATTCAGGACTGATTTCCTTTAGGATTGACGGGTTGGATCTCCTCGCTGCCCAAGGGACTCTCAAGAGTCTCCTCCAACACCACAGTTCAAAAGCATCAATTCTTCGGCGCTCAGCCTTCTTCACAGTCCAACTCTCACATCCATACATGACCACTGGAAAAACCATAGCCTTGACTAGATAGACCTTTGTTGACAAAGTAATGTCTCTGCTTTTTAATATGCTGTCCAGGTTGGTCATAACTTTCCTTCCAAGGAGCAAGCGTCTTTTAATTTCATGGCTGCAGTCACCACCTGCAGTGATTTTGGAGTCCAAAAAAATAAAGTCAGCCACTGTTTCCCCTGTTTCCCCATCTATTTGCCATGAAGTGAGGGGACTGGATGCCGTGATCTTAGTTTTCTGAATGTTGAGTTTTAAGCCAACTTTTTCACTCTCTTCTTTCACTTTCATCAAGAGGCTCTTTAGTTCTTCTTCACTTTCTGCCATAAGGGTGGTGTCATCTGCATATCTGAGGTTATTGATATTTCTCCCAGCAATCTTGATACCAGCCTGTGCTTCCTCCAGCCCAGCGTTTCTCATGATGTACTCTGCATATAAGTTAAATAAGCAGGGTGACAATATACAGCCTTGACGTACTCCTTTTCCTATTTGGAACCAGTCTGTTTTTCCAGTTCTAACTGTTGCTTCCTGACCTGCATACAGATTTCTCAAGAGGCAGGTCAGGTGGTCTGGTATTCCCATCTCTTGAAGAATTTCCCACAGTTTATTGTGATCCACGCAGTCAAAGGTTTTGGCATAGTCAATAAAGCAGAAATAGGTGTTTTTCTGGAACTCTCTTGCTTTTTCCATGATCCAGTGGATGTTGGCAATTTGATCTCTAGTTCCTCTGCCTTTTCTAAAACCAGCTTGAACATCTGGAAGTTCACAGTTCGCATATTGCTGAAGCCTGTCTTAGAGAATTTTGAGCATTACTTTAGTAGCGTGTGAGATGAGTGCAATTGTGCGGTAGTTTGAGCATTCTTTGGCATTTTCTTTCTTTGGAAGTGGAATGAAAACTGACCTTTTCCAGTCCTGTGGCCACTGCTGAGTTTTCCAAATTTGCTGGCATATTGAGTGCAGCACTTTTACAGTATCATCTTTTAGGATTTGAAATAACTCAACTGGAATTCCATCACCTCCACTAGCTTTGTTCGTAGTGATGCTTTCTAAGGCCCACTTGACTTCACATTCCAGGATGTCTCACTCTAGGTGAGTGATCACACCATTGTGATTATCTGGGTTGTGAAGATCTTTTTTGTACAGTTCTTCTGTGTATTCTTGCCACCTCTTCTTAATATCTTCTGCTTCTGTTAGGTCCCTAACATTTCTGTCCTTTATTGAGCCCATCTTTGCATGAAATGTTCCCTTGGTATCTCTAATTTTCTTGAAGAGGTCTCTAGTCTTTCCCATTCTATTGTTTTCCTCTATTTCTTTGCACTGATCACTGAGGAAGGCTTTCTTATCTCTGCTTGCTATTCTTTGGAACTCTGCATTCAGATGCTTATATCTTTCCTTTTCTCCTTTGCTTTTCACTTCTCTTCTTTTCACAGCTATTTTTAAGGCCTCCTCAGACAGCCATTTTGCCTTTTTGCATTTCTTTTTCTTGGGGATGGTCTTGACCCCTGTCTCCTCTACAGTGTCCAAGGAGCAAGCGTCTTTTAATTTCATGGCTGCAGTCACCATCTGCAGGGATTTTGCAGCCCCCAAAATTAAGTGTCACTGTTTCCACTGTTTCCCCATCTATTTGCCATGAAGTGATGGTACCAGATGCCTTGATCTTAGTTTTCTGAATGTTGAGTTTTAAGCCAACTTTTTCACTCTCCTCTTTCACTTTCATGAAGAAGCTCTTTAGTTCTTTGCTTTCTGCTATAAGGTTTAAGAGTGTTAATTATGTCATTCAAAATTTCCATATCTTCACTAAGTTTTCTTTATGCTTGCTCTCTCAGTTATTAAAAGAAAGGTGTTTTAATCTATCATTGTGATACAGAAGTATCCATTTCTCCTTTTAATTTTGTGAAATTGGCTTTATATAATTTGAGGCTTTGCTATCCAACACATACATATTGGAACTCTTATTTCTTCCTGGTGAATTGATCCTGATTGTGAAGTCTCCCTAGTACTTTTATCCTAAAGTCCACTTCAGCTGATATTAATATAAACACTGTAACTTTCTTTTTATTTGCTTTTTTATTAACTGGCATGGTATAATAATCACATTTATTTTAAAGTCCATGTCCTGAATTCTCATTATCTAAATTGCCTGTCAGTCTCCCTATTTTGTTTCTTCTTTTCTCTTGGTTTTCTGCAATTTGGTATTGCCTCCTGCTTTTTTCCTTCTTGGTCATTTGTCATTCTTGTTGTTGAACACCAGACACTAACTCTTACCTTCCAATTGGCAGATTACTACCTCCGATCAGAGATTTTTTTAAAGCCCCTTCCAACTTTTCTATTTGTACCTGGTGAGAGGGCTATTTTAATACAAGGCAGTCTGTTATAACCAGAGGCAGAAATACCACTCACACCCTTTTGAAATAACATTCCTTCAGAAAATTCCAGACTCCTTTAGCTGTGCTAAAGTGAGTGGAAAATACAACATTTTTTTTTTTCAATACTATTGCAGAAAATCTGGCTAAGGTGATGAAAAATTCGGTCCAAGTGAGAAAAACTAAAAAGGAATCTCTTAAGTGAAACTTAAGTATTGATGTCATAGCCATCTCTTTCCATCTGGAGATTTTGCTTCTAGAGCATAATGAGTTTTAGAAAACATATAACTAGTATATAATGCTTCTAATTCTATAGGAATCATTGCTGAAAATTGAAATAGGTATTTCTGTGATAATCCACTTCAGGCAGACCTCAAAAATTTGAGATGTAGGAACTGGGGACTCTAGATGGCATTGTGTAAGTGATATGCAATGATACTTTACACCAAACAAAAAGTTTTGTGATTCCAGGGACACTTTTTCAATTTACCTTTTTCCAAACCTTGCCTCTGGCTGGAGTGCTTAACCTGTCTGCCCTACTGCAAGGGTCAGTTTAAATGGAAATTCTAGAGCTGCTTGGTTTCTCTAAGCCCTTAATTCACATTTTTGGTACTGCTTTTTATGAAACTTGCATCTGTTTTATGAACATTGTACTTTTTAATAAATGTTTTCTCCCACTCAGAATTAAATCTCATTGATGGCAGAGACAGAAATGTTTTCATCTTTGTTTCCCCTGAAGTACTTTGAGTTTATAAATAGTTGTTGGCGAAATAATTATGTTGAAAAGCCTAACTATAATGAACGGCCATATGGCATTCAATGTAAATCAAAGAACAAGAATAATTCTCTCCACTTGTAGTTGTGGATAGTTTAATATACTAAAATTTAAAAGATAAATAATAAAAATAAAGGTGAATTATAATCACTACAATTATGGGGGGTGTGTGTGTGTTGCTGGAAATATAACCCTTTTCAGCTAAAAATGGACAGCCATTGTTGATCATTAATTCCAACAAATTCATGCTTCATTTGTAATTAGCTGTGTGTATTTGCATAAAAATAATTCAAGTAAAATCAACAAGCATCATGTTTGAGTTCCTACAGTGTCAGACACTGTGCTGTATATTCTGAGAACCACAAAGAAATATATGAATCCTGCCCTCAAGAGGGAATATTCTGAAGAGTTAAGACAGTAACACATTAAACATTAAAATATTGGTAAAGGAATTTTAAAAACTGCAATTGAAGAGATGTCACCAAATAATACATGATTAATTGCCTAATGAATTGTAGCGGCAGTCACTGCCTTAGGAATTGGAGCCAGGGTGAGCCTGGGAAGGAGGGGAAGCCATAGGGCCACCACTAGGGGAAGGACATTTGTGTTCTGCTCAAAAAGCCCAGGTGGAGTAGGGGCGAGGCAGCGGAAATCCGACCCAGGTCCACGCACCAAGCCCTCCGCCCTCATGCAGCCTGCTTCAGACCAGAGGAGAGGCTTATTTATAATTCACACAGATATATAGTAAGTGTCAAGAGGCTCTAACTGAGTGGCATTTTATAAAGATGTAAGATTTGAATAAAGTCTTGGAGTCTGACTATAATTTCTGTAATTCTGCGGATGAAATGTACCAAGGCTAGGTTTGGGGACGACTAGTGTGGGGGGAGTATTTTGAGCCAAGAAAGCATATAGGGAAGATGTATACATGAATAGTCTTGTACTCGGACTAGAAAGTATAGGATTTATTTTATAGCTATGTAGAGTCAACAACGGAGAAGGCAATGGCACCCCACTCCAGTACTCTTGCCTGGAAAATCCCATGGATGGAGGAACCTGGTAGGCTGCAGTCCATGGGGTCGCTAGGAGTCTGACACGACTGAAAGACTTCACTTTCACTTTTCACTTTCATGCATTGGAGGAGGAAATGGCAACCCACTCCGGTGTTCTTGCCTGGAGAATCCCAGGGACGGGGGAGCCTGGTGGGCTGCCGTCTCTGGGGTCGCATAGAGTCGGACACGACTGAAGCGACTTAGCTGCAGCAGCAGCAGCAGCAGAGTCAACAAATGGGCTTCCCAGGTGGTACTAGTGATAAAGAACCCACTGGGCAGTGCAGGAGACTTAAGAGATGCATGTTAGATCCCTGGGTCAGGAAGATCCTCTGGAGGAGGGCAGGGCAACCTGCTTCATTATTCTTGCCTGGAGAATCCCATCAGAGGAGCCTGGCAGGCTGCAGTCCATGGGGTCGCAAAGAGTCAGACATGACTGTAGCGACTTAGCATGCATGTACACAGAGTCAACAAATATTTCTGAACAGGGTACATGTGGTTGCTGTTTTATTAACATTTATCTAATGCAGTATTAAATAAACTGGAGAAGTGAGACATAAGAGTCAGGGCATCTCATTGGGGCATCATTATAATTGTCCGGGCATGGTGTGATGAGGGTCTGGTCTAGGGCAGCAGCAACAGTAATAAAAAGAAAAATCTAACAGAAATTCAAGAAAAAAAAAAGCAAGATAATTGGAAGGCTAAGATAAATAGGAGGAGAAAGAATCTTATTTTATAACAGATATTTTAGTTATTAAATGCAATATTTCTTAAGTTTAATATTCCTTTTCCAAACTTGAATCAGTTTTTTTTCTTGAATCAGTGGTTTTTTGGAAAGGAATTTCACTAGCCTTCAAGAAAGTCTTCAAAAAATCATATTTAAAATTGTATTTAAATCTTGAGACTAAAATAATAAGGTCACACAGTGTCATAAATTGACTAAAAGTGTAGCCATCCTGGAGGATGAGATGGTTGGATGGCATCACTGACTCTATGGACATGAGTTTGAGTAGGCTCTGGGAGTTGGTGATGGACAGGGAAGCCTGGCATGCTGCAGTCCATGGGGTCGCAAAGAGTCCCATACGACTGAGAGACTGAATTAAACTGAACTGACAGCCATCCAGGAACTAGATATCCTAAGTCCTGTTGAAGCTCAGCACTTACTCTTTGTATAGGGTTGGAATTACCTGATTTCTCAGTTCCTCAAATGTATCATCTCTAAAATGGGGGCAATAATAGTATCACCCTGAAGTATTGTTGTGAAGAGTCGAACAGCACCTGAAACAGTGTTACTTCTTGTTGGGGTTACTCTTATTCCTTCTTGTGTTTCTTAAACCATATAAGCCTGGGCCTAAGAAAATGGCCATAAAGCCTACAAAACAGTGCTTCTCTGACTCTACCCCACCTGCTTTTCAGGAATTTTGCCCTCTGTTCAAGCTACCAAATTGTTCTGGAAATTGCCAGGTACTCTCATTGGGTTATCAGGATATCCAACGCTCTCCCTTTCTCAAGGTTTTAATATTCTAATGGCATCACCTCCGGTGCCACTGCTGCCCATCAGAAGCTCTGCCATCACTGACGCCTGTGTGTGTGGCAGCGTTTCCAGTATCCAATTCTGAGAATTCTAGAAGGACATCGTGGCTGTTGTTATCAGAGCCACTACCGCCAGCTCCACCGAACTACTGTCCCCAGCGCTGTCACCCCTAGGACCGTACAACTTCTCCTCCTTCAACACATGGCTATCCACACCATGGCCACCGATGTCCATGCTGCTTATGGCCTGTGTTCTTACTATCCCTTGGAAGTAGAGAGATTACATGTTTTATTTTCCCTTGGTCTTCTTTTTTCATGTCCCTCATCTTAAGGACTCAAATTTATGTCCCTAGCTAGCCTATTGAACCTTTCACATGACAGAAAGCATTGCCATATTCAGATTTTCTCTTCTGATTTGAAATTTACCTCTTGCCATTGAATTTCCTCAAGAAGTCTCCCCTGAGAATTACTTTGTCCTAGAAGCCAATAGCCCAGCTTTTGGCAGCTCCATCCCCAGTGGCTTAGTCGCTAAGTAGTGTCTGACTTTTGTGACCCCATGCACTATAGCCTTCCAGGTTCCAGTGTCCATGGGATTCTCCAGGCAAGAATACTGGAGTGGTTGCCATTTCCTTCTCCAACGGATCTTCCCAACCCAGGAATCGAACCCATATCACCTGCATCGCAGGCAGATTCTTTTCCAACTGAGCTATAAGGGAAGCCCTTGACATCCCCAGAGGCATGTCAAAATCTTGGTAAACACTTGTGGAGTTAAGTTGAGGTTTCAGTTGGTTAAAAAAAAAAGAAGTCATTCCACTTTAAAAAGGCCACTTTTCTAAAAAGAATCAAATTCATAAAAACAGACACTAATGAGAGGAGATGTTTTCCTATAACAGGAAGCTAGGCAATGAACAGGAAAAAGAATGGGGAGGTGTTAGAGAAATAAAAGTACTCAACGTGATATGATTTCAATCCCCTGACAATGACTGATAGATCACAGAAATGGAATCAGATGGTTGCTTGTCTCCGAGTACATTGCAAAAATGTTCCCTCACATAGCTTGTGAGGCAATCAACAGGACCAGGGGCTATTCTGGACTTAGTCCAAGGAAATGAAAATAGGTAAAATGAACACTGCAACATGGAAGTTAATAAACCCCTAGGGGAAAGTTATGATAATATCGAAACACACACAAGATTGGAACACAGTTCTGAGGATGTTTGTGAATGGTAATATAAGTCTAAAAATATTGGAAATGTGGAATGAGTTTTTAAAAAAGTTGATTGGAGTCAACGGTTGTGCACTATAATGGAAAGGTATAGAGTGCTGAGAAAGAACATATGACATTAGCTATCCTGAAATTCAATTCTAATAACAGAAGTCAATGTAGTCTCAAAAAATGTAGTAATGGAAATCAAAAACAATTCCTTTATTTAAAAATACTATCAGCTTTGATGTGGGATTAGATTGTGGAGATTAAAAAGAATGAGAGAAGTCATAAGCCAGTTTCAAAATGTATTTTAAAATCTAGTATCAATGGAAGATGGATTGCAGAAAGCATAGGAATTTTGGGTCTGTCTTGAATTCACAGTGCTAAGCAAGTCACTTTTCTAGTTTCCTATCTAAAGTAGGTATGAGAATACGTAGTTTCATGGAACTGTTGTTCATAAAAAGTCAGATCAGTCGTGAAAGCACTTGCACGCTGCATGTCATTGGGTAGGTGCTCAGTAAACATCACCTCCACTCCCTTGATCCCCCTTCATTTCCATGACCAATGGTGTATCAGATGTTAGTTCTCCCTTCTCACCTTCTTCTTACTTCTACCAAGATGACAGTATCCCCCCTGACAGGTCAACTCTTGGAGTCCGATGGGCCAGTGGGAAAGATGGAGGAATAGAAATGGACTTGAGAAATCCTGAGTGAATAAGACATGTCACAAACTGCATCAGAGGAAGTGCTTTTCACCAACTGATAAGCACTGATTCGGCTTAGGGTACCTCTTAAATACTAAATAGGATCAGCTGCAGATTGGCCACTTTTTTACATGAATTTTAACATAAAAAGGAAGAAAAAGAAAGAAAGTTGCTCAGTCGTGTCCAACTCTTTGTGACCCCATGGACTGTAGTCTACCAGGCTCCTCTGACCATGGGATTTTCCAGGCAAGAATACTGGAGTGGGCTGCCATTTCCTTCTCCAGGAGATCTTCCTCCCAGGGATTGAACCCGGGTCTCCTGCATTGTAGGCAAACACTTTACCCTGTGAACCACCAGGGAAGTCTCATTTTAAACCTATATACTTTTAATATAGCATTAATTCTAAGTACAATTACAGAGAAAAAAGTGTAATACAAATATGAACAGTGCAACATAGTGAACACTAAGTCAGAAATATTCAGCGAGTTTCCTTAATACATGTTTTTCATTTTATTAAAATGATAAAAGTGATTTTTTAATGTGGACCTGACCTTTTTATGAACCAAATTATCTTTTGCTCGTTCATTCTACAATAACTGGGAAGAAAGTTTTTACAGTAAGAAATACTTGTTAAAGCAAATTAGTACATTGATGTAAATAAAAAATCATTTTGATATAAGTATTTTCTCAATTCATGATAATGAAAGTGACAAAGTTAAGGAAAAAATAAAATAGCATGATTCAATCAGTGTGGGAAAAAAAAGACTGTCATGTTACAAGGTCTAAAAAAAAGAAAAATGAGTCACTATTCAAAAGGAGTACTGACTTTGTAAAATAGAAATTTGAGCAAAAAAGATTTTTACAAATTAAATCCCTTTGATTTATTTCAAGGAGTACTCATACAAAAAGTTTCATCTTGATATTTATTTGTGTCCAAGAATGGTACCAGCTCTCTTTTTTCCAGTATAAAATGGCAACAATGCAGATATCAGATGGGTAAGACCAAATGATTTCTAATTCTCTTCTAAGCCTTTCTTCTGATTCTAGCCAAACTGACATGTTCTTACTAATCCAGCATCCAGATACACCGTGGGTAAACCATGGCAGCCTTCTCAGATTTGTCCCCTCAAAAGGCAGGCAGCGGCCCCATGGGTGCTACTAAAATTGTGTATTTTTAATGTGAAAGGTCTGTCCAAGCTTACACAAGGATATACAAAATGAAATGAAGAGAACTCTACCTGCTATTTTTTACCATGCTCAGCTTATGACGTATAACCGAAGAGTAATTTTATTTTGATCTTCCCTCCTTCTTTAAAATATACTTGAAGCAGAGAGGTTTCCCTGGCCATTAAATTCTGTCTTCAACACCTCCCTTTACTTGTGTGTTTGCTGTTTAGAAATAGATGCCTCTAGATGCACCTTAGGTTCAAAACACAGTCTCAAAACAAAAGTCAGATGCCCATTGGGGGTAGTTAGAAAAATTCTGAACTTGATTTAGAATTAAATTCTCACCCATCCACCAGTCTTAGGAGAGCTGCCTGCACCTGGAGGGCATGTGTGCTACGTTGTTTGAGTCGTATCTGATTCCGTGCGACCTTATGGACTGTAGCCCCTAGGCCCCTCTATGGAGGCAAGAATACTGGAGTGGGTTGCCGTACCCTCCTCGGGGGGATCTTCCCAACCCGGGGATCAAACCTGAGTCTCTTGTGTCTCCTGCATTGGCAGGAGAATTCTTTACCACTAGCGCCCCAGCTCCACCTGTCCACTGGCAGGGCACTTCTTCCTTGTCCAGAATAGCTCTTCTGCTCCTTGTATACCTGCTCATTAGCTATGGTTTCTAACTCCTCTTGGATTGAAACACTGGGGGTTAAAAGCAGAGAAGTAGTAGGGAAGTTTGTTACATGCGTGGGAGTTGCTATAAATCTGACTTCATGCTACCTTTGTCTGGAAGATGTCTAAGCAAACCCCTTTTCTCATGGAGGCAATGGTAACTGAATTTGGCAAGTCCCCAGCTGATTCCCTCCAGCTCTAACTCTGCTTTATGCAGAACTCCTCTCCCTCGGTGCCCCACCTGGGCCCCAGTTCTCAGAAGGTCCATTCTAGAGAGAAGATTTTTCTCTGCTGGAGTCCCATTGCCTCTTATAAGCCAGCTTTTTTGCCAAGACATAAAATGGCTTCAGGTCATTCCTACATCTAATCCCTCTCTGGACCCTGGGGTTTGCCTCTTAGAACTTCTGGCAAGAGAAAGAAGTTACTTTCCGAAGGTGGCAGAGACACCTCTGCTCAGTTGCCAACCCATCTCTCTGACACATCTTGTTTGCGCTCCAATTTCCTGGGCTGAAGTCAGATTCTGTCCACTCTGAGCTCAAACCCAGAGGAAGCATAGCAAGCTCTCCAAGTAATTCTTGGACATTCTCCCTTACTCTGTTTGCATGAGGACAGGTGTGTCTCCAACCATCTTCCCTTAGGAAAAGATGAGGCTGTCAGTGCAGCGTTGCCTGAGAAATGGTCCTCAAAATACTTTCTCCTGTCCTCTCTCTTAAGATTGTTACATCTTCCATGTGGGTCGGTGTCCCCCTAGGCATAGGTTCCAAATTTGTGAAACCAGCTCTTAACCTCCTGCTTTAATACATACACATTTTGATCCAGCACCTCATTTCTATGCCACATCTATTGTCTTGTGGAGCCTTGCTCAAAACTTAAATTTTAACACCCTATTACATATAAACACACCAAATTTTTTGAAAAACATTGAATACAGGAAAACCCACCATATTAGCATTAGAGTAATGTTGCACTAGAGTATTGGAAGTTATTTAACAATATCTGAAGTATTGAGGTTGCTATGTATTCATTCATTTATTCCATATCAATTGAATTATCATACATGGGCACTGTGCTAGGCTCTGAAACCATAGCAATGACCAAAAAGAGTTATGTCCCTCATAGTGGATGGTACAGTTGATAAGGAAGTCATCTGTCCCCATTTTCACTTGCCCTCCTTATTTTTCAAAGAAAGATTTTATTAAGCTCTTATAGTCTTGGTTCCGGAGAAGGCAATGGCAACCCACTCCAGTACTCTTGCCTGGAGAATCCCGTGGATGGAGGAGCCTGGTGGGCTACAGTCCATGGGGTGGCAAAGAGTCAGACACCACTGCACGACTTCACTTTCGCTTTTCACTTTCATGCACTGGAGAAGGAACTGGCAACCCACTCCAGTGTTCTTGCCTGGAGAATCCCAGGGATGGAGGAGCCTGGTGGGCTGCCGTCTATGGGGTCGCACAGAGTTGAACACAACTGCAGTGACTTAGCAGCAGCAGCAGCGGCAGCAGTCTTGGTTCAACACTGAAAGCACACCACTTTCTTGTGTTGGCCTGTATGAGACAATCAAGTCAACATATATGTGAGACAGCCAGTTCTTGCCAAAAAGTAACCGGAGTCTATGATATGAGCTTTTTACCCAAAGTCCTTGCCAAGGTTTTGTGTTATTGAAACCTGAAAGTTCACTTAATCAGAAGTACTTCTTGGTGGAGCACCATGGGTCAGTAGGTGAAGCAATGGCATGGAAAGGACTCTGAGAACATGAATTTTAATTTGGCTCTGCCACTGACTGTGACCTTGATCAAGTCCCCAGACTTGTATCTCAGTTTCCCTGCTGCAGGAGCAAGAATGCCCTGATAATAAAGGTGGCTGAGTGTGGTGCTCTGTTTTCTTACATCTAGAGAAGGCAGGTTAGCACTCACTGTCTGTTTTTGTGTGTATTAAAACTGAGATACCAAAAAAAAAAAGTCAAAAGATGATTCTAGATTCCTATAGTTAATGAGAAGCCATCCAAAAGTTGGAACTGAGGGCCTATAACTTCCTAATCTCTTAGCTTGGTAATATTCATGGCAGTATTAAATATGAGTTCAATTTTAGTGCTCAGTTTTCACTTCCTTTCCACTGTCTTTCACAGAAATGTTCTGTCCTCAGTCCTTCCCATCCTTTGGTGAAAGAAATACATAAGCTGCCTCTTTTTTTAAATATTTATTTAATTTTGGCTGTGCTGGGTCTTCATCGCTATGCTTGGGCTTTCTCTAGTTGCAACAAGTGGGGTTTACTCTTCATTGCAGCACGCAGGCTTCTCACTGCAGTGGCTTCTCTTGCTGCAGAGCAGACTTTAGGTTTTCAGGCTTCAGTAGTAGCAGCACATGGGCTCAGTAGTTGTGACTCCCTGGCTCTAGAGTGCAGGCTCAGTAGCTATGGCACACTGGCTTAGCAGCTTCGTGGCATGTGGAATCTTCCCATATCAGGAATCGAACCCAGGTCCCCCACAGGGGCAGGCTGATTCTCATCTACTGCACCACCAGGGAAGTTCTAAGCTGCCTCTTGAAGTCATATGTTTTTAGCATGTGGTTTAAGGATGATACAAGCTAAGGGAAACAAACATGCACGACAGCCTTGCTGAAAGCCAGACATGGCTGAGCACTAAGTAGCCAGAACAATATGGTGGATCAGGGCTCATGGTTGTTGAGCCATTATGCGCCAGCTGCTTTATGTGGATTTCTTTAAATTATGAAAGCAATTTCTATAGGGTAACAAACAGCCATTTTACAGGTAATAAAACTATCGCTCAGAGTTGCTGCAACATCTTTTTCAAGATCACATGGTAAGCGGAGGAAGCAGAAGTTTTACCCAAACCTTGTAACTCCAGAGTCCATGTTCTTAACCACTCACTTACTCTGCCTTCCAAAGATGAATAAGATTAGATAGAACCTTTTGTGAAGAGGTTCACGGATGAGTGGAGGAGAAAGATTCATAAATAACTGCTATGAAAGTACAGAGAAACGTGCAATTAAATTTGTTCAGAGCTGAAGCAAATGGGTGCATGAGAAAGTCTTGTAAGAGAGACAATATCTGAACTTGAAGGAAGTAAATGAGGGGTTAGAAGCAGAGATTCTAGGGGCTTCCCTGGTGACTCAGTGGCGAAGAATCCACCTGCCAGTGCAGGAGACATGGGTTCAATCCCTGATCTGGGACAATCCCACATGCTGCAGAGCAACTAAGCCCATGTGCCACAACTATTGCGCTTGTACTTTAGAGCCTGTGCTCCCCAACAAGAGAAGCCATCATAGCGAGAAGCCCGCACACCGCAACTACAGAGTAACCCCCACTTGCCGCAACTAGAGAAAAAAAAGTCTGCACAGCAATGAACACCCAGCACAGCTAGAAATTAAGTAAATAAAAAATTTTAAAAAGAAGTAGAGATTTCAGAAACAATATCATGGGTCTAGCATACTGTTGCATCTGTAAGATGTGTAGAGTGTGGCTTGGGCACAGTGCAACTGGCTCCTTCCCTCATAGATGGCCATCCACCCTTAGACCTTGCAGTAGCCACACCAAACCTGAATGTAGACATGAGACTTCTCACTATTCTGCCCTTCAGTCCCAAGTCCATGGGGTGGGGAAAATCTATCGCTGCCAAAATATTGCCGACTCAAGCACTGAGAAAAAACCCATGCAACCAGTTTACTACAGCTCCCTTGCGCTCCACGTAGAAAATTCTGAGATCACCTTAGTTAATCAATAGATGAGTGAATTTTGTAGCTCTGTCTGATTGTGGGGCCAATCACAGACCAATGGTAACTTTCATGACAATGGCCTTTCAGGATAGTGGTCACCAGCATCCAAGTTAATCTCACATGCCATGTAACATCAACTTCTAGGCAATACAAATAAGAAATGTACTTCCGAATTGGGTTTGAATAATGCTCTTGAAGATCTGGCGGTGGGAGTGGATAAGTAGCAAGAATGAGAATGCAAGCAAATATGATAGAAAAAGAGAAAGTTTCATTCAAAACCATTTCTCAAGGGGATTTTCCTGGTGGTCCAGTGGTTAACAACCCGCCTTCCAATGCAGGCAACTTGGGTTTGATCTCCAGTCAGGAAACTTAAATTCCCACATACTGTGGGGCAACAAATCCCGTGAGCCGCACCCAGAGAAAGCTCGTGAGCCACAAGGAGGAACTAGTGCAGCCAAAAAAGCATTTTTTTTTTTCCTGAAGAAATGAAGGCTCAGATCTAGGCTAGAAATCAATGATTTTGCCCTTTATTGGATGTGGTTTTAATATTTTAAATAGAGTATTATGGAAGCTCAATAGCAAGAGGGAAGAAAACTGATTTTTTTCTTCTGTATAATGGTATCCATCAGTTTCTGCCTCAGGAGTCTTCCACTTTGAGCTGTTTTGTTGTTTGTGTGTGTGTGTGTGTCTTTTCTGTAACAATTCAATTTACCAAGGAAGCTCAGCTGGTAAAGAATCCGCCTGCAATTCAGGAGACTCTCTTTCGATTCCTGGGTCAGGAAGAATCTCTGGAGAAGGGCTAGGGTACTCAATCCAGTGTTCATGGGCTTCTCTGGTGGTTCAGGCGGTAAAGAATCTGTCTGCAATGTGAGAGACCTGGGTTCGATCCCTGGGTTGGGTAGATCCCCAGGAGGAGGGCATGGCAACCCACTCCAGTAGTCTAGCCTGGAGAATCCCCATGGACAGAGAGGCCTGACAGGCTACAAGTCCATGGGGTTGCAAAGAGTCAGACACGACTGAATGACTAAGCACATAATAATTCATGGAGATAGTTAAAATAGGATTTAAATCAGAATACATTCTGAACTATTCCACAGCTGAGCATCTGTTTGTTTTAAGTCCAGACCATGTACATACACAGAAGAAAACCTAATTAATTTTGTTTCCACATAGGAAACCCATAGGATAAAATAAGGGTTTTTGTGTGGTTTGGGGATAGTGACCAAGTAAAATGTTTGCCTCACAATGAGTCATACTTAGAATAAGATAGAGAAAGATTTAGATTTTCTTATCCCTAGACTTACTATCCAACTCCTGGTGTTTTAGTCAATGTTACTAGATGGGTACCTGTCAGTGTGAACTTAGAAACATTTTACATAGAGTTTTTAAAGTATATTACACATTTTATATAGGACATTTAAATATATTTTCTCATAAGTATTACTGCTGTTTCTCAGACCTAATAGACAAAACAACCAAAGACTTTCTGAAGAAGATCGAGTCACTAGGAAGAAAAAATCAACAGGAATAGTCAAACTATTAACTTTATAGAATATAATATTGCATTCTGAAAGGGAAAAGGATTAAATTCCTGGGTAAAAAATCCAGGTCCATACTAATGAGGATTGTGATAATAAAAATAATGTCTACAAGTAATCATTTTGCATCTGTTATTTCTCAATGTTGAATATTTTACACTCGAAATAGGAGTCATTCTCATTTTACACTTGAAGAAACCATGGCTTTGAGAGGTTCAGTACTTCGTACAAGTTCATGTAGCTAATAAGTAGCACAAGAGACTGAAACTCAAATATGCAAATGCTAAAGACTGCACTTCGGTACTGTGTTTTACTATATAAACATTAAATGGCAAATTTAATCTCTAGGAATATGTAAACTCAGAAATTCAGTTTTGCCAATGGCTTCCCAACACTGGATTTTAATGCTCTCACAAAATACTTAATTCTCAGCTCTCCTCTTTATCTTCATCTCAGACATGCTTATCCCTCTAACCAACTCTAGCCTTAGTTCAGAGCCATGCAAAGGGCAGAGAGCTACAGACTCATTCAGCGTCACACTCATGCTTTCTGTTTACATCCTATGCCTATTATTCAGACCTTTTGAATGGCTCCTAATCTGTTGTTGTTGGGGGTTTTTGACCTGGACTCATGACCCCATGTTGCCAAAAACTTCTTTTTCACCCCCTGACCTTGTGTGTTCCGGAATCCTAACCTCAGTTTCTGATCGCTAATGCCTATCTCCCTGGTTTCTGGTCCTCTTACTTGCAAATCTCTCCCTCAGCTGACCTCTCTGGAATTAATCAACAATCCACCTGCCAGTACCTTTTGTGCTTACCCAAACTCCCAGTCCTGGCCCCTCTGGCTTTATCTCTGGTCCATTGTCTCCTCAACCCTATTAGAAGATGCTTTGAAGAAATGGTCTGATTTTCAAAGAAGCAAAATCAGTTCAAAGCTTTACAAAACACGAGCCTTGAAAAATAGTGTTAACTACGAAATCCCAATACTAAAGATATTGACATGCTGATCACGTGTCAACAGACCATGGCATCAGTTATGAGTTAAAAGAGAACAGTAAGGAGGAGTATAGAAATCAAGGAGCCACTTGGATGGCATGTATTTTCAAATGCATAAGAGTCTCTGACTAGCTTATCGCTTCTAAATTACCATCTTCTGGAAAGCAGACACTTCATTCCAGTTTGGATCCCACACAACATGCAATATAATATCTGACAGCAGTTAGTCCTCATACATATATATTGAACTAACTAATTGATTGACTAATGCTTAATGAATTGACTGCAAACAGTCTTTTGATCTCTTGGTCCCTTAAGAAGATCTTTGGCACTTTGACTAGCAGGGCATGTCTATAACCATCTATATCAATTTCCTTTGCCTGTGCTGTCAGGATTCGAGAAGCCAAGAAAGGACTGAAATCTGTTTTGTGGTCTGGAATGCATCTTCACTTCCTGGAAAGAAATGAAAATTAAATAATAAAGTCAGGCAAAGAGAATAACACACTGCTCCATGTTGTTCAGGCCTCTCTCTCTCTCACACACAGACACACACACACACACACACACAGAGTCTTTCAAAGTATATCTATATCTGGACAGAGGAAAGTAAATGACAACTCAGGGCAGAATTAAAAGGGAACAAAACATTCAGCTACTAACATACATTTGGGGACAAATGGAAAGGAGCATTGGGATTTTGAAAATGATGGGGGTGGCCCTGAGGGTTTCAAAATGGACTGCTTTCCCTTCTGCTTGAACTAAGAGCCCAGAGGCTGTGTCCCATCCTGAGCGCTCCCCACATGTTCTCATGGGTGAGGTGGTCTAAGAGGAGGGGACTTAAAAGAAGACTTTGTATTGTTCGTGGAGCCTTTCAAGCAGAGCAAGGGTGGAATTCCATCTGTTCAGTTCGGTTCAGTGAGCCGGTTCACTTTTAATGGTTCACTGGGTTGTGACACCTGGTAGAAATTACAACCAATGTTTGCAAAAAAAACCTTTCTGTGATCATTTATGAAACTGTGTAGCATCTGGGAAAGTTTCCTTTAAAGTTTTCAGCTCTTTGTGTTTCTAATCTGTTCTAATCATTTCTCTCCTGGTGGGGGAAAAAAAATAGCATTAGAAAATGGCCACTGAAAAGAGCTCGCTTTGTACACTGGCTTCATTAGTGCATGATTTCAGACAAACACAGGAAGTTACCAAGCTTTCACTCAAGGTTTGCATTCACCTAACCATGTGAGTTTTACACACAGCAAGAGCTGTGAATGGCTAACAGTCTTTGCAGCAGCCTAGCCGATATTTTACCTTGAGGAACAGGTAGAATTCCACTCTGCTCGCTTGAATGACTCACTGAACAATACCAAGTTATTAAGTTTTTCAGCAGCGAGAAGGTGATGGGGGAGGGAGCTCCATCTGATATCTGCTCAGTGGCGTCTTAGAAAAAGCCTATGCGCTTGCATGGACCTCTGCAGGAGGCCAAGTACTGATCAGCAATGATTATGGTCTCGGTCAGATCATCATTTTCACTGACCTAGACGACAAGAAATAAGACACAATGATATGACGAGGTAAAGTGATGGATGGCTATTTGCAGTATGTGTTTTCACACAGCGTATTGGGCGGGATGAAGAAGAAACCCTGAAAGTTCAACAAATAAAAGGATATTCCCACTACACTTTGGGAAGCCACATCAAAGCAGACAGACCTTTTTCTCCCAAGGTGAAAGAGGCATGCAACCTACTGGGAGGGAAAAAAGAGAAAGAGAGAGGAATGCTTGAGGGGTATTTCTACTGCAAGCCCTGGGGATCTGAAAAGAAAGGAAAAACAAATTGGCCACATCAGGCACCAAGTCCAGCTGATTATGCCTTCATCATCAAATGCTCAGGAAAGTGGTGGTGGGTTGGGGTGGCAGTGTGTAAAGCAAAAGGGACTAGCCACCCTTGGGTCTCAATGATAAAGAGCTTCTCGTTGTAAATATTTCATCAAATAAAAGGATCCAGTTTTGTTTTTTGCTTTTGGATTTTTTTTTTTCTTTTGGTCAACAAATACCATTCAAAAATAGAGAACTCATTTCAGTGATACTTTCTCCATTTTTTACTTCCTATACATCTCTGGGGTTGCTGTATTTATTCTGCAGCTCAATTTACTATAATTTACTATAGAGACCGGCCACCATCTCTACCTGATGGTCTTTCCTCACCATCACTTCTGGTATCATCATCGCCACATCAAAGCAGGTAGGGCAGAGAAATGTTGACAGACACAATCTAATGGGCACTTTGCTTTTCTAAGGTCTCCTCCTGTTTCTTCTGAAAGCGCTTCCTCTAGACTTTTTGGTGATTGATTGTTGGATGTTTTCGTCTTGGCTGTGTCCGCATGCGTTTGACTGGTTCTAACTCTCTTAACTGTCCTCGTCTTCTAACAAAAGTGACTGGATGTCTAACTTTCAGCATGTGGGAAGAAGGTGGGTCAACAGCAAGATCGCTAACAGTATTTAGAGCAATATTTCAGCTCCTTTTCTCTTTACTAATCTTCCTTTCCAAATCTCATTTCCAACAGTGAACTTTTCCAGCAAATTAGTTTTAATCAGGGGAAAACTGGGTGACCTAGGAAGGAGCTAAGTGGTCAACTCTGTTTACTTTACATATCCTCGCTTCTTTTAGAAGAAAACAATGTTATAAAATGCTTTGCCTGTTAATCACCTCAACAAAGAGTCAGTACCAAACCCCCCTTATAATTAGCACTGAATTTTTAGGAAAGTCTTTAACAAAAGAAAACGCTTCTCTCTCTCTCTCTGGAAATGAATATGAAAGTAAAAAGAGAAAACTGAAACATATTAATGTTTAAAAAACAAAAAGCTTCTGAGTCTCTGGAACACACAGATCAGCCATTTGTGTGTCTGTGGGTTAAATCTTTGTTTGAAACTGCTTCTGAAGCGAACCTGGGTGGCATTTAGAAATCGCAGCATGATTAAAGATTGCTGGCATGCTTTACAGAGAGGGAAGAAGAAAAAGAGGAAGGTCAAGCCTCACTAACTTGTTGGAATTTCTGGAAGACACAACTGACCGTGAAGACAGGAGAAGAGAATGAACGCTCTATTCTTTACCCATTTAAAGAAAGCTTTTCATAGTGGTCTCTGTTTGACACTATGAAACATCTTCAAACAGGTAAATTCATTAGGATGTGGGGAAGAGTTTAGAAAATGTCCCATTATTCCCTGATAAAATGGGCCCTAGAGGTTGTCACACTGAGTGAAGTAAGTCAGACAAAGAAGCAAAACATCATATGACATCTCTTATATATGGAACTTAAAAAGACATGATACAAATGAACTTATTTACAAGACAGAAACAAACTCACAGACTTAGAGAAGGAACTTACAGTTGCCGGGGGAAGGGAGAGTTAGGGAGTTTGGGATAGACATGTGCACATTGCTATATTTAAAGTGGATAACCAACAGGGACCCACTGCATAGCACAAGGAACCCTGCTCAATGTTATGTGGCAGCCTGGATGGGAGGGGAGTTTGGGGGAGAATGGATACATGCATAGGTATGGCTGAGTCCCTTCCCTATTCACCTGAAACTATTAACAACATTGTTAATCAGCTATGTTGTTATGGTTCTTAGTCACTAAGTCATATCCGACTTTTTGTGACCCCTCTGTCCATGGGATTCTCCAGGCAAGAATATCGGAGTGGGTTGCCATGCCCTTCTCCAGAGGATCTTATAAAAAGTTTAATAAAAAATTTTTAAATGGGTCCATTTGTCCATTCAAAAGTTTACTTATGTGAAAACATACGTGAAAACCACTAAAATAGAGAAAGGAAATTGGCACTTACTGGACACCGCTTGTGTTCCAGGCATGTCACACGCTTGCTCTCACTGAATCTTCACTCAACCCTGCGAGGGAGGTACGACTGTCCTCATTTACTACATGAGCAGGTTGATGCTTCATGAGATTAGGTAGATTGCCTCGAGTCACCCGGTGGGTAAGTGAGTGGGAGACTGGGGATTCAAACCCACTGCTAACTGGCACCACACTTTCCTCCACCGTACGCAGACGCCTGGGCAAACTGATGTTGGTGTCTCTGGCCCTTGAATCCTTCACCTCCCTTCTCCACAGAAGGGGCCTCTGCCAGCTTCTCCCTGATCCCTACTGAACTGATCCTGGATTTCTTCATTCACAGTAAGATCCCAACGCTCTAGTGTCACATGGAAGGTATTTGGATCTCCGCTCTCCACCCTCCCTTGTTTTCAGCCTGAAACTGAAGGCATTTTTTTCTTTTTTTTTTTTTTTAAATTTTATTTTATTTTTAAACTTTACAATATTGTATTAGTTTTGCCAAACATCAAAATGAATCCGCCACAGGTATACCCGCGTTCCCCATCCTGAACCCTCCACCCTCCTCCCTCCCCTCTCCTCTCTCTGGGTCGTCCCAGTGCACCAGCCCCAAGCATCCAGTACCGTACATCAAACCTGAACTGGCGACTCATTTCATACATGATATTATACATGTTTCAATGCTATTTTCCCAAATCTCCCCACCCTCTCCCTCTCCTACAGAGTCCATAAGACTGATCTATACATCGGTGTCTCTTTTGCTGTCTCGTACACAGGGTTATTGTTTCCATCTTTCTAAATTCCATATATATGCGTTAGTATACTGTATTGGTGTTTTTCTTTCTGGCTTACTTCACTCTGTATAATAGGTTCCAGTTTCATCCATCTCATTAGAACTGATTCAAATGCATTTTTTTCTAAAAGGAAATGCAGGAGTCTGCAGGGAGTGACAAAAAGAGAGGCTTTCTGACTCCTTGTTACCTGCTCCTGGCTCAGTATGAGGCTTCCCTTCCTCCTGAATACCTTTACATGTGTGTGCAATGCTCCATGCAGAGTTCAGCAACCTCTTTTGGCTAACTAGCTGACATTTTGGCGCATAATAAAGATGGACAGAGCCTGAAGAGGTCAATTACAATAAGAGTACTGAGCTAGAACCTCACTGAGAAGGAAGAGGAAAAACAAAAGAATAAAGTGGTAGAACCGAAGGGAACGTGTAACAGGTGTGCTTCAGTAATGGTTATATTAGTTCCTATCATAAGCATTGTCCCTATAGCCAGGGAAGGTTTGTTTTGTTTTGTTTTTCCTGGAAGGCCTTTTAATGTTTTAAAGGTTCATACTCCTCAGCTAGTAAATGTTAGACACATTTATACACATACATATATGTACTCATACACACACATCTCTAAAAAAGGAATCATGAGTTCACTATTTATAAGCTTCTGAAAAACTGAAGTAAATTAATGGATAAAAAGTTAATTTGTTAATAATCACCCATTGAGACATTTTTTGACATCCTGGAGTATTACAAAATCAAAGTAACTTATGCTCCAGTTCTAGAACTATTTAGGCCTTCAGAAAATACATGCCCTGAGAATTTTACCAGAGGACTTCCTGTGGATCTCCAGGAAGTCCATTAATGATCCCCACCATCATCCACAGGGATTCCCAGGGACATTCAACACAGCAAGGTTAACCTTTGTCTTTTGTGCTCCAGTGTGACATTTGGCCATGATTGTGAGACCTGCCTCAGACAGTGTGAGTGAGAAATTAAAATGTTACCAAGAGTCATTTTCTTACACTCCACATTAGTAATTCTCACACATTTTGCTTCAGGAGACTTTTACACTCTTAAAAAAATATTAAATACTCCAAAGAGATTTTAGTTACATGGCTTATACCTATTGATAATTAGAAATGAAAAAGCAGACACTTAAAAATAGTATCTGTTAATTCATTAAAAAAGATAAGCCTGCTACATATTAGAATAAATCACAATTTAGGAGAAGTAATTGTATTATCAAAAACAAAAATTAGAATTGTGGTATTTTTGTATATGTTTGCAAATCATATACAAATGTCTGGCTTAATAGATGACAACCGGACTCATGACTGCTTCTGCATTCAACTTGCTATAATGTGTTGCTCTGATAGGAACATATGAAAATCCAGACCTACACAGACACATAGTTAAAAAAGAGAGGGCATTTTTGTGGCCATTTCAGCTAATTTTAGATATTCTTTCTTTAAAATAATTTTGTTTATTTATTTTTATTTTTAGCTGTGCTGGATCTTTGCTGCTGCACGGGCTTTTCTCTAGTCTCCGTGCACCAGCTTCTCATTGTTGGTAGCTTCTCCTGTCGTGGAATAAAGGCTGTAGGGTATACAGGCTGCGGTAGTTCAGGCACATGTGCTCAGTAGTTGTGGTTCCCTGGCCTTAGAAAACGGGCTCAGTAGTTGCGGCACATGGGGCCTAGTTGCTCCACAGCATGTGGGATCTTCCTGGTTTAGGGATCGAACCTGTGTCTCCTGCATTAGCGGGCAGATTCTTTATCACTGAGCTACCAGGGAAGCCCTGAATATTCTTTTTTGATATTACATCAAAACTCAACAAGTGATAGTTCCCTGTAATCAGTTGCAGTATATGAAGTTATACTGATTAACTTTTGTATTCTGTTACATTAAAATCTATTGGCCAGCCTCAAATTTTTCATGAATCTTTTACCCCTGTATGATTCTGTATCATCAAATATTAGTATTGGGTAAATATTGCCTCACTGAATTATACAAAATTTCTAAATGTTGACACATATTATTATACAACATTTTAAAAAATACTATCCATTAATAGTATAATCAATTGCTTAAGGTAAGTGTTTAAATTAAATTTATATGGTCAATACAGGTTTTCCAAAATTCTATTTTTCACTGAAAAGCTCAAATTTCACCCTTGGCAATAAGTAGTAAGCTGCTTTTCTTGAAGTGACAGGTTTATGTTGTTAATTATCTAGAGAATTTTTGCTATATATCCAAGTCTGAAAATACCTGTCAGTCATTCTGTCAAATCAAATCATGTTTCATGAAAAAGAAAAGGCTAGTTTAGCTTGCAACTCAAACAGCTGCACAAGAATGTTTCCTTAAGACAACCACTATACTTTGGTATACAGGAGAAATTCCCATTTTGTCATATATATTATCTTAGATATGTACGTAAGGTAAAGATGTAATACAATTAATATTTTTATTGCTTCATCAAATATGTGAAGTGAAACTGACAATACTTTTAAACTGGAAGTACATGGCATTTAAGAATATAATAACTGAGACTTCCCTGGCAGTCCAGTGGTTAAGACTCCACACTTCCAATGCAAGGGGCACAGGTTTGATCCCTGGTCAGGGAACTAAGATCCTACAAGCCACACATGCTGTGGCAAAAAAAAAAGAATATAATAATTGCTAGTTCAGTTTGACATCACTGCCTTGGTTCAAGTCACCAACAGATTTACCCACATTGCTTTTCATCATCAGTACAAATATTAACACAGAAAAATGCAGATAACATTTTTTATTATTATTATAAAATTAGTTTTGACCCCATGAGCTTTCTGAAAGGTCTTCAGGCACCCCCATGCATCTATGAATCACATTTTAAGAACTGCTACTCTTCATAGTTAATCTCTTGTGCTTACAAGTACAAAAAATCTTGAGGACCTTGAAGGCGTTAGGAACTCTGAATGCTTGCCTTCAAGCCTTCTCTGACGGCTTGCCTGTGATGGTGCTATAATGTATGAATAACTGTATGAGTTTGTCATGAAAGTTCTTCATGGTGAGTGTGTTTCAGTTAGCGCTTTGTCTGCTGGCTATTTTAACTCACCTGATTTTTGGCTCTGTATTTAATGATTACTCAATTCAAAAACTTTCCCTCCTTCTCTTAAGTCCTGCAGGTTGGATTGCTAAACAATTCCAGAGCAGATGTATTTTTTTTTTTCATCTTCAAATTCCTAGCATACTGTACTTTGGAAGTGTTGGGGAAGGTTTGATGAATTGAAGGATGACAGGGCAGTTGTCTCCCAGGATGATATTGGTTTATTCTTATTTTATTATTGTTTCTTTAGGGGAAGTAGCGGATGGTGATGCGGAAATTAAGGCAGGATCAGTTTTGGACCCTGTCATGCACTTTTTTTGTCATCTTTATTTTTCTCTTAAAAATCTCAATGCCACATTCATGTTGCTGAGCTTACAGGCTGTCTGAATGTGCCTGTCTAGTTACTTGTCTTATAGCATACCAGAATTCAAGAACAGCTTTCCTTTGAATTACTAGGGAATTGTGTAACGAATTACTTTCTCTCACCAGGTGATATAGGACCTTGGTATTTCCTCAGATTTGGTATGAGTCTTTAGTGCGCTAACTGAGGAAAGTCATGTAATCAAACTGGTTTGAATTCCCCAACTATATCCTTGAAAAGAGTGTTCCTCTCACTAATATTGTTTTACTTTATTTCTGGCAAAAACTAATATATCAACCAACATATATCCATTATACTATGTTTTGCAAGCTATTTCATGGACATTTGCATTTTCTTTCATAATAATGAAAGATAATCTATATAAGGGTGTCCAAGGTGGCACTAGTGGTAAAGAACCCACCTGCCAATGTAGGAGATATAAGAGATTCAGGTTCAAACCCTGGGTCAGGAAGATCTTCTGGAGGAGGGCGTGGCAACCCACTGCAGTTTTCTTGCTGGGAGAATCCTATGGACAGAGGAGCCTGGCAGTCCATAGTCCATGGGGTCGTAAAGAGTCAGATATAACAAGCAACTTAGCATGTGCACAGGCTGGAAAATCAACACACATAGTTCTGTTTGATGTTAACAAAAACTCAATGAAGCAAGTATTAAAATCACTCCCAACTTACAGATGAGAAAACTGAGATTCATTGGGATAAATAACAGAGGTAGAACTTGAGCCCGATTTTCTGACTCCAAAGCTTCAGAGTCCTTTCCACTAAAGCACACTCCTGGAAATTTAATTTTAAGTTATTCTTATTGAAAATACTCCAAATTCTTTATCAGAAGTTTGCTTGAAAACACTGTGGTTTCGGATTTTCTTTTTTTGGAAAGCTTATGAAAAGATTAAGAGTCTTAAGATTGATGCTAGTTTTTAAAAGTCTCAGAGCTGAGAGAGAATATTATCAAACCCTGAAATATTTGGTTAGGATCCTGTAATAATTTGGTTACTAATCCTGTAATATTAGTAAAAGTATTTGGCTAATGCCTTTAATAAACTTAATACTTATATAGGTGCTAGGGTTTTTTTAGACGTTCTTTATTTTCTCTCATTTTCTAAAGATAATTTTTAATATAATTTAAAATATACTATTTAAGCTATATTCAGTAAATTAATGAAGCATAATATCCTTACTTAGATTATAGGTATAATTTTAAAATGGAATTAAGAATTATTTAAATAACTCCTAAATATTATATTTACATCCTTAAAAGATTATATTCTCCCATCTAATAGTAGTTAATAATAACACAGGAAGATTGGCCTCATGACTTTGACCCAATAACTATGTTGAGTTTGTGTCTTCTCTTAAAATGAAGACAGTAAGTCAATCTCTGGAGCACATCTGTAAGTCAGTGGGTATTAACCTTTGTCAAATGTTTATTTATTAGCATCTAATAAATAATCAGAAAATGGAAATGTTTTTCATAAAGTTTCCTCTTCATTCAAGTGAATTTACCCTAAAACTCCATAGATTTCCCCCCCAATTCCTTAACAAATCACACTTAAATATTGTTCACTTAGATGTTAATTTATTAGATAATATTGTTTTCCAGTATGTTTCTAATGCTAGAGAACCAAAGCTGTAGAGACAGAGAAAAAAATAAAATGTAGTCCTGCAATAATTTATGTTTATTCTTTTTTACCTGCAATTAAATTGCATCAACTCAGATGGTATATTTGGTACCATGGTATATAGTATATTTGAATGGTATGGTATATTTGAATCCATTGCATACTCAAATCATATTTTATGTCAGCACGCTGAAGACTGAAAAGGTATTATGCAATGTAAGGTGTTATTATTAGTGCTATTTTAGTACAAAATTGAGTCACTTTATTGCCTGGCCAGGTGTCTGTAGACTGTAGATAGATGAGATAAAAGAAATATAATTAAACATTCACCAGTCAACACATAGGAGTCCCTCTGATTTCACTTGTGAGGAAATATTAAGGAATATTAACCTCTAAGCATTCTTGGTGTATGCATTTGAAGACAAGACAGCTCACTCTGAAACATGATTCTCAAACTTGAATGAGCATCAGAATCATCTAGAAGGCTTATAAAAATGCCAGTTGCCAAGCCCACCTCCAGGGTTTCCGATTCAGTGGATCTGGGTTGAAGTCCAATAATTTGCATTTCTAACGAGTTCTCACATGATACTGATGCTGCTGGCCCAAGGACTGCACTCTGAGAATCCCTGTCCTAACATAACCAGCGTCACACTGGATGTTAGGTGTAAAACTTAATAACAAATGATCTTGCAAGTAAATCTGTTACTGTTGTTGTTTAGTCACTAAGTTGCATCTAACTCTGCAACCCCACGGACTGTAGCCCACTAGGCTCCTTTGTCCGTGGGATTTCCCAGGCCACAATACTGGAGTGGGTTGCGATTTCCTTCTCCAGGGGATCTTTCCAAGCCAGGGATCAAACCTGGGTCTCCTGCATTGCTGGTGGATTCTTTACTGCTGAGCTACCAGGGAAGCCCAAGTAAATCTGTAGCCATCCCATTAATCAATGTATCTATAAAAGTAATAGTGTTAAAAGTTGCAGCTGAATTTGTAGCAGAATGAGAAAGAAAAGGGAAACAGGGAAAACCCTGTAAAAATCATTTCAGTAGCTGAGCCAGCATCAGTGAAAGAGAATCTTACGTTGCCTGCAGTATTTGCATATTGTCTGAAGACTCATAAGAGTAAGTGTTGGAAATGCCATCCCTACTCAAAGACAATGACTTGATAGCATCAGATTTGGGAACAGAAAAAAAAATAAAAACATTAACGGGAGGAAAGAAATACAATCGCTTCTTCCTCAAGGTAAAAGGGACACTTGAAGTAAGCTTTGAATGTCTTTAAGACACTGCATTTCATCCATATGTAACAGTCCTAGCCTTAAGTCTGATAAAGGTTAGCTTCATGGAGCATGGAGGGCACCACTAAGTGATCAATTGCTTTAACAGACAATCTGGCTTCTTGCACACAAATCTGTCCTTGGGGCCGCCACCCTCCTTAGAACCCCTGTGGCCAACTAGCCACTGCAAACCTCTCCCCTTTCTGTGGACAAGAAGCAGGAACACCCATACCTTTATGAAATTCTAAGCAGGACTAGGGGTATCTCCTCTCATTCCTCAACTCATACAAACATAACAAAGTCACTATTAATATTCAGACACAACTTTTACCCTCACAGTCAAAAGTCATGCTTAGAGGGGAAGTTGGAGTCATTGCAAGTGGGAAGACTCTGCCTGAAGTTAACCCATAATCCTAAATGGGGTCTGTTTCAGTTAGTAATCTCATTCAGCTATGAATTACAGTGAGGGATTGAACATGCAGGCTTTATTCTGCTGAGTGATCAAGATAGTATAGAAAAAACTGAGCAAACTTTTTTGGTCAACTCAGTATCATATAAAAGGGATCCCATCACAGACAGTCCTGAACCAGTGTGCTGACTTCATAAAACCATCTGAGATGCAGGCTCTGACAAGCTATCTGATTTACCAATCCCACCTGCCTTGTCATCAGGGGCCAGGTTGTGCTGCTGAGGCTCTAGCAAATACAGGCACATTTCAGGCAGCTGATGGAGAAAAGGAAGAAAAAGAGCATATTCCCATCTTTTAAAGGAGTTTAAGCCCTACACAAAAGCCCCTCTTACACCTAGCTTGAGGAAGTATGGGAAATGATAACTGGGCAGCAAGGAGCATGGGTGAAAATTAGGGCTTCATCATTAAAAAGAAAGAGAAATATGGATATTGGGTTAGCTCATAGTAATTTTTCCCATCAAGTACCAGAAAATCAAAATTCCTACTTCCCACCACAGAAAGTGGTAAAGGGATAAAACATACCCACACTGGGGCTTCCCAGGTGGCTCAGTGGTAAAGAATCCACCTGCTAATGCATGAGATAAAAGAGATGTGGGTTTGATCTATGGGTTAGGAAGATCCCCTGGAGAAGGAAATGGCAACCCACTCCAGTATTCTTGCCTGAGAAATCTCATGGTTAGAGGACCCTGGCGGGCTACAGTCCATGGGTCTGTAACAAAGAGTCAGACACAACTGAACAACTGAGCACGGCCACACACCCACACTACACACCCACCTTACAACTGTGAGTCTCACACTTTTGGAACATAAATGCTCCTTAGAGTACTTGCTGAAATTCAGATGCTGGCACCCAGGAGACTCTGATTTGGTTATTGGGATTCAAGAGGTACCAAGGACCACACTTGGAGAAACCCTGCCTTCCAGCTCCTTACCGTTTGTCAGCCATCTGTCCACTACTGCCTGGAATCTTATTGACCATCCCTTGATAACAAAATCTGTTCTGTTCCCTTTTAACTCTTTTATTCTCTATAATTAGCTCTTACAAATAGGTTAGACACACTCCCCCAAATATTTCATCCAACAGTGCAGCAAAGTTGGAAGGATATTAACAGATGGGTTTTTAACAATGCAAAACCCCTCTTCAAAGGCAGGTGGTAAAAGTCTCCCCCAGGAGGAGTTAACCTGGGTCCCAAAGTGGAGGGGCAGGGCCATGCCTTTGGGTGACTCTAGTGCCTGGAAGCAGTTGGATCAGGCACGGCAGTCAATCTAACTGTGAGTGATTACTAGCCAAGCACAATCTCTAGAGCTTTATTCCCCAGTCCCTGCTCAGCTTCCTGTTTAACACTCAGGTAAATGTCAAAAATGGACCTAGGGATTATAGCTGACAAGGGGTAAGTGCTTTCCTGTTGTCCTCCAAAGGTTAAGGTTTCCCAGACTCAGTGGGAAGCCCCCAATCTCCAATAACCATTAATCCACTCTTCCTGGGTAGGAGTGAGCATATTTATGACTGCAGTCACTAAAGGGTGAAATAAAGATTAGTTTTTAGTTAGGAACGCAAAGCTTTTGAGATCAATACAAACTCACTGCTGAAATCAATCTAAAGTTTGGAATTTTTAAGTAAAGATTTACTGGGCTTCCTTGTACAGTTAATTTTCCAAATGGGAAATAAGCTCAGAAATGTAACATAGGAATCAAATTGAGTAAACACTAGTCATTGGTAAACTAACCTGGGTCATACACATGTCAGATGAGTGTGTACAGCAATAAAAATGCCCATAACGTGGATTGTAAATTTGCCAATAAACAGGTAAAACCAAAATACACATAGAGATTTACATGATCAAAATACTGGCAGCTACATTTGCTGATTTGAAAACATAAATAATCAATAGACATTAATAATGAAGTTATTCGTGCATTTCCCTATTACTGTGCATATTAAGTGTTTCAATTATTTCTACTTAGTTTGATAGATAAATGTATAGCCATATTTTATGAAAGCCTTCAAAAAGGATATAGAATTGTTCTTGAAAACAAAAGCTATTGTTTGGATGAAAGAGCAAGTGGACTGGAAAGACATAGCTTGTTATACTCTGCTGTTCATGTTTGATGCATGTATACAATTTATTATGCAATTTCCTGAGATTTGACAAAGTAATTGTCTGGCAAACCATAGCTTTAATGATTTTTTTTTTCTGTTTCATAGGAAAAGACTATAGGTGTTTTAGGAAACTGCTTTAATAGATCAGTGTCTATTAGTAGTTTTTGGCTTGTTATATATATGTAGGTTGTGGAGATCCACGGATATTTTAAGAGGAGTGTGATTCCATGTAGTAAATTCATTTTCTTCAGCAGAGTAAGTGCATGAAAGCTTACAGTAAGCTATAACTTCAGAAATTATTTAAGTTACCCTTGGGCCTTCATAGGAGAACTGCATATCTTCTCAGTAGGGTATATGGAAGAGCAAACCTCGGGGCATCTCCAATGTGTAGGGGATTCTGGGAGACAGGCACCAGCTTCCTTTTTTTTCTGACCAGGCTATTGTGATAACTGCAGGTTGATGTTCTGCAGTGGTCAGAGGGTAGAATGATCAACTACTGCTGATCTAACTGATCTACTATTCAGACTCATTTGCCGCCATTTGCTGCCTGGATGCCAGAGAAGGGCCCTGACAGTCTTTACCTAAAGCACATGCTTTCCATTCATTCCCTGCTCAGGGGTGGAACTGGACAAGAATTTGAAGAGTGGGAACTGATGCTGTCCCCTTTGAAACATTTACAAAGGAGAACAAAGTTTTGCTTACTGTTGGCATCTGCCACCTGATGCCCTACTTTGGGGAATTATACAGAGCCACTGAGCAAACAAGTACATGTATTCTTAAGTAGTAAAACCCACAGAGGTGTCGTTGTTGTTGTTGCCAAGTCACTAAGTAGTGTCTGATTCTTCGTGACCCCATGGACTGTAGCCTGACGTGTTCCTCTGTCCGTGGGGATTCTCCAGGCAAGAATACTGGAGTGGGTTGCCATTTCCTTCTCCAGGGGATCTTCCCAACCCAGGAATTGAACCCGCATCTCATGCACTGGCAGGCAAATGACTGACTCACCAGGGAAGCCCCACATAGGTCATGGGACACAGGTAATATTTCCTTCTCTTCTATAGCTATTACTTTGGTCCTAAAATGATGCTTTAATATTCAGTCTAAGGATGGGTCCAGTAGTTCTTAAGTTTTACAAAGTGTATGTATAGAGTAATTAGATATACTATGTATGTATATCTGGGCTTCTCTGGTGGAGAAGGCGATGGCACCCCACTCCAGTACTCTTGCCTGGAGAATCCCATGGACGGAGGAGCCTGGTAGGCTGCAGTCCATGGGGTCGCGAAGAGTCGGACACGACTGAGCAACTTCACTTTGACTTTTCACTTTCATGCATTGGAGAAGGAAATGGCAACCCACTCCAGTGTTCTTGCCTGGAGAATCCCAGGAACAGGGGAGCCTGGTGGGCTGCCATCTATGGGGTCGCGTAGAGTCAGACATGACTGAAGCGACTTAGCAGCATCTGGGCTTCTCTGGTGCCTCAGACAGTAAAGAATCTTCCTGCAATGCAGGAGACCCAGGTTCGATCCCTGGGTCGGGAAGATCACCTAGAGAAGAGAATGGCTACCCACTCCAGTATTCTTGCCTGGAGAATTCCATGGACAGCAAAGCCTGGCAGGCTGCAGTCCCTGGGGTCACAAAGAGCTGGACATGACTGAGCAACTAATACTTTCACTTTCATATATATACCTATGTACATAGGTGTGTATGTATATAAATAGTAACATGTGTACATGAATACATATATGTGTGCACATACATATGTACACGCATCAGTTCAGTTGCTCAGTCACGTACTACTCTTTGTGACCCCATAAACCTCAGCACGCCAGGCCTCCCCATCCATCACCAACTCCTGGAGTCCACCCAAACCCATGTCCATTGAGTCAGTGATGCCGTCCGACCATCTTATCCTCTGTTGTCCACTTTTCCTCCTGCCCTCAATCTTTCCCATCATCAGGGTCTTTTCAAATGAGTCAGCTCTTCACATCAGGTGGCCAAAGTATTGGAGCTTCAGCTTCATGCATGCATACATACAAAATTGCAATGTCTACCTTGGAACAGAGAACTTGGCCACTTAAATTGTTGTTCAGATGTTTTGATCAGCAATATATTATTTTCCAAAATAATTTGGCAGTTTTAAAATCACTTTAATGAAATGCATTTTTATTAGGAGATTCATTTAGCACAAATACACCATCAGATTCTGTCACTGGAATAAAAATTGGGGGTGGAGGTTGGTAAACAGTGATCGTGGCTCTGTATGATTTCAATAAAAGTCAGGTTAGGTGGTAAGACACAAGAAAAGTTTCTAAGTGTCTGCAGATTCAGACCCATATTGATAAGTGATAATGTGCTTAAATGATCAAATTGTCATACAGTGCCAGTCCTTCTGTTGTACAAACCTCAATGCATTTGTTCTGAGTACATAATATATGGGTGCAGATGTCCCCTTCCACATAGCAATAAACATTTTGTTGATGAATGAATGAATGATGAATCCACAATGGAATTCATCAGCAAAACTGGAATAAACAAGTCCAAGTCTCCTAGCTCTGGTGGTGACAAGTCAATTGCCTGAAGGGCTCCAGGTAGCAAGTTGAGCCCTTGGAAGCCATGGGATTCTTCTAGGCCAGAAGGGAAGGGGCTGTACAAACAGAAGGAAACTCTAAGAGGTTCAGCTCTTCATTTCACAGGAGAAGATGACTGAAATACAAAGGATCTAAAATGAAATCTAGGGACTTTCCTACAGGTCCAGTGGTTAAGACTCCAGGCTTTCAATGCACGGGGCACAGGTTTGATCCCTGATCAGGGAACGAAGATCCCACATGTTGCATGGTGTGAGCAAACAAAATAAATAATAAAAAAGTTTTGATAATAAATAAGAGGAAATCTAAATTCAGTTCTGCATCTCTGTGCATCAGAGAAATCCATCTACTGCCACAGCTCCTTCTAACAGGCTAGGCAGGACTGTCAAAGAAGCAAATGTGGGGTACACACAGGAGCAGATACACATTCTCTGGTGCATAAAGTTACAAATTTTAAAAAGCTATCAATACCACAAACATAAATAATCCACAAAAATCACAATTTTGTTGCTGTTCCGTAGCACAGTAGTATCCAACTGTGACCCCATGGACTGCAGCACACCAGGCTTCCCTGTCCTTCACTATCTCCTGGAGCTTGCTCAAACTCATGTCCATTGAGTCAATGATGCCATCCAACCATCTCATCCTCTGTCACCTCCCGTCTCCTTCTGCTCTCAATCTTTCCCACCAAATAAGCTATCAGGGAAGCCCAAAAGAAAGAGTAGAAATTCTAATTGATATATATGTATTTTTTCTCTAGAAAAGCGTATTGCAAAATCTTTGCCATTATGCAAATCGAAGACTATGAAGTCAAAATTTCAGGGAAAAAGAGTATTAGAGAGGTGTGCACTTGTCAGTTACTTAGTTAAAATTATGTGAAATCAACGCTGAATATTCATTAGAAGGACTGATGCTGAAGCTCAAGTATTTTGGCCACCTAATGCAAAGAGCTGATGCAAAGAGATGAAAAGACCCTGATGCTGAGAAAGATTGAGAGCAGGAGGAGAAAGGGGGGCGACAGAGGATGAGATGGTTGGATGGCATCACCGACTCAATGGACATGAGTTTGAGCAAGCTCTGGGAGACAGTGAAGGACAGGGAAGAGACATGACTGTGCTACCAAACAGCAACAAAAACGTGATTTTGGTGGATTATTTATGTTTGTGGTATTGATAGCTTTTTAAAATTTATAATTTTATGCACCAGAGAATGTGTATCTGCTCCTGTGTATACCCCACATTTGCTTCTTTGAGGGTCCTGCCTAGCCTGTTAGAAGGAGCTGTGGGAGTAGATGGATTTCTCTGATGCACAGAGATGCAGAACTGAATTTAGATTTCCTCTTATTTATTATCAAAACTTTTTTATTATTTATTTTGTTTGCTTGCACCATGCAGCAGGTAGGATCTTTGTACCCTGATTAGGAATCAAACCTGCACCCCCTGCCTTGGAAGCCTGGAGTTTTAACCACTGGACCTTAGGGAAGTCCCTAGATTTCATTTTAGGTTTTTTGTATTTCAGGAATCTTCTGCAAAATGAAGAGCTGAGCCTCTTAGACTTTCCTTCTGTACTGCCCTAGAAGAATCCCGTGGCTTCCAAGGGCTCAACTTGCTACCTGGAGCCACTCGGGCAATTGACTTGTCACCACCAGAGCTAGGAGACTTGGACTTGTTTATTCCAGTCAGTCTTTCTTTTATCATGATTGATCAAAATTTTTTATTTTTATTCTTTTAGCATGGAAAATTTTTTTCAGTTTCCCAACTGGTATGTATGGGTAATATGACATATTTGGGAGAAACTCTATAAGTTCATTCATATATGAGCTGTAAGATTTCAAGTTTTCTTGTGCAGAAAACCATTTAAATTTCATCCCCCACCCCCATTCTTCAGGGACTGTTGCAATAGTACACATTCATATGACAATATAACTTCCAATCTTAAACTTTCTTATCTCTATTTTGTATGAGTCAGAATGGTGGGAAGTCAGAATATTTCTGGAGGTCATGGGGTGAGCATGGCTGGCAACAGTTCAGCTCTGCTTGGAGGTACAGACAATCCCTGACTTACACTCGTTCGACTTACAGTTTTTCAACCTTACAGTGATACAAAAGCAATATGCATTCAGGAGAAACCTTACTTCAAATTTTGAATTTTTATCTTTTTCTAGACTAGTGCTATTTGGTAGGATACTCTCTGGTGACTTTGGGCAAAGGCAGTGAGCTGCAGCTCCCAGTCAACCAGGTGACCATGAGGGTAACCAACCAACACACTTAGAACCACGCTGGTTCCAAATGACTGTTCTGGTTTTTCCTTTCAGCACAGCATTCAGTACATTACATGAGAATCAATGCCTTATTATAACATAGGCTTTGTGTTAAATGATTTTGCCCAACTGTTGACTGATGTAAGTGTTCCAAACACAGTTAAGGTAGACCAACCTAAGCTGTGATATGAGGTAGGTTTGGTGTATTAAATGTATTTTCAACTTAAGGTATTTTCAATTTACAGTGGATTTATTGGGACACAGCCCCACTGTAAGTGGAGGAAGTTCTGTAATTGTGAACACATAAATACATCCTTCTACCTCAATCCGCACTAAATTCCTGGATCACCTTCTCTTTCACCATCTCTCAAAAGTAAGTATTCATGGTCCCTCCAACACCATCTGACATGAGCAAAAGCCAACATGGAAATAACAAATAACTGACTACAATTAATTTTAAATTTATTTATTTTTTTAATTGAAGGATAATTGCTTTGGTTTGTGTTGGTTTCTGCCAAACATCAACAATAATTGCAATTAAAATGTCTTACTTTTGCAAATGTTACACATTTAAAGCACCCCTCCCAGAGACTTGGAAAGGGCCTGTGTAAGTGAGGGCCCTTCCAACTGTAGCCTTCTCTGATTACTGAATAGAGGAAGATGCCCCATAGCTAAGTTGAGGGGCCCATCCCTCTAGCTTATTTCAAGAAATTTACCCAGTCCTGCATTATGAGCTGAGAGCCCATTTCCCATGACTCAATCAGCAAGTTAAGGAAATAGAGATTCAGAATTTGAGGTTCAGAGCTAAAAAAGGAAGTTAGCAATTGCATATTCCCCTCCCCACTCCATAGATAATCAAACTAAAATCCAAGAGAAGTTAATAGGGGATAGATTTATTTCTCAGCTCTCTTGTGAATTAATTATTTGGGATTCACCAAAATGATATTGAGTGTTTTCTGTGTGCAAGGCATTCTCCCATCAAATTCTCACAACGAGATTTAAATTTATGGGATAGATAAATATAAATAGATAAATTTAAATTTAAATTTATGGGATATTTATGGGATAGATGAATCTCATTTACCTAGGCAAAAACTGAAATTTCAGAGAAATTAAGTTTCTTGACTTTTAAACAATTAGTAAATTGTGTCATTGAAATTTTAACCTAAGCAATTTCCTTCCAGAATTCACTTGACTGCCATGCTATATCATTTCCAGCTACCTATTGGGCTGGCCAAAAAGTTTGTTTGGATTTTCTGCACGATGTTAAGAAAAACCCAAATGAACTTTTTGGTCAACTCAATATGATGTCCTCCTACAATCCTCCTTAAAGACAATTTAAGTAACAATACTTCGGCATTTTTTTAAATCAGTTCACAAGTTGCTTTCAGATGTGTTCGCTTTCCTGATCATTACATTCCCCCTGTGTGCATGCACACATTCTCAGTTGAGTCAGACTCTGTGCCTCCCTGTACTGCAGCCCATCAGGCTCCTCTGTCCATGAGATTTTTCAAGCAAGAATACTGAAGAGGGTTGCCATCTCCTTCAGAGGATCTTCCCGACCCAGGGATCAAACCCAGGCCTCTCCTGCCTCTCCTGCATTGGAGGTGGATTCTTTACCACTGAGCCACCTGGGAAGCCCCTACATTGCCCCTAAAAAAGAAATATTGTAGGAATTATTTTTCTCATGTCTTACAAATGAGAAAGCTAAGGCTTAGGGATACTAGGATATTTATATTATTAATGCTGGAAGTGATCCTCAAATCCATTCCTTTCTATCCAAATCCTATGCTCCTTCCTTTTACTCCCTCTGTGCATTAAATTATTAGGTGAATTGTAGCTACAACCATCCCTGATATAGGAACTTTGTCATCAGCAGGATCATTGCCCTCTAGAAGCCAGATAGGGCTGGGTTGGGATGGTTTTTCTTATAGCCTCTTCTCACTAGACCTGTGGTTGGGGTCTCCCTTCAGGTTACAGAATCCTGACACATCTCCTATTGGAAAAATATTGAAAAGATACTGGACTTTCAAAAGTCCAGCTGAAAAAGATACTGGAGTTCAATTGCAAAGTATTCCATTTGCTGCATGTTACCCTAAAAATGTTTGAATTTTGACACTATTAATAGTAAATCTGAACATTGTTACTAAAGGTAGTAGTTTCTTCCCCAGTAGAGCCCTTGTTTACATCCTCTAGGAGCTCAGTGTAGTCTCTGGTCTCACGTACCCCAAAGGAGGGACACTGTCTGGCTTGCTTTTGCTTCTCCTCCTGTTTCTCCCATGTAAACTATTTTAGTTAAAATTAAGTTGGCTGGTAGTGGCTTGGAGTGGATTAGACATCAGTGTAAACTCATGTTTAGCTTACTATAGATACAGATGGTTATACATAGAAATATGTATAGATGTGTACATACAGCTTGCTGTGTCAGCTGAGGATGTCTAAGTGAAAAATCCTGTATTAACTAGCAATCTAATGTTCAGATCTTGCCTCCTAACACCATTCTTCAAAAAGGCAAGCAGCATTCCTGGGGAAAATGGTTGATTCTAGCATTATGGAAAGAAAGAAACAAGATGAGCATGCAGTATTCTGCCATGCGAGGAAGGAAGGGAGGTAATGCTGGAAGTATGTCAAGGAATACAGAAGCCAACTGAAAGACTTCCCAGTGGTCAAGACTGGAACAGTTTGAGCAGCAAAATAAAGTAGTATTGGATTATAACCCGAAGTACAAAATAAATGTCCATGAGGCCATACTGATGTAAATAAGTGATTAAGTAAATAGATAGAGGAGAATACACAAATCTCCCTTGCAGACAAAGCTCAAATCATTTGTGTGACTTGAGATTTGTCTCCACTCTAAAGAACCTGAAGCATAACTCTTCACCCCTTAAGCGTGACTGTGAACAAAAACATATCCAAGAAGTGCGGTATGGAAAGAGGAGTAAATAATAAAGAGTATCTTTAGGAGAAGGCAATGGCACCCCACTCCAGTACTCTCGACTGGAAAATCCCATGGACGGAGGAGCCTAGTAGGCTGCAGTCCATGGGGTCGCTAAGAGTAGGACACAACTGAGCGACTTCACTTTCCCTTTTCACTTTCATGCATTGGAAAAGGAAAGGGCAACCCACTCCACTGTTCTTGCCTGGAGACTCCCAGGGACGGGGGAGCCTGGTGGGCTGCTGTCTATGGGGTCGCAGAGTTGGACACGACTGAAGTGACTTAGCAGCTTAGAGGGCAGAAACCTGGTAAATACCACCTTAGCCAAGTGATCAAGTTTAACATCAACTAGGTATCCTGTGAGTAATTGGGGCTTTACCTCTGTGGTCCTCCTCCCCTAAACCCACAACCCCAGTATTATCACAGGAAGAATATCAGACAGCTCCCACTTGAGAAACATTCTACAAATTATTTGATGAGTGTTCTGAAAAATTTTCAAGGTCATCAAAAAAAAGGAAAGTGTGAGAAACAAGCAGCCAAAAAGAACCTAAGGAAATATGACAGCTAAATGTAATGTGGTATCCTACATAGGATCCTGGAACGGACAAAGGACATTAGGTAAAACTAAGGAACTTTGAACTAACTGTGGACTTTGTTCACATAAAACATGATAAAACTGGACAAAATATTGCAGGTGGGATTTAAATTCCCACAGAGAATTTAAATTAGTTCTATTGTTGAGCTCAATAAGATGTAAAGGCAAAATGAAAAGACTGTAATTCAGATTTGTTGCTGTTGCTTACTCATCAAGTCATGTCCAACTCTTTTGCAACCCCATAGACAGTAACCCGCCAGGTTCCTCTGTCCATGAGATTTCCCAAGCAAGAATATTGGATTAGGTTGCCATTTCCTTCTCTGTGGGATCTTCCCCACCCAGGGATCCAAATCATATCTCCTACATTGCAGGCAAATTCTTTACCACTGAGCCACCAGTGAATCCCAATTCAGATTTATTGGGCTTTATTAGAAATGGCTGCATGTTTTTATCAGATTTTGAGAAAACATATCCTTTAGTTAGTCAGCTTCTTTAACAAATAAAATGAAATACCTAGCAGAATTCTTTATTTGTCACCTAAGCCAACAGACTCCCTAAGTTTATCCAAACTGTCAGACAGTTCTTCAACAACAAAACAATATTAATTCATAGAATTTGAACAGTTTTACTGAAATACAATGAAATGCTTTATTATAAAACAAACATAATATAATTAGAAATAGGGTTGGGTATACTAGGGTGGGATGGAGGAATCAGGAGTGTGTAGAGAAAAGGGTTAGACAAAGCAATAGAGAAATACTAAACTGCAAATGGAAAACTGGGGGAATTTACACTGATATCAAAGAAGCTGAGAGCAGAATAAATATTTCAAGATACAAACAGCTCATCTCTTAGGAAAACCTGGACTCAGTCAAGATAGTATGTCCTTGAAATGATACACTAATAATTAATGATTAGGCATAAAGGTATATGATTAAGAAACTTAGGTCATTTTTCTCTATTAACTACAAAAAATTTCAGTGGGCTGGTAAATATTCCAACACAGCAATACATACCTGTGTTTTTAAGAATTAATAAGAGAAAGAAAATAAAATACTGCCACAAGTAAAAGAAAAACGAGGGTGGAAAAGGTGATTAGAATAACTTGCAAATTTGCATAATAACTCTTTATGATAAAGATGCATTGTTTTGCTTATAAAGAAAGTGTTCCGTGCTTTTCCTTAATGAACATTCAGAATACAACATTTCTACAGAAAAATAAACACTTGTTCATAAGCTCCAACTCTTTGAAAACTTTTGATGCATACAAAAGAATTTGTGAATGTACCTAATATGATTTTTGTTCATACACTCAAAATACATTCAATTTTTGACTTGTTGTTTTCATCTGACTACTTCCACAAAGATGATGAGTAAATGCCTCTGGTTCCAGGCCTTTGGGTAATTTTGAGGGGGCGAAGAACTTTTTCTTCTCCTATTATCTAAATCTTCATCTTATTCCACAAGTCACTAGGAACATTCCCTATTGTTCTTTGGGGACCATTCACTCTAGTTATTTCCCCTCACTACAAACCTACACAGTAATTAAATTCAGGAAATGCTTTCTCTCTCCAAATATGAGAAAACTAAGACTTAGAGAAGAAAAGTGATTTGTCCAGAGTCACAGGTAACATCAAACACAGAACCTGAAGTGCAATAACATCCTCTCTCATCTCAGTCACTGGCATAAAAACCTATCACCAGAAAGCTACTTTTCAGAATCAGGAATATATTCTGCCACCAATCATTAAATAGTGGAGGACAAAAGAACTTGGCATGCAGCAGTCCATGGGGTCACAAAGAGATGGACACACCTTAGTGACTGAACAACTAAAAATAGTGAATATCCTTAGTTTTTTAGAATCTCGATTACTCAAAACATGTACATGAAATGACAAATGTCCCCAAAGATAAAAGAATGATGACTTTGAAAACTACAGGTAAACAAACTGTTACATAAAATATTTAAAATGAAAAGTCAAAAATAGTAGTTCTTTCATTAAAGCTTCTTGAATAGCATCATGAATCATTGCAATCATTGCCTTAGAAAAGTTGATCTTTTTCTACTCCTTCTTCTATCCAGTATTTGTGGAACACTAGACATAGTATGCAGAAGAGAAAACGTAAAAAGGAAAAATAAAGGAATAAAAGAAATGAAAAAAGTCTCTAGCTACATATGCTTATTTTTATTTAACAAACATTCACATGACACTGTGTGTCTAAGTGAGCATTTTCACAAATATTTACAAGAAGTTAAGCATAAAACCCTAGAAGGGAAGTGCTACATAGATTATCCCCATTTTCAAGATAAGAAAACTGGGCAGAGGGAGGTTATTTGCCCAAAGTGGCACACATGGAAAGAGACAGAGCTAGGGTTCAAACACAGGTGATTTGCTTCCAGAATCTAGGCTTAGGAAAATGGTGTTTTCCTAAAGATAGGTGTTTTCCTACCTGTGTTTGCTGTACTGTGCTGTGCTTAGTCACTCAGTCATGTCCGACTCTTTTCAACCCTGTGGACTGTAGCCCACCAGGCTCCTTTGTCCATGGAGATTCTCCAGGCCAGAATACTGGAGTGGATAACCTTTCCCTTCTCCAGGGGATCTTCCCAACTCTGGGGTCGAACCCAGGCCTCTCACACTGCAGGCAGACTCTTCACCATCTGAACGACCAGGGAAGCCCAAGAATACTGGAGTGGGTAGCCTATCCCTTCTCCAGGGGATCTTCCCAACCCAGGGGTCAAACCCAGGTCTTCCACATTGCAGGCAGATTCTTCACCATCTGAACGACCAGGGAAGCCCATGAATACTGGAGTGGGTAGCCTACCCCTTCTCCGGGGGATCTTCCTGACCCGGAAGTTGAACCAGGGTCTGCTGCATTGCAGGCAGATTCTTTACTAGCTGAGTTACCAGGGCAGCCCCTACCTATGTTTAGTAGTTAGATATTTTCATGCAAGTAACAACTCTCTTCAAGTATTTAGAGCAATTTGTTGAGTGATGGTTGCCACAGGCAAAGGATTTGAGAGAAGCACTCACTAAGGTCACATCAAGTGCTTATCTATGTGCTGAGAAAATTGTTTATTTCACAATATTATAAAGATTTTATTAATATTTAGACAACAGATCAGTATAATCAAAAGATTGAGAGGCACCACTTCAGTTAAATGCTCAACACGGTCTTTGATTATGAAATACCTCCTTGTTCTTTCTTCTGTTACCCTGATAAATTTGAAAATTTACCTTTCATAGTCCGTCAATATATTTATTGAATATCTACTATGGGCAAGATACAGAGCCATGCACCATGGGAGATTTTGTCAGGCACTAGGCTATTTCTACCCTAGAAACTTATAATCCAGCTGAGATCATAAAATACGTTTTCCTAAATTAGCAACTAAGAACACAAAGAAGTAAATAATAAATGTCAAAAGAATATTACAGATAACATGTATTATAAGAAAGTTAGGAGCCTGCTCCTTTCTGCTCCAGTAGTTCATTACACATACCCTTATTAGAGCAATTATCACATTGTAATTATTCACTGGCTGTGAGTAATTTACCTGCCTGTCTCCTCCATTAGATCATCAGCCCCTTGAGGGCAAGGATTCAGTTTTATTCATCATTGTATCTTCAATGTTTACCACATTTTTTGGTGTATAATAAATACTTAACATCAAATAAATATTGATGAATGAATGAATAAATGTAGGTCACAAGAGGCAGGCACTTCTTTTGTGGCCAGGGTTGCAAAGAGTCGGATACGACCAGGTGACTAACACTCCACGCGGGTTGGTTCATCTCTGGAGTTAGATTGTGGGGTCTGAATTGCAGCACTACCTTTGAAATGTTCTATGAGCCTGAAAACTTCACTTGATTTCTCTACAATTCATTTGTTCATTGGTAAAATTGTGGTAATAGAAACTTTTTTTATCAGCTAATTTTACTATGGAGTATATCACCCCCAAAACTAATGGCTTGAACAGCAGTCATTCATTTAGTTCAGTGTTGTGTGGGTCAGTAATTTGGGTTATGTTAGTTCTTCCGTCTCGGCTGAGTTCAGCCACACAGCTAAGCTGGGTCATCAGGTCAGCTGGGAATGGCTCCATCCATGTGGTATCTCATCAGCCATGGGCTAACCTGGGCTTTTGCACATGGCAGCTGTCAGGGTTCAGAGAGGGAGATTTGAAATATACAGGGTCTCTAAATGGTACAGATGAACCTATTTGCCAGGCAAGAATAGAGATGCAGATGTAGAGAACGGACTTGTTGATGCTGGGGGAAATGGGAGGGTGGGACGAACTGGGAGAGTAGCATTGACACATACTTACTATCATGAGTGAAATAGATAGCTAGTGGAAAGTTGCCATATCACAGGGAATTCAGCTAGGTGCTCCGTGATGACCTAGAAGGGTGGGATGGGGGCTGGTGAGAGGGAGACTCAAGAGGGACGCGATACATCTATACATATGGCTGACTCACTTTGCTATACAGCAGAAACTAACACAACACTGTAAAGCAATTATTCTCCAATTATATATATATATATAAATACATGGCTTCTTGAGGCTCAGATATGGAGCTGGCACAAAGTCATTCCTGGCAGATTGTATTGGTTGAAGCAAGTCACAGGTCCAGCTCATATTCAAACGGTGGGGAAATAAACTCCACTCTTGATGGGAAGATCAGCCAAGCCACATTCTTATGGGGTGTTTATAAAGGGAAGAATGGAGATTGGGGCCAATCTTACAATCTACCATACTGTCCTAGGATTAGCAAGAGAATCTAAAGGATTCAGACTAGACTAGTGCCCACTACACAAGTAATAAGTTCAATGTGTGTATTTGTGCTTGGCCACTAAGTCGTGTCCGACTCTTTGCACCCCTTTGGATTCTAGCCTGCCAGGCTCCTCTGTCCATGGAATTTCCCAGGCAAGAATACGGGAGTGGGTTGCCATTTCCTTCTCCAGGGGATCTTCTTGACTCAGGGATCAAACCTGCATGTCCTGCATTGGCAGGCAGATTCTTTACCACTGAGCCACCAGGGAAGCCCCTAATAAGCTCAGTAAGTATTAGCTATTATTATTCCGCTTGAGGTTGCCAAGAAAAGTTCCGCCTCAGACAGAAACCTGAGTTTAATTTTGAGAACTAGGCAGAATTTCTGTATGTAGAGAACCAACAGCTTCCCAGGTGGACATGGGCTCAGTCCCTGGGTCAGGAAGATCCCCGGGAGAAAGAAATGGCCACCCACTCCAGTATTCTTGCCTGCAGAATCCCATGGACAGAGGAGCCTGGCAGGCTTCAGTCCATAGGATCACAAAGAGTCAAACACGACTGAAGCAACTTAGTATGCAAGGTCTCTTTTAAGGACACAACCTAAGTATGGGCACTATGGTTGAAAGCAGGTCGTGTTCAGAACAGCTAGCAGACTTCTCAGCAGTCCTAGAACTAGATTCTGGATCTCAGGATGCTGGCCAAGGAGCTGGGTTTGACCGTGGGGCCATAGTAAACCATTGGCTTTTGACTAAGTGCTAGTCCATAGCACTATTTTTTGTCTTTTATTGTTATTTCGGTTTTTGTTTTTCAATAAGCTTCTTGATGCTGATGGTTTTGTGACATCTCTGGCCACATCTACCAGAGATTTAAAACAGAATAATAGAAACCTACGAGTTTTGTCTGGGTTTTCCCACTCCTTGACTTTGGGGAATCAAGAGGTCCTTCCCTCCTCAGTTTTATTATACAATGGAATAGTATCTCTACTTGTCTTCCCATGGTGGCAGTCTGAAAGGTCAGGTCACAGGAAGTAGTATTTATTAACCAAAAGATACACCAGAGAGGCCAGATTTTGGTGTTTAAAAAATTGGAAGATGGCTCATACACATCTTAAGCAAAAAAGTCAAGGAGAGAAAGTTTCAATGTGGATGTCCCCTCCTGTTAGGCAGCAAAATACTTCTTGATCTGCTCTGAAGAGAAACTTGAGTTCACCCAGTGAGGTGAAATCACCCTGAGCAACAGGAACCACAGAGTCACCTGGGTCCCTGCTACCGTAAAGGCTGACCAGCCTGCACAGTGCTGGTGGTAGCTCTCGTTAGACTGCTCAGTGCCAGCAGTCTCAGCATCTTTCCACTGTACATAGTTTAAATGCAGATTCACTGATGAATAAATTTGATAATTCTGTTGAAGTATGAAGACTGCTTGAATTAGATGACTACACGATCATATTTAATTTTTTTTGTAAGACAATTCTGGCTCCTCTTAAGCCATGTGGAATCCATCCCGCTGAGTGCTCTTGACTAGTCACGTCCTTCCTGCCATTTTAAAAACAATAGTGGCAGAGATGCAAGCTGCTGGTAGTGCTCAGCAGGACAGATCAAACACACAGATGCAATTTCTGTACGTTGAACAGTGAAGTAGGATAAAATTCAAATACTTACAATCGCTTAGTAGCTAGCATCTGATTGCTGCAAATTGAATCTCTCATAACGGGATTTATTGTAAATAGTGTCATATCATTTGTGAGTTCTGCAATAATTTCAGTCAAAGCCAGGGCAAGATATTGGATGTGTGTAATGTACACGATAGAAACACTAGTTTACATACAGATTGTGAACGGATTTTATTATTATCAATATTCTTTTTTTTAATTGCTTACAAAAGAGCCATAATTGTAATTTTTCTCTGAATTTAAAACATTCTCAAATAGTGTAACTTCAAAATCCAGAAGAAAGCAGCCTAACCACTTCAACAGCTGTTTAAGAATTGCAATCTCTAACCACCCCTTTCCCTTCTACCCAAGTTGTTAAATAAGCATTGAAATTATAGGTAGTTAAAATTTTTGAAATGTTACTTTTCTATTGTTTGGAAATGACAGAAGTCCTAGTAATCATAATTAGTGATCAATATATCCCACCAGTAAATATGTATACATATATGTAGAAATTCAAAATTAAGATACTGCAAGGTCTAGAAAACATACCTTAATTTCTAATTCCCTTATGATAAAATGGAAAGCTGGCAATAATTTAAGTGATCAATACTCTTAATTTGCCTTTGGGTTTAGTTCCAAATATGTCATTGGAAGCTCATAAAAGATCAACATCAAAAGCATACCATAAAAATTGTACTTTTAGTATTTGAGAGTTGGGTGACACTTCACACACTTGATAACTTTAACTGCTAATGAAACAGAACCCCAAAAAGGCACTATATTACAGTTACACAGTCTTCCTATTCAAGATCTACTAAATAAGAGAAATTAAAAAAATAATAGTAAGGCCAGAAGATTTGGATAATCTGTTCTTTCCTTTCCCTGCTCTAAAAAAAAAAAAATCCTTTTCTATTATCTTATCATGTATTGGGGCTTTTTTATTATAAATATGACTGAGAACACAGCATCTCAGCAAGATTGAATAAAGCAGTCTTGCTCTCAAATAACCTAGGATATTGATAAAGAAAGACCATTGTGAGGGATAAACGCTTGGGTTGGATCCTGCCTAGTCTATTTAAGAGTAAATATCCCATATGCATATTAATGTTGATCATTGTAAGTGGGAAACTCCTGATTTCTGAACCAAAGAATTTTCAGGTTTTCCCCTCCCTTAAGCAGGTGTCTTTCATCTTTTACCAATCAAAGGGGAAGGTTAAAAGGCAGGATTTCAGTGGTACCCTGATGTGTATTTTAATATGTTTACTAATCAGAGCACATATCAGTTAGAATGAATCATGTTCATATATTTAATAGCCAGCAAAACTCAATTTAACTCAGATCCAGCTTTCTTCCATGTTCATTTTCTTCAAGGGCATACCTACCTTCCTTTTCCTGCTTCTTCTTTTTTTTCCCCTTTCTTTCTTGGACACCTCCAGCCCCCATTGACAACCAAAATGCAGGGCTATAAATGTAAGGGCGCAATACATCATGAGATAAGTCTAAGAGAACACGTCCTCTACCAAAATGCACATGAATCTTTGGTACAGCTGAAATTCCAGAGTCATGCTGGGGTTCATTTTGCATGCTAAGCAGGGTCAAAAATGTGAGCTCTCTGAGATCGACCTTATATATCAGATGAGCTCCAAAGTTTAAAGGTTACATTTGTGAAATTGCAGATGGCTCTCCTAGCACTTGATTCTAGCTCCTGCAAATCAAAGACTCCTAATTGAAAGGCAAATCTGACAATAGGATAATTTTCCAATTAAAAAAATAAAGTGACTTTTGAACCCTTCCTGCTGAAGAGCTGACAGAGAGGTTCCGAGATGGTTGTATAACCCGACAAAATGATGGAGAAAATATGTTTTCCAACAAGATCATAAAGCTTGAATAATGCAGGGAAGCAAATGTAAAGCGAAGAGCTGTCCTCTATTCTGTCTACTTCCCCCACCCCCGCTGTACACTCAGCCACTCAGTTCTTAGGCAAGGACTCCTGACTTCCAAGTCAGACCCAAACCCCAAACACCAAGATACTATAAAGTGGCATCTTGGCAGACTTTGAGATGAGACGGTTTCTGCATTTCCCAGTGTAGGGGGGTGGGGTGGGGGGGCAGAGTGAAAGGGAAAAGCAGGAATGTAGATAAATCTGGAAACAAACAGCACATCTACAGACACAAAAAGTTTGCATATTGCACAGAGCGCTTGAAGATCATAAATCTATGCATGAGAAAGATGTAGTGGAAATTTTGGGGGGGATTAGAGTTTATTTTTGTCATCTCTGTGAGACAGCTACTCATTCATCCAGATCACAGCTAAGAAAAAAGCTGGTCACAGAAATTAGCAGTTTCAGCTCAGCAGCGAAGTCGCCAGCCTGTGAAGGCAGAGAGAAATTGACTAATTAGCAATGCGCACTAAAACTTGACGGTTCTTTATAGAGAGAGAGAAGAGAGAGGGAGAGAGAGGGAGCCGGAGGGAGGGGGGGCTCGCTTTTTCCCCTTCTTTCTTCCAAAGATGTTTGAAATCGCAGTCATTTACGCTCGACAATTTTTACAATAGCCTTGAGCCATAATTTTGCGAGTCTCTCCAGCATCCATCCCCCTGTATGGTCTCTCTCTACTGGCCAAGCACGACCGTTTCTCTCCCCAACCGTGGATTTCCTATTACTCTCGTTACGACTCACTGAGCCCCAGGCCCAAGGATAATGATGTGTTGTTTCTTGGTAGCATAATTTGTCACACGTACATTTTTTCTTCTTCTTCTCTTGCAGAAAGCTCTGCTCCCTCTCTCACTCTCCCTCTCTCTCCCTCTCTCTCTCCCTCTCTCTTTCTCTCTTTTCTCCCTCTCCTACATTTTCTTGCTGTTGCTAATTCATGGTGATCAAATGATGTACGACAAAATAAATTGTAAAGAGTGACTGCCTGGAGTTGGGAACCAGAAGGTGTTTCCCACCCCCCTCCCAAGGAGAGAGCAAACCTTTAAAAAGGAAGGACAATTGATTTTTGGGGGGGAGCTTAAGTGAGCCTTGACTTTGCAGCTGGTTGAAAGCAGGTAAGTTTCTGGCCTTGTGTCTGCCTTGTGTGTATTTTGTTCTGTCTTTTGGGTTGTTGGCGAGGGGGAGGGCCGGGGAGGGAGTCTTTCAGAGGGGTGGGGGGGATGGCTGTGTGGCAAACGCTCATAAAGAATAAAACTCCAATTGCAAGAAATAAGCAGATGAGGGGGAAAGGCAAAGGAGGAGAGCAAGAAGGAAGGGGAACAGGAAAAGATGTGGCGGTGGGGGGCGGGGGGGAGACAACGAAGCGGGGACAGCGAGAGGGAGGTATGACCGGGTCCACTTCAAGGGAGAGACTCTGGGAGGTGTTTCGGAGAGCCTGCGCTTTGGGGGGGCGCATCGTTGGTGGGGGGCGGGTGCTGCTGGGGGAGGGAGCTCGCGGGAGGTTAGGGTCCACCTGGAACGGGATGATAAAGTGAGTGGAGAGCAGCCCAGTCCGGTGGAAATAGGAAGCCGGCGATCCAGGACTGGCACCAGGCAGGGCAGAGTGAGCCGCAGTGGAAGGGGCCGGTCCGGCGGGATCCCTCGGAGCCGGGCGGCGGCGGCGGCGGCGGCGGCGGGTCTCCCGGGCGCGCGGGCGGGATGTGGGCAGAGAGGAGCCCTTTCTGCTCAGCCCTAGAAGGTGCAATTACAGGTTAAGGACCCGGCGTATCGACTTCGCCTCGCCTCCCTCACCTCCTGCCCTCCTCCGCCGAGATGCGGGCAGCTCAGACTTTTTACAGAAGTAGTTCCAGGGCCGGGTTGGCGGGGGTGGGGCGGGGAGTGGGGGTGCTCGAGTGGGGGGCCGCCGGGGGCTGCACCCAGGGACTCAGAAGGAAGCGGCGGCTTCGGGCGGCGATGCTGGGTGGGAGGCAGAGACCCCGCCCCCCCCCACCATCGGACAGCCCCCACCCCTCCCCCAACACCTGCCCGTACACTTGAACTTCTCGTAGTTCCAGGAGTTAAAGCCACTGCGCCTCGTGCCCGGGAGGGAGAACCGTCCACGCGAATCCCACCGGGCCTGCGGGCTCTGGCTCTTAATCCATCCCAGTGGTCCCACTTCCTCCCTCCTCATCTTCCTCGGGGCCGCCCAGGCGGAGAAAGGGAGACACACGCCCGAACTTGCGCGCTTAAAAATGCCAGGGGGGTTGGGGGGATCTCGGGGGTGGGGGGCTGAAGGGATTCTCCTGCCAGGTTTAAAGGCGTCTCTGAAAAATTAGCAAAACTGAGTGGTGACGGGGAAAGCCAACAGTTTGCGAAAGCAGAGAAGCAGGCAGGGCCGGGGTGAGGGAAATGAGCTAGAATTGATAAGGACAGCTCCCGCCTCTGCCGAGTCCACTGAGCTGGTCCTCACCGCGCTCCGCTGCACTTTCCCGGGAGAAGAAAGGGCTTTATCTGCTCCCGCAGACGATTAGCCCGGGAGTTTCTCGGGGCAGCGCGGATAATCGAAGGGGTTCCCAGCGTTTGGAGGGCTAAGGATCACCCCCCCTTCCCGCACGCTTGTCGGGCCCCCTTGCCCACCCACCCACCCCCAAAACTGGACCAACTGCGAAACGCAAAGCTGCGGGCGCCGAGGTGACCTGGAAGCTCCGTCGACGGTCGCCTCTGCGCTTTTGGGGGGGGCCCCCGGGCTCCCCACGCCCCGGCCTCTTCCCGCCCCGGCCCGGCATGGACACGAGCCCACGAGGTGTCTCGGCCTCAGCCGCCACTTTGCCGTCGCTGCTGCCATCGCTGTCGCCGCCGAGAGCCGAGCCCGGGTGGTTTTAGGAAAAGTGAGGGACCAAGTGTGGGGGTCGCGGAGAGAAGAGGAGCGGGGAGAGGAGCGGGCGCCCGGACCCCCAGACAGGGCCCCGGGGGGCGGGGGGTGGCGCTCACGGATCCAGCACCTTCAGACCTGCCTCCTAGGGTCGGGTCCGTCCGGAGACCTGAGCTGAGCACTGACCGTGGTTCTTCTCCCTCCCCTCCCCTCCATACCCTGCCCCACCCCGACCACACCCCACCCCCCTCCACCACCCTGCTCACCTCCCTCCCATCCCCCACCCCTGTCTGCCAGGTCGGAGGCGGGTTTAAAGCCAGGTGCGCCGAGGCAGCTCGCCATGTCCAGATCCGGGGACCGGACCTCCACCTTCGACCCCAGCCACAGCGACAACCTGCTGCACGGCCTCAACCTGCTGTGGAGGAAGCAGCTGTTTTGCGACGTGACCCTGACGGCCCAGGGCCAGCAGTTCCACTGCCACAAGGCCGTGCTGGCCTCCTGCTCGCAGTATTTCCGATCGCTCTTCTCCAGTCACCCCCCTCTCGGGGGAGGGGTCGGCGGCCAGGACGGCCTGGGGGCCCCCAAGGACCCACCGCAGCAGCCGCCGCAGCAGCAGCCGCCGCCGCCGCCAGCGCAGGAGGAGCCCGGCACTCCATCCTCCTCCCCCGACGACAAGCTGCTGACCAGTCCCCGGGCCATCAACAACCTGGTTCTCCAGGGCTGCTCGTCCATCGGGCTGCGCCTGGTGCTGGAGTACCTCTACACGGCCAACGTGACCCTCTCCCTGGACACGGTGGAGGAGGTGCTGTCGGTCAGCAAGATTTTGCACATCCCCCAGGTCACCAAGCTCTGTGTGCAGTTCCTCAACGACCAGATCTCGGTGCAGAACTACAAGCAGGTGTGCAAGATCGCCGCGCTGCACGGCCTGGAGGAGACCAAGAAGCTGGCCAACAAGTACCTGGTGGAGGATGTGCTGCTGCTCAACTTCGAGGAGATGCGCGCCCTGCTGGATTCGCTGCCGCCCCCCGTGGAGTCGGAGCTGGCGCTCTTCCAGATGTCCGTGCTCTGGCTGGAGCATGACCGCGAGACCCGCATGCAGTACGCGCCCGACCTCATGAAGCGCCTCCGCTTCGCGCTCATCCCGGCCCCCGAGCTGGTGGAGCGGGTCCAGTCGGTGGATTTCATGCGCACCGACCCGGTCTGCCAGAAGCTGCTGCTGGACGCCATGAACTACCACCTGATGCCCTTCAGGCAGCACTGCAGGCAGAGCCTGGCCAGCAGGTACGAGACAACAAAGGTGGGGGGAGGGTGGGGGGAGGGTGGGGGGTGGGGGAAGCCCGAGAGGCCGGAGGGAGGGGAGAGGGCAGAGGAGAGGGGAGAGGGGTGTGCTGAACAGGAGGTTCCTGCAGGCTGAAAACAACCGAAAACAAACAATTCAGACTGTGAGGGGGAAAGTTGATTTCAGAGTCCCTGAAAGGTCAACGGGAAACTGGCCTCCGTGCATCCCCGACTGCCAGAAAGTCCACGTTCTCAGTATCTGCAGAGAGGAAAATGGGCTCCTGAGCTGAAATTGACAGGCAGGTGGGACCAAATGTCCGGGCCATTGGAAGTACAGCTTGAGAAGTCTTCCTACTCAGTCCTCCTCTACCTCTCAAAATAGGCTTGGCTTAAGGAAAGGTTCCTGTGATGAGAAGTACCCCCGCCCACTCCACCCCTTCCCTGCTTCGGGCGAGCAGAAGTGCCAGGGGACAACTCCAGAAGACAAGCTTTTCATTCATGCCAACAACTCAAGTTATTTGTTTGTTTGTTTGTTTGTTTGAGGTTTGCTCCCGTTGGAGGTTAGAGTTCTAAAAGGCTTTGTCTTTTAGGGTCGCTGTTGGAAATTCTGGCATCACCCACACAAACTTTTCTGACTTGTATGTAAAAAAGAAGACCTTATCCTTTTCACTTTTAAAGGAGAGCCGAGCAAGAGATTTCCAGGAGGCAGAGTGAATCCTGCCTAGTAGTTCCCATGTCAAAGGGGAGCACAGTTGAAAACTGAGAAGAGGAGTAGTTAATCTAGCTGCAGTTAGGTCTGTGCGCCTGCTCTAAAGTCACAAAGGAGTTGGAGAATTGTTGTTGTTGCTATTTGGAATGTGTCCCACGTGTGTATTGAAAGTGGGATTTCCTGTCCAAGGGGAGAGAGAAAAACAATGCCTTTTTAAAATGCTGCTGAGATTTAAAAAAAAAAAAAGACTGTAAGAATTGACAATCCTGTTTTATTTGCTCCAATTTTAAAACCCTTTTTAATGAGCCCTCGCAGAGGGTTGCTTTTTCTTTTTAGAAAAGAAGCAGTGTCTTCTTCTCAGTTTCTGAGGATAAAACATCATGAGTCCAGATGCCAAGTATCCCAGTCTTATCCACTAAGTGCTGTGTTAGAAAGTACATGGTTTAAGAATCCATCATGGCCTTTTCCCACTCAGAAGGATGTCTGGAAGATGGGGTCCACTTTCTGCACCCTTATGGAATTAAAGGTTTATTTTTTCCATCATGATGTTTCTACCAGACCTGGGTAACTGAAGTTTAGGAAACTGGAAGATATTCTCTACTGTTGTTTAGGGAGCACTGGTGGTCATGTGAGGCCCACGGGAGGCATGGGAAATCTTGAACTTAGAAATCTTGTAAGTTGCTTTTTCTAATGTTGGTAAGAAATGAATTAATAACTTGTAGTGTCAGAAAATAACACAAGAAAGACAATAACACAAGCAAGAATCCAAACTCTTGTGCTTGAATAGTGAATACAGAAGTCCAAATGACAACTAGGACTTGAAATGTATTTTTATTTTGTAAGAGTTCCCATTTGTCTAAAGATCAAGTTGGTAAATTTAATGTGACGGGCAAATGTCATCACACCAAGGAACATTGGTGATCAATATTCTGTTATTTTAACTTTTATGACTTTTGAACCACTTACAGGTATACTTAATTTAGCATATATCTTACATATTAAGTTATAGTCCTGAACACACATGTATTCATATGTTTTAAAATGTACTATCTAGTGTAAATTCAGAAACCCAGAAGGAAAATAAGATTTAACTTGTCCTAAGCGTAACTGGAGGAAAAAATGAGAATTATACATTTGATCCAATAAATAAGCCTAAAGTCCTCAATGCACTTTTACCTGATAAATACGTCCTAGGTTTCAGTGTTAGAAGAGTTGACTTTCAAAATGAAAAATCCATTTCTCACCTTAGTCTGGATTCAGCACGCCAGCTGGGGCCTTCTGGCTCTGTCGTGGTGGATGGCTGAGATACCAGGCTGCCTGGCTCCGTGACCACACAGTCCAGCTTCACTGGGCCATATCATTTGAAGGATATGTAGTGCCGTCTGACCACTGAATGCTTACAAGTGTCATGGATGCTGCAAGAATCTGATACTTCCGCAATAGGAAGGAGACTGTATTTTCCTTAAAAAGCAGATCTGGAAAACAGTTCATGTGAACCTATTGTTGATCTCAAAGTAATATAATTTTGGACTTTGTTCCATTATTAGGAACTGTAGCATTTTAATTTGGGGGACTAATTACATTATTCTAATTTTAATTCACAGAAAGAATGCAGGAATAGTCACCAAGACCTTAGCTTTAATGTAGACAAAAATGCTGTAAGTTGCAACCAATAGTATGATATCAGCCTATTTATTACAGTGTCAGCATAATATAAAAATGTTCTCTCAGCTTTATATGTAGTTTAACAGAGGGATAAATGTGTTAAACAATTATTTTTGAAATTGCATCAGTTTTATTGAAGGCAATTGGATGGAAGGGCATTGTATTTACTACTTTTTATCCACCTTTAGTTTCTAAAGTCTTAAGTATGAAAGAGCTCCTCAAATTCAGAGAAGGAGTTGAAAAATTAAAACTGGCCAATCTATTGAAATAAGTTCAAAATTCAAGCAAATAGAATAACTTCAAAGGAATTTACTTAAGAGTACATGTTTTCTATAGAATGTAGGAATATTAATATAATAATTATATATGTTTTAAAATTTTTTAATTATTGAGTAATTTGGAATTTTTTAAGTCTAAAAAATAAAGTAAGCCAAGCATAAAGACTTTATAAATATGCAAATTAATTTAATTTTGTCTTAGATGTTAGTTTTTCTTATTATACCATTTATACTCAGATTCTATTTTATTTTAGCGAACTGAGCACTGAGGATATTAAAAAATAAGACTTATTATCTTATATTCAAATATACACATAACTAAGATCACAGGACATGATTGGACAAAAATTAAAATATTTTGAAATCTTACTCCTTATTTTTATTTCGCTTTATTGCAAGAAATGGGACACAGAAATTTTTGGAAAAGTTTCTAGAATAGCTATTATTAAAGGCTTCTAAAGCACAAAGATTTAATAAAGTGGCATGACTTGCAACATTTAGTGCATTAAAAAGTAAATATCAAAAACTTAGAGTGCAAGTTCAGTGCAAGAAACCCCCAAAAGTTTTTTATTTGTATTTTTTAAGTTGTTATGCATAATTTAGTTATTGGCCCAAGTAAATCAAATTGGACTGGATCTCTTACATTTTCATTGCACCTCCCACAATGTAACAGTTATATAAACATTTACTGAAAGTTGAAGGAATGGAAATTATTAATTAAGAAAGCCTCAGTATTACATTTTCCCAATATGTTCTTTAATCTTGATTCCTATTGCACATAGCAAAAATTCACTGAACCTCCTCCAGGAAAACACCTGTGACAGAAAAGCATTTGTAAAAATAATTATATTTTTTAATATTTAATTACAAGCTATTGCAGTCCCATATACAGTCCTGTATTGAAGTACAGTTTTCAAGAGATTATATTTTATAGAAGATAAAAGGTTACTTTATAAAGAATTCACTTTCTTCAGTCTTTTTAAAGATTTCACATAAATTGATATAAAAATCTATTTAAACATCAGGAGTACTAATTATCTATTTGCTAAAATGACTTGCAATGATTAAAAAGCCATTAGAATTCCTTAAGGCATAGTTTTGCCTCCTGGTTTTGATGCTTAGAAAGTGTTTCTTTAAATGTAGGATAATCTTTTCCATTGGTTCCCTTCCTAAGACCTGAATAAAACCTCAACAAAGCAAACTAATCTTGTATCCATGAATCCTTTAAATCATTGCTTCCCTTTATGTCAATTTGGTACCCTCAGATAAGAACTTGCTAGGTAGTTAGAGTTTCATATCAGAAGTCACTCAGCCATTCAGAATACAATTTGTTTATTATCTCAAACAGGACCATTGATTACAGAATTATGTCACAGGTGTGGGAGACAAATAGTTATATCCTACAATCAAAACGCAGTTAGAGTAGATCTTACTGCATTGCACTGGCTCAGAGTACTTACTGACCACAATGGACATGTTCGAATTTCAACTCACCTTTGTCTTTTTCCCCATTTTGAACACATTGGGCTCGCTCATTACCTTAGCTAATTTCTAAGTTATCTCAACTTTCTACCTTAAAAATTCAGTGAAAAATATGTTACAGTAGCTACTTCATACCAGATAATGTTCTAAGCATTTTACAAACACAAACTTATTTAATGCTCATAATAGCCCTAAGGGATGGATACCATCATTTGCCTCGTTTTATAGATGGAAAAACTGGTGCACAGAGCAGTTAAGCATTTTGCCCACAGCGGCACAGCTAGTAAGTGGTAGAGCCAAAGTCTGAGCCAAGCACCTTGGCTCTTGAGCCTGTGTTCTCATCGATGATGTTTCTACTTATTACTGTGAGCCTCTCTATCCTATCATATAATCTGCTGATTAGCCTTAGAGTTAAATGTAAAGTTAAGACTTCTCTTTTGGAAAGACATTTGTGAGGGTTAAATTTTATTTTATTTTTTAACTTTTTATTTTACGTTGGAATACAGTTGATTGATAATGTTGTGTTAGTTTCAGATGTATGACAAAGTGATTCAGTTATACATATACACGTTATCTCTTCTTTTTCGAGTTCTTTTTTCAATTAGGTTGTTCCAGAATATTGAGCAGAGTTCCCTGTGCTATATAGTAAGCTTAAATTTTAATGTATCTGATTTTAAAAGAAGTTAAGGAGGGGTATTACTCTGGACTAGAGGTCAGCTTTTTTTTTTTTTCTGTTAAAGATCAAATAGTAATTATACTTGGCTTCAGGGTCATATTAACTCTGTTGCAACTACGTCACTCTTCCTTGGTAGCACAGAAACAGCCATGGTAACACAAAAATAATACATAAGTGAATGAGCATGGCTGTGTTACAATAAAACATTTGTGAGCATCAACATTTCATGTGATTTTCGCATGTTATGAAATATTCCTCTTCTTTTGATTCTTTTCAACCCTTTGAAAATGTAACAACCATTCTAGGGGTGGCAGGGGGGACTATATAAAAACAAGAGGCAAGCTGGGTTTGCTCTGTGAGTCATAGTTTTCCAAAACCCATTTTAGGCACTTAGACTACATCAGTGAACAGAATGGACACAACACTTTATCCTTATTCTAGTAGAGAGAATCCCACTGGTCTTCTTGCTTCTGTTTGGAAAGAGTTCACATCTAAATAATTCTACCCTGCCAAGTTAAAATTTCAGCCTTCCATAGTAAGACTTAAAAATTTAAACAGTGATCCCAGGAAGGTAAATGGTGATTAATTAAAACAGTGAATGAGCTGCTTGTTTTCACAAACATACCGGATATAGACCCAGCTAACATAGACTGGTCATTATTCAGGATAGGCTTTAATATCATTGATATGGTATTTTAATGATTTCTGGTAGGAAATTAGAGGAGCCAGGTACATTTAATGCACTGCTTTCTGAGATTAACATGCACGTATTGAATGAACTAATCTAGACATATAAATGAACACATGAACAATTACTTTTCTAAATGCCAACCTGTATCTCCAGCTGCTGTGATCAAAGGGCACTGTTGTCAGGACTTCTGATTTCTAAGTGAATCAGCTGGATTGAGTATGTCTATAGAACTTCTTTGCCTTCTCCAAGGTGGGTAACCCCTAGCAGAGCATGTGTGCTGGTGTGGGTTTGGCTTATGTGTTTATCTCCCAGCTAGATCAGCCTTGACCCCAAAATACGAGTTCAATATGAATTGGTATTGGTCTTAAACATAATTGTGGGTAGACACTTAGGATTTGTTTCAGTTTCATATGAATTGACAAAGCCAACAGAAGATAAAAGTGGAGATGATTTTAAAGATGCTCACACACACACACCTGCACACAGCTGCTGTTTATCAATAATAATGATACCTATCGCTAGTTGAGCACTGACTAGTTGAGCATGAGTGTGCTTAATATATTACTTACATTCTTTCTAGTCCTTTCAGTCTTTTAAATGTTAGACAATTGAGGCTCAGAGAAAATAAGTTGTCCAATTATCTGAATAATGGTGAGTTGAAGTAATTGTCATCCTTTGAAGTACAGCCTCTTGAGTGAATATTGTAATGAATATGAGTGAATATTGTACATATGACTTCTAGGAAAAGGAAACTCCAATCAACACCTCCACATCTTTGTTTTACCACAGCACAGTAGTGATTAAAATTTGCAATTTTCTAACTCATCTTCAAACCACCAAGTGAGAGGAAGAGAGTAGAAAGCTCAAATTCTTTCCTACTGGTCTACATACTCAGTTAACTAGTTCTGAGACTAAGGGGCTAAATAATGAGTTTGCTGAGATTTAGTGCTATGATTATTGACTCTAAAAGTAAGGTGAGCTGATATATTTTAAATAAATTGATAAAAGTGATTTCCCTAGGGGTCTGATAGTTAAAAGTTCACCTTCCAAGGCAGGGGATGCAGGTTCGATCCCTGGTCAGGGCACTAAGATCCCACATGCCTCATGGCCAAGGAACCAAACCATAAAAAAAGCAGAAGCAGTATTGTAACAAATTGAACAAAGACTTTAAAATGGTCCACATCCAAAAAAATCTTTTAAAAAAAAACAAAGAACTTTACAGTTTAACTATGAAAACTAATTGTGAAAATAAAACAAACCGAAACAAAGCCTTGAAGCTTGAATTGGAACCAAGAGATTTTCCTCCTCTGTGTGCACTGGAGTCCTGGAGAACTATCAGCTTTGTTTCTGTGAAAACAATAGAAAGCGCATGTTGATAATATTTACAGTTGATAAATACAACAGGTAGAAGCCCGAATTATAAAAATACCTGTATGTTTCATTAACAAAAAATAAGATTATGCTAATTGAGATTTTATTCTGTTTATATTTTGTTTCAAGTAAATCAATTATCCTTCAATTAAAAAAAATAATTAAAACAAAAAAATCCTTGACAATTAAAAAAAATCATCTTAAGAATTGCTACACCATAGTGTTTGTGCCTTCTTTCATTCATTTAGAATTCCAGAAAATATATTCAGTGCTGTGTCCTTTCCATTAACATCCAACATAACTCATGATGCATGGATTACTAATGATGATTTCTCTTTAATGAAATACCAAATAACCACTATTTTGATATGGACAGGAGAGTAAGTTAACCAGGGGAAGGACTTTCAGTTGTAGCATATAGTAAATATGTCTATTTTGCTGTAAATATCAGAAGGGCTTATTTATTCACAAATGTGAATGACAATCATGTTAGAACTATTTGCAACATTAGAAGTAAAGCAGAAAGGTACTAGAGAAAACCTACAGTAGTTGGGGAATGGAAATAGCAAATATTTGTGATAGAAAGAAAATAAATCATAGGAAAGTAAAAGAAAAAATAAATCATAGGAAAGTAAAAGAAAAAAAAATAGCAGTAACAAAAGTACATGGAAATACAGTAAATCAAAGAAAGTATTAAGAAATAAACCATCTAAAAAAGAAACAAAAAGAGAACTAATAGTAAGGGAGGATAAGCAAGAAAATTCTAAAGTTTGGAGAGTGGACACATTCAATATTTGTTGGACTCATAAGCACAAATTAAGAAGCATTTAAGTCACTACATAATGAACATATAATTTACAGAATTACAGTGTTCCACTAAAAGGGAAAATAACCTCATTCCTCAAAAGAAAAAAAATTCAGCAAGAAGAAAATGGTCAGTCATGGAACCTTCACTCCTATAACTTGATCCAGTTCAATAATTATGTATTTGTAATCTAGCTAAAATGTTTATAAATAACTCTTTGTTCTTTGCTAGATAATGTAGTACTTTCAGAATGTGAGTTTCAAGGTTATGCCAACAGGAGGAGAAGAAAATCTGAGTGTGTTCTTCATGAATCTTGCTGCTGCTGCTAAGTCGCTTCAGTCATGTCCGACTCTATGCGACCCCATAGACAGCAGCCCACCAGGCTCCCCCATCCCTGGGATTTTCCAGGCAAGAACACTGGAGTGGGTTGCCATTTCCTTCTCCATCATGAATCTTAATTCCCAGTATAATTAGCAGACCTGAGAAACGGGGGGACTTCCATGACCTTGGATAGCTTTTCTAAACTAGGCCAGTGACCGTGCCATGCGCACGGTGGGAATTCGGGGTGATGCATCGAATTGACTGCTAACAAGAACCTCTGTTGTGGAATAGCCCCCAAACATGTGTCAAACAGGTATAACACACCAAAGTCTGCTATGCTCTGAGATATAGGGTAAAGAACATGGACGCAGTCATGACTTCATGTAGTTTGCATATAAGAAAAAAGAGTGAATAATGATACAAGTTAATCACACTGATAATACATGCTATAGATTAGGAAAGTGCTATGTTCTGAGAGCTGGTATAACAAGGTGCTATAACCTTGTCACAGTGGCCAAAGAATTCTTCCTCTACAGAAGAAGTTTAAGATGAACCTATTTCCAGAGTAGGAATAGAGATGCAGATGTAAAGAATGGATATGTGGACGCAGGGAGGGAAGGGGAGGCTAGGACAAATCGGAAGAGTAGCATTAACATATATACTCTACCATGTGTAAAATGGAGAAGGAAATGGCAACCCACTCTAGTATTCTTGCCTGCGAAATCCCATGGACAGAGGAGCCTGGTGGGCTACTGTCCACGAGTTCACAGGAGTTGGACACGACTGAGCAACTATACCACTACCACCGCATGTACAAAATAGATAGCTAGTGGAAGCTGCTGTATAACACAGGGAGCTCAGCTCGGTGCTCTGTGATGACCTAGATGAGTGGGATGGGAGATCGGAAAGGAGGGGATATGTGTATACATGTAGCTGATGCGCTTCATTGTACAGTTGAAACAATACAATATTGTAAAGAAATTACATTCCAAAAAAGAGAAAGAAAGATGAGCTTTGAGAATTGAGATGGCCAGGGTAATGGGTCTGGAGGAAGGCAGGATCTGGAAGCGGGGAGTTACAAGCTGAGAGAATACTAGGCAGCAAAGAGTTTTTGGTACCTTCCAGGAGCTGGAAAAACAAATGAGTGGCTAGAGACTATGGAAGAAGTGTTGTCGAAATCATAGAGGAAGTTGTCAGCCCTGCTAAGGATTAACCACTACATGGATGAATCCCATATGAAAAAATCAGCAGGCTTTTCTGTTTGAACTGACTAAATGAACAGCACTATACTGGAAACACTGCCACCTTTGAATTCATAAACCTAAGTGTGTATCTTGGCTCCACTTTAGCTGAGTAAAATGGGTTAAGAATTATATAGTTCAGCTTCCCAGGGTTTTGGTAAGGATCAGCTGAGAACATGGAAAAAAGAAACAACATGCTTACGAACAGAAAGTGCTATTTGTAATTGATTTTTAATTTTAAAAGATACACTAAGCAGATTTACCTGAATACATTTTTGCCCATCAAGAACACTCTTGAACAGATTTGTGATTTCACTGATAGCACAGAAACAGACTTGTAAGGACTTAAGAGTGAAGTTGGAGGGATCCGAAGGTGATCACAAGGGCATCAGAAGAAAATGGGGAAATCAGAATTTCTGATTGCTCCCAGCAATTTATGTTTAATTCCTCAAAGGGAAAATGATGGCCTTTTTAGATACTACAAGAGTCGCCTATTCTTTCTTTCACAGAGGAGAGGCCCTCTTCTTTTTAATCTTATATATTCGATGTAAAGCTTGGTTTTCTGCGGCTAGCAAGGCCTCTGGTGTCCATGACTGGCTCTCTTTTCCCAGGGCGCCTGCCAGCGGGCTGGTGGGTTGCACCTGCGCAAGGACCCGGGCTTCCTCGGAACTCAGCTGGGCCACCGTATGGAGACTGGCTCACTGGAGGCTGCAGGGAAGTGAACTGAAGAATTACAGTCGGTTTCACGTCCCTGCCTTATGTGCCTTCAGGTGCCTCTGAAGACAGGCGAGGCCAGTGAAATGGAGATGAGAAGGAAGAGAGAAAGACCCAGGTTAGAGAAGAAAAGAGTTATTGAAAATGTAGGGGCATTGTTGAAAAATGCAGATGGTTGGATGCGTGTGGATATCTTGTGTGCGTAGCCCCCTGACATAGTGTGCACCGTCGGCTGTCAACCTGAAATTTTCTGTACAGTGGCTCCTGAGAGGTTTTGTTGTTTTTTATTTTTTAATCAGCTAAAGGTCTTGTGTGTAGGTTTGGGGCAGGGACAAAGATTCAGAGTCAGCACTGAGTGAAGAATTACTGGGTTGGGAGTGTGCCTTTTTCACCAAACAGAAAGTAGTCATATTTGTAACTCCTGCTTAGAACAAAGCTGTGGATACTGACTAGCCCTGATTTTTCACACCCCTCAGAACCAGCGTCCCTGGGACATCCTGAGTAAATGGAAAGGATTAGAAGAGGAAATGGAAAATGTTTGAGTCAGAGAGCGAAACTTAGAAGAAAGAACTTTCATGCTTTAAGATGCACACCAGAACCTCAGCACTTTCTACCCCATATGCATGAACAGAGGGTCCTTGATGCTGTGAGGGAGTTCAGCCAGTATTGGTGCCTTATAGAGGCAGAAGTGTGCGGCTCCTTGCAGGGACCAGTTTGGTGGATTGGTTACTATGACAACAGTATCGCTACTGTCAGTGGCAATTCCTATAAACTCCCTGTCTTAAGGTTTTCACAAGGGTTCACGCCAAAATGACATCCGTAGACACGGACTACAGAGTAAAGCTAGGAGATATATGTATGGAAAGAAAGAGAATATGACATAATAGGAGATACAGATAAAAATGTTATGCTATAGTGCAAATATCTTAAACAGTTCTATTGCATAGTAATTAAGACCTGAAAGTCAGACAGATTCAGGTTAAATCCCACCTTGACCACATATAAGCTGGCTCTCCTTGGGCAGTTCACTTAACTTGTTTTCAGATTGCTTATCTCTGAAATGTCAGTAAAGATACCCATCTCCTCAGGGCAATCCTGAATGTTGGGTGAAAACATGTACTGAACTTGACATAGTGCCTGACAGTAAATGCATAATTGTTGATAGCTTTTATTTTTATAGACATAATTCTGTTTATATCAATTTGCCCTTCTGTTCACTTGTTAGGACTCCTAACTCCATACAGGATGTTTATTCTAGAACCGGATTCTCACAGCCTGAGTTCCAAGTGCTGCTCTCACAGTGATGAGGTTCAGCTTGACAGTGTTTGTTTTATCCACCTCTGAGTAGACTGCAGAGCTGAGGCCCGTCCTGAGTCTGGTCCATCCTTTTGATATATCCATGTCAGCAACTGAAAAAAGTTAGAAAAGCCTTTGTGGATTCAGGTTGAACAGCTTTTCTGAGATGTAATTTACATCCAGCACAATTCACCCATTTTAAAAAGTGTACAATTCAATGATTTTTAGTATATTTGTGGTGTTGGCAGCCATCACCACAATTAATTTTATTATTTATTTATTTATTTTTGTGTGTCCTGGATTCCCCAAGACTACCTTCACTTCTGAGACTAACTGCAAGTTCAGGGGTTCAGTTCAGTTCATGAACTGACACAGCTCAGTCGTGTCCGACTCTTTGTGACCCCATGAATCGCAGCACACCAGGCTTCCCTGTCCATCACCAAGTTCAGGGGTACTAAGGTTAAAAACAAAGACAAGCCTTTCACCTAGAACATTTTTTAATCACTCCTTCCCTAAAAGACCCCATGAAAATCGATCAGTCCTGTCTGACTCTTTGCAACCCCATGGACTATACAGTCCATGGAATTCTCCAGGCCAGAATACTGGAGTAGGTAGCCTTTTCCTTCTTCAGGGGATCTTCCCAACCCAGGGATTGAACTCAGATCTCCCACATTGCAGGCAGATTCTTTAGCAGCTGAGCCAAAGGAAGCCCTAAAGACCTATTAGCAATCAGCCCCGACTTGGCCCTGCCTTTTGCAGCCCTAGGCAACCAGTTATCTACTTTCTGTCTCCATAAATCCATAGATTTTCTTATTCTGAACATCTCAAACAAATGGAATCATGCAACATGTGGCCTTTGGTGCTGGCTTCTCTCATGTAGCATGTCTTCAAAGTCCATCTATGCTGTAGCATGTAACAATACTTCGTTCCTTTTTATGGTTAAATAGTATTCCATTGTATAGATAAACCACACTTGATCCATTAGTGGATGGACATTTGATTTGTTTCCATTTATTGCTACTGTGAATAATGCTGCTGTGAGCATTTATGTGTAAGTTTCTTTGTGAACACATGTTTCTCATTTCTTTTAGATATATATATCTAGGAGTAGAATTGCAGGGTCATATTGTATCACAGTTAACACTGAACAAGAGAACCATCAGATTGTTTTCCAAAGCAGCGTGCGCATACCATTTTTCATTACAGTTCCAATTTCTCCACATCCCCACCCACACTTAACACCCGTCTTTTTGACTATAGCCGTCCTGATTGATGTGAAGTGCTATCTCACTGTGATTTGCATTTCCTTAATGGCTAATGCGGAGAAGGCAATGGCACCCTACTCCAGTACTCTTGCCTGGAAAATCCCATGGACGGAGGGGCCTGGTAGGCGGCAGTCCATGGGGTCGCTAGGAGTCGGACACGACTGAGGACTTCACTTTCACTTTTCACTTTCATGCATTGGAGAAGGAAATAGCAACCCACTCCAGTGTTCTTGCCTGGAGAATCCCAGGGACAGGGAGCCTGGTGGGCTGCCGTCTCTGGGGTCGCACAGAGTCGGACACAACTGAAGCGACTTAGCAGCAGCAGCAGCAATGGCTAATGATGTTGAGCATCTTTTCATGTGCTTATAGGCCACTTGTATATTTTTTGGGAAAAAAGGTTTATCAACTCCTTTGGCCACTTTCTAGTTGCGCTATTTTCTTTTTCTTACAGAGTTGATGAAGTCTTTTTGACCTTTTTAGGAGGGCTTCTTCTGGTTCCTTGGTCAAGCTGGGGCCACCTTCTGCAGAAATTGGGTGTCCTATCTGACAAAAATTAAAACAAATGCATGCAGATGTACAGTGGAAAATTCTACGAGTACTTTTATGTAGCACATATGTCTAGTGTGTAAAATTCTGGGTGTTTAGTGTGGCAGAGGACAGTGTCTGTGGTTGACTTTGATGCTGTTTGTTTTCTTCTTCATGTGATTATTTTGGCTTTGTGTTGATTCAGGCATTATATTCCTCAAGTGTAGGAAGATTCCTTGGTGTAGCAAATCTTTTATTCAAAGAAAAAATGTTTATTACTCAAGTATTAATTTATATTATCTATAAGGCAGGTCAGAATTTTTATTCAAACTGTGTTTATACAATAAGTATTTTAAGGAAATGAGGTAAAATTCTTCGACTGCCAAGACAGTGATAATTCATTAGAACTGCTGCAGAAGAAGGAGAAATAAAAAAAAAAAAAAAAAAAAAAACCTTTGAAAAACAGATGCTTTCATTTGAAAGGGGAGTCAGAAGTGCTCCTTGTGGGGATCAGCAGGAAACAGCGAGTCCAGAATCTTCAGTCATGGCTGACATGCACCTTCAGGCTTCCTTCCTCATATCACCAAGGCAGTTTCTGACTTGGAAAAGCTAAGTTTATCGGGAGAATAACTTGTTCTGTTTTATCTTCCTTTGCTACAGTGTCCTTGCAGTTCTCTTTAGGGACAAAAAATATCTACTGCTCTTAACAAGAAATTACTTTTGCTACTCTTAGTAGGTTAGGTTACTTCACTCTTTATTTTAAAAAAATCATTCATTTAATTTTTGGCCATGCCTGGAGGCATATGGGATCTTAGTTCCTTGATCAGGGATCAAACCCAGGCCCACAGCAACGGAAGAGTAGACCCCTAAGCACTGGACCACCAGGCAATTCCCATAGGTTACTTCACTAACTCTTGCTTTGAGTGTGTGGATATGGCAGAATGTTCAGCAAATTGTTTCCTAAGCTTCATGTTTATGCTTCTGGATGGAACAGTTTCTATTTTGATTATCGTTCGCTTCAAACAATCAACTTCTTGCTTTCTGTTAAAAGATTTACATGACTATTACACAACAAAGAGACTCCAGACCACCATCATAGATCTGAGTGCAAAGCAGTAGAAATTTTAACATAGATATCTTATCTGGTTATTCAAAGGGACGAAGTGTTATCAAACTTACAACTTTATAGTTTTTAGTAGCATTACCAACAGATCTCAGGAAAGCAGAGCATCACCTAAATTAGTCACTTTGTGTATCAAGAAGGCAGACACGTCCTTTCCTCGGCAGAAGTATAGAGTAGTTACCTAATTCAAAGTAGTCACTTCAGAACCCTGAGTGGTGGCGGTGCTTTAGTTGCTAGGTCATGCATGTCCAACTCTTGAGACCCCATGGACTATTGCCCATCAGGCTCCTTTGTCCATGGAATTTCTGAAGCAAGAATACTGGAGTGGGTTGCCATTTCCTTCTGCAGGGGATCTTTCCAACCTAGGGATTGAACCCAGGTCTTCTGCATTCAGGCAGATTCTCTACTGACTGAGCCCTAGGGAAGCCCTTCAGAACCCCGAGAAACCTGGCAAATTTCAGCTGTCACCCAGACATTCTTATACTCAAAATTTTAGAAGAGAAAGCAGACAAAGGAAAACTGAAATAAACAGCACTTTGTTGCACTCAAATAAACTGAAGATTTGTGATTGCTCCAGAGTTAGGAAGCAGCCAACAAAACCAGCAGCAAGTAAAAACCCATTCCAAGAAAGGGGCACCCCCTGTATAGGAAAGAGCCCCTCAAGCTTCGCAGCAGCTTCATCAAACTGAGAGCCCAGGTTCCAGACACAATAGTCTTTTTGACCTAGAAAGCATGATCTCACCTGAGAAAGATTTTTCTGGAGAATCCTTCCCATTTTTTTTTGTTTTTTACAGCAAGGAAACTTTAGAATCTGAGAGCATGAGTAACATTTAAAATTTCTGAAAGCACAAAGAAATTTGTCTATGGCTTTATATACATTAATTAGAGTGCCACAAACGCTGATGGGAATCATGGCTCCCCACTCTCTGTGTCTGTTATTATCCCTCCTAGCTGCTCTTCTTCATTGGAACATGGTTCTGCTAAGTCACTTCAGTCGTGTCCGACTCGGTGCGACCCCATAGACGGCAGCCCACCAGGCTCCCCCGTCCCCGGGATTCTCCAGGCAAGAACACTGGAGTGGGTTGCCATTTCCTTCTCCAATGCATGAAAGTGAAAAGTGAAAGTGAAGCCGCTTAGTCGTGTCCGACTCTTAGGTATCCCATGGACTGCAGCCTACCAGGCTCCTCCGTCCATAGGATTTTCCAGGCAAGAGTACTGGAGTGGGGTGTCATTGCCTTCTCCGTGGAACATGGTTAACTATAAATATTTACCGCATGGGCTTCCCAGGTGGCTCTACTGGTAAAGAACCCACCTGACAATGCAGAAGAATAAAGAGACGCGGGTTGGGAGGATCCCCTGGAGGACGGCATGGCAACCAACTCCAGTATTCTTGCCTGGAAAATCCCATGGACAGAGGAGCCTGGCAGGCTAGGGTCCATATGATCCAATGTGACTGAAGCGTTTTAGCACACATGCACATAAGTAGTCGAGCACCAAGCAGAGGAGGAGATGAGGAGTGTTATCCCATATTCCAAATTCCCCACACGGTGTGCGGGTGGTAGGCTGCTACAAAGTGTAGCTCTTGTGTGGTGAAATTGGAAGATCCTTCCTCCAAGCAGTTGCGTTAATGAGGACTGCATTAGTCCGCTTGAGCTGTCATAGCAGAATAACAGGGACCAGGGAGCTTAAACAACTGAAATTTGTTTTCTTACAGTTCTAGAGGCTGGAAGTCCAAGATTAAGGTCTGGCAGGGCCTGATGCAGGTGAAGGCTCTCTTCCTGGTGTGCAGACAGTTGCTTTCTCAGTGTCTGCTCACATCGTCTTTCCTGTGTGTGTACAGCTGGGGGGTGGGAGGAGGAGTGGGGGAGGGGAAGCTCTGGGGTCTCTTCCTCTTCTTCCCCATGGACCGTAACCCGCCAGGCTCCTCTGTCCATGGAACTTTCCAGGCAAGTATACTGGAGCAGGTTGCCATTTCTTCTTCCAGGGGATCTTCCCAACTCAGGGATCAAACCTGCATCTCTTGTGTCTCCTGCATTGGCAGGCAGAGACTTTACCAACTGTACCACCTGGGAAGCTCTCTCATAAGACACCAGTTCTATTAGACAAGGGCCCTACCCTTATGACCTTATTTACCTGTAGCTATCTCCTAAAAGCCTCATCACCAAACATGATCATGCTGAGAGTTAGGGCTTCAACATATAAACTTGCAGACAACACCATTCAGTCCATAACAGGGGCCAAGAATAGGACAGAAGGACTTATAAAACAGGTTCAAGAAACTAATTGAAATGTTACTTTTCAACTAGATCTGTACCGGCAAAATTATCTAGGCAGCTGAGCAATTATCCAAGTCAGCAATATATATATATCTATATATGTATGTATGTATGTGTATATATCTCTCTCTTTCAATAATACAAACCTAGAAGAGAAAGAAAATGTAGGCCTGCTTTCCTCCACCCCAAAAAATCATGTCTAAATCAATAGTTCTTTGAAGAACCAACCACAGAACTTTGTTCTAACCCAAGTCTTCCCCAGTCCTACTCCAGAGATTCTAAATTGATCTGGAGCGTGGACTGAGGAATCTGCATTTTCAGCAACACCCCAGGCTGTTTTGCTACCAGTGGTTGGCTTCCCAGCTGGCGCTAGTGGTAAAGAACCTGCCTGCCAATGCAGGATACCTAAGAGACACGGGTTTGATTCCCAGATCGCGAAGATCCCCCGGAGGAAGGCATGGCAACCCACTCCAATATTCTTGCCTGAAAAATTTCCAAGGACAGAGGAGCCTGGCAGGCTACAGTCCATGGGGTATCAAAGAGTTAGACACGAATGAAGCAACTTAGCGTGCATTCATGTGAAAATCAGGCGACTAAACAGACGCTTCTGTTTTCCTGTTTGCTCCATAGACAATGGAAGAAAATAGGGTCGTCATTTACTGGAAGATAAGTTTAAGGAAAATTTGTTGCATTAAAAGAAATTTGATTCACTGACGTGAGTAAAAAGGATATAAGTCATAGGGCAAGTTATTGGAATGACCAGACTCTATGGGGATTTGTTTCCTGGTGATAAAATTTGGGTACTTGCTGCTCTAGAGAATTTTCAGAATAATTTAAAGCCACACAGTATCGAGTCCACAATGCAGCTTCAGAGATGTGGTGAATTTTCCCAGAATAATTTGTTTCTGCCAATCAGAGATCTGATGATTGAGAAGGATATTGTGGGGGATTGGCTGATCCGGGGATCGCAGAGGCTTCTGCGCATGCGCTTTCCTTTGGCGCCTTTGGAAGACCTCCTAGACCCCACTGGGCCCTTGAGCTAGGGTTTTCTTTAGCATTTAGCCCCTCCAGCCGCGGTGAAGCAGCAAAGAACAGAAAGAACTGGCTCCCTATAGGGAGGGAGAGGAAAAGAAGAGAAGGATAAGAAATTCCTATTTCACCCACCGCAGCAGGGTGCCCCTAAGCTGGTTCCCACAAGCCACACCTCATTGTCTCCACAGCACACAGCCCCCAGGCCTGCCTCAGTCCCTTGCTGCTTATCTACCCCGAAGTAAGGATAACCTTCTTCATTTCTCTTAACCCCAGGATGATTTCATAACATTATTGTTCCTCTAAAAATAAATTCTGAGCCCATGTGAAAGGTGTCGGCTGCGAATCTCTTATCTCCAAGAGGGATACCTCTTTGTTGCCGTGAATAGTCCAAGAGAAGCCTGGCGTAATATATTCAGTTACTAACTAACTTTTCTCCCCGTCTCCCTGCATGGCCACTCCTGCAGTGACTTTCCAACCGGAAACAGCCTGCCTGGCAGGAGGCTGGCTCCCGTTCTCAGAAGGAGCCTCCTACTTTCCCCACGAGAAGTCTCTCCCTGGAGTCAGAGGAATGGATAAAATCAGTCTCTAGACCCTTGATGTGGAATCAGGCCGTTGTCCTCTTATCCTAAATGATTGAACTTCTGTTTGGAGAAACGTGATTTTGTTAAAATATTCATCTTTACTGTTAGGTCTTTGACAGTCAGATACAAATGACTTCAGTGGGAGATATGTAACATCCTGAACTTTTGTTTTCAATGTCATTCTCTGATTTTGGGTCTTTCTGTACTTTTTCTTGAAAGAACTCTTCCAAGAAAGAACTCTTGGAAGAAAAGGAAGTCATTCTTTTCTCTTCAAAATGGCAACCAGATGGAAAAAAGGGAGAGAAGTCTCAATAATGAGATTGGCTTTCAAGAGGCAGCATAGTCTAATAATTGGCCTTTATCAGGAGTTTGCGTGGAGTAGGCAATGGCACCCCACTCCAGTACTCTTGCCTGGAAAATCCCATGGGTGAAGGAGCCTGGTGGGCTATAGTCCTTGGGGTCTCGAAGAATCGGACACAACTGAGCGACTTCACTTTCACTTTTCACTTTCATGCATTGGAGAAGGAAATGGCAACCCACTCCAGTGTTCTTGCCTGGAGAATCCCAGGGATGGGGGAGCCTGGTGGGCTGCCGTCTATGGGGTCACACAGAGTCGTACACGACTGAAGCGACTTAGCAGCAGCAGCAGCAGGGGTTTGCATGCTAAGTCCCTTCAGTCATGTCCTACCCCATGGACTGTAGCCCACCAGGCTCTACTGTCCATAGAATTCTCCAGGTAAGAATACTGGAGTGGGTTGTTGTGCCCTTCTCCGGGGGATCTTCCCAACCCAGGGATCGAACCCTCATCTCTTATGTCTAACCTACATGGGCAGGTGGATTGTTTACCGTTAGTGCCACTTGGGAAGCTCCATTAGAGGTTTAGACATAGGCATTACTTACGTGTCTGTCCCTGGCATGAGAAGGATGCTTTATCTGCCTTTGTCACTAAGAGCTTGAATCTCTCCTTGGCAACAGGTTGCACAGAACCACATCTCTCTTGGGCAAGAAGAAGAATTTTCTCCTGTTACACAAACATTGGTGTCCCTCCCAACGTGTTGGTGGCATCTGTGATAGTGAGCAGGGAGATCCCCACCACTCACTTGGAGGCAGACAGATTAATCTCAGAGGTCATACCTGCCACGAAACTTCCACCCAGGAATGGGGAGGATTAATGAGATGCCATTCCCATTGCAATTCACGCTCTTTAGACGAAAGTCACTAAGTACTCGGTATTAGAGATAGGGATTATATAGGTAATCAAGCAAAGAAGATATTCAACTGTTCCTAGCTACTAAAGGAAACTTTAATCTGGGGATGGGCGGAGGGGGGTGAAGCGGGGAAAACGCTGAGTATTAAATATGAAGTTGGGTGAAAGCCGATGTCCCTCATGATGCCAAGGTCCAGGAGTACAGTGTGAAATGCTGTGTACAGTATAAAGATAGACCCAACTGCCTTATGAACTAAGCCTTGGGGAGACTTACTATTCATGGATTCAGATGAAGACCTTAAGACACTTTTGTCATACCTGCCTCTGCCATCATGAACCAGTGTACAGCTTTAGTATCAGGAGAAATGTGGCAAAAACATTAGCAAACTACCCCACCCTGCCTGTCAGAGAATGTGGTTCTGGTTTCTTCTGTTTATTACAATGTGTCCTCAACTATCGTTTACCTGCCTCTGGTAGGATGTGAAACATTTCAAATGGCATATAAGAAACCATTTTTTAATTTATTTTAATTGTTAGAAAAAATAACGGTGACATTCTGAGATCAGTATGTATCAGTGAAGATTTGAGGAAGAATTCACTAGTGTGCTACAGGGGCAGGAGTAAGAAGTAAGTGGATGGGAAGATAGTTCATTACAATTGTAACATGCAAACCTCCAGTCATTAAATATATCGAGCTTCTCATGGTCAAACATGTAAGAAGTAGCTGAATTGGAATGTGACTAGTTTTTCAGAAGTTCAGATTTTAAAGTCCTAATTTCTTCTGTTTATTATGGTATGTTCTCAACTATAGTTTGCCTGCCCCTGGTAGGATGTGAAACATTTCAGAGGGTACGTGAGAAATCATTTTTTAATTTATTTTAATCATTAGGTATTACTATATCTTAACATGTATTAGAGAAAAGCAACCCATGAAGCCCATGATTCATAAATGTAATTGCTAGAACCATGATTCTCAATACTGGTTGCATATTAGAATCATACAGAATGCTTAAGATTTTTAAAGAAACACCAATGCTGGTGCCACAGTGGATCATGAAATTAGAATCTCTGAGAGGTGCTCCCACCCTAAATATTTCATGAAAGCTCTCCCAGGTGATTTTAAAGAGCAACCACCATTGGGAACGGCTTGAATAGACTAGAATTAAGCATTTCAAAGTGATCAGTTTTAAATAAAATATTAAGTAAATAATATACAGATATGGCAGAGAGCATAAAGATACTATATTGTGCTAATAACTGGAGTTCAGTAACTTATCTCTGTCATGGGTAGCTCTCATTCTGGGAGGCAACACTGATCCTAGGTAGCACATTAGATTTGGGGGCTAATCAATAAGACTGTCTGTTTTCCAATATGTCACCCTCTGACTCTTCCATGTTTTGGTTCAGAAATGTTAACTTTTATTCTTTCCCTTTTGCCTTGTGGCACCTCCATCAATACACCCACCTTATTGGACCTTAAAACAGATGAGGGGAAAAAGGATGATAAGAACCTACAATGACAGGTTACTAGATAGTGGGATTGCAAGTGACTTTGACTCCTTTCACCAGTTCGTTCTTTTCTTTGTCATTTTTTCATTCCTACAAGTATTTATTGAGTACCTACTGTATACTACTAAGTGTTTAAGTAAACTTAGAATTTTTCTCAATAAGCATGTGTTGTCTTCATGATCAAACAAATTTTAAAGTCACTTCCATTTTAGGAAAACTAAGGGAAAGATTCTAGAAGGCAATGGCACCCCACTCCAGTACTCTTCCCTGGAAAATCCCAGGGATGGAGGAGCCTGGTGGGCTGCAGTCCCTGGGGTCGCTAGGAGTCAGACACAACTGAACGACTTCATTTTCACTTTTCACTTTCATGCATTGGAGAAGGAAATGGCAACCCACTCCAGTGTTCTTGCCTGGAGAGTCCCAGGGATGGGGGAGCCTGGTAGGCTGCCATCTCTGGGGCCACAGAGAGTCGGACATGACTGAAGTGACTTAGCAGCAGCAGCAGCAGGGGAAAGATTGAGGGCAAGAAGAGAAGGGGGTGTTGGAGGATGAGATGGTTAGATAACATCACTGACTCACTGGACGTGAGTTGGAGTGAACTCCGGGAGATAGTGAAGGACAGGGAAGCCTGGCGTCCGTGGGGTTGCAGAAAGTCGGACACAACAACTGAACAAGGACAACAAATACTGTATAATCCTCCCAGGTAGCTAGTGGTAAAGAATCTGCTTGCTAATGAGGAGACACAAGAATCGAGGGTTCCATCCCTGTGTCGAGAAGATCTCCTGGAGTAGGAAATGGCAACCCACTCCAGTGTTCTTGCCTGAAAGATTCCATGGACAGAGGAGGCTGGCGGGCTATAGTCCCTACACAGGGCATCAAAGAGTCGGACATGACTGAACGACTAAGCACAGAAAGTACTGTACATGGCTGACATTCTCCAGTCACAATGTAGCTGGTGGGGAAAAGGGGTGACCCTGGTGTCAGAAGTTGAGAAGTGAAGGCATTTTCAGCCAGACCTGAAAATCACAGAAGGGTTGTGTGAGAAAGCTCTGGAGATATTTCCTCTGTGAAATGGAGGAAATAAAGCCCATCCTGAGGCACTGGAAAAGGTGTCCAAGCCCCTTTTCCTCTATTCTTTCATCTGTTAAATGGGGATAATGGTTCTCTGTGTTTTCCTGCCTCAGAGAGGCATTAGCAGGTCTATTTAAAGGCTCTTCTCAGGAAAGCTGCTGTGTAATTACCAAGAACAGCTATGATAAAGAAACCTAAATACAACATCAAATCAGCTGGAACACGTTCTCCGGGGAGTTTACTTCTCTGGAAAAATTTAAGAAAAGGTAGCAGCTCTCCTCTGGGGACTTTTGGGTACCCTTCTAGCTGGAAGTTTAGGGAAGGCTAGCTGATTTGCAAAAAAGTCTCCTTCTGGCCATTGATACAGGATCTTCTTCTGTTTACTTTTCCCCATAGTCTAAGCAGTTTCCTCCTTAAATTTGTCTTTCATGTTTTTTTCAGATCTTAACTCAGAAACACTTTATTCCTGAAAAGAATCTCAAGCAAGGCACTTACCTATGAGAAAAAGAGAGAGACAAAGAAAGAAAAAGGGAGGTTATAACGTGGAGGATATGTGTATTTTACAGAGGATAAGCGATGGGGAATTCCTTGATAATTTATAAAAAAAAAAAAAGGACTAATGTAATTGATCATTAATGTCAGGCTTTGCTGAAATTCATTTGACAAAGCATGTAGGTTAGATTAGAGGGGAGCAGAAGCTCACAAAGCAAGGACATCACAGTTAAAACAGCTCCAGAGAAAGCCAACCCAGCTGAATCAGGTTACTGGCAGTTTGGTTGAAATGAAGAGATACATATTTTTATATTGGTTGATTAACAATGTTATGTTAGTTTCATGTGTACAACAAAGTGATTAAGTTACACATAATACATGTATCTATTCTTTTTCAAATTCTTTTCCTAATTAGGTTGCTACAGAATACTGAGCAGAGTTCCCTGTGCTCTACAGTAGTCCTTATTGGTTATTCATTTTAAATATAGTGGTCTGTACGTGTTACAGCTCCAGAATCCATAGAGCATTGGACTTGATAGAACATTGACTATAACAGGAAAATGAGAGAAGAGTCAGGATTACTGTAAAATGTGGTGACTTGGATATCATAAGGTTTGGAGACTTCCTTAACAAGGAGCTCCCAGCCAGGAGTGAGTGAGTAGGTTAAATTTATGAATGAGATCTAGACCAATACCATTGCAGGAAGCCCAGTGGTTTTTTATATTTTTGTTAGACTTGCTTAGTAAATATTCTGACTGCTTATAAACAGTGCACCTATGGTATATGAAAAGACTTCTAAGCAATAAAACAAAATGCCAAAGGTTAATAAATGATTCATAATAATAATAGCTGCCATTTATCGATTGATTACTATGTGTTCAGTGCTCAGTCACTCATTCGTGTCCTATTCTTTGCAGCCTCATGGACTGTAGCCCGCCAGGCTCCGCTATGGAATTTTCCAGATAAGAGTACTGGAGTGGGGTCATTTCCTACTCCAGGGAATCTTCCTGACCCAGGGATCGAACCCATGTCTCCTGAGTCTCCTGCATTGACAGGAGTATTCTTTACCACTAGCACTACCTGGGAAACCCTGATTACTATGGGACTATATAAGTATTTTCCATATGCAACTCAGATGTCATCTGGTGGCTTTTCAGATCTGCTAAAGATATGGTAAATTTGTTACAAACCCCTCCAATCCCACGGCCTGTGGAAATTCAAAACCTGTCTGTTTCTGTGAATCCTGGGGGCGCAGAAGTGGTTTTTACATCTTCCCAGTTTTTCCTGCCTCTCAGGTCACTACCATACATCACTACTGTATCACTAGATACGAAATGCCTCCTTGACTCAATGCTTGTATAAAATACTAAGCCTAATACTAGGGTTAGCAAAGTTCACTGAAGTTGGAAAGTCATGGGAAAGTTAAAACTTCTTCCTGTCTTCTCCAGCCTCTCTCTACTGGATTATGTTGGGGGCATCAATTTTGTCTCTCCTCACTGTGCAGAGGCATCGTCTTTAAAGGCAAGAGCAGCACAAAATGCCTTTCCTTTGCTTAAGAGACTGGCTGTAGAAGGTGACTCTATTTATGAGTTGCAGCCATTTCTTTTCAAACATTACACTTAGATGACTTTAACACTCAAAACATTCCCACTTTACAGATGAGGCAACTGAGGCTTCAAGGTGTTGAATACCAGCCTAAGGATAGAAAATACATGAAGTGGTAAAAAAGAGAACTTAAATCCAGATCTGGCTGACTCTTAAAATTAACTTAGCCTGGGGCTTCCTTGGTGGTCTAGTGGTTGGGAATCTGCCTACTAAAGCAGGGGACACATGTACGATATTTGGGAGGATCCCACAAGCCTCGGGGCAACTAAACCCTCAAGCCACAACTATTGAACCTGCCCACATAGAGCCCATGCTCTGCAACAAGAGAAGCCACCACATTGACAAGCCCGCTCATTGCAACTAGAGAATAGCCTGCATGCAGCAACGAAGACTCAATGCAGCCAAAAATAAATAAATCGTAAAAATATTAAAATTGGCTTTTGAAGGATGGATTTGTTTAAAATCAAAATCACAGCTATAGATCAGAGATGTTGTCTAACCATACTATCTCCTCTCTCTCTAGGTCACTTCTAAAAAAGATAACAAAGAGATGAAATAGACTTATAAGAGCAGAGATAAAAGGAGAGAAGATAGCAGCAGAGGAGGGATCTTAATAGGAGGGATCTTAATATGTTTGGGAACATGTCAATTGATGGGGTTATGAGCATGGAAAAAGCTAAAAACCTAAAGGTCTTGAATAGTAACAACAAGCGAACTGACTTGCATTTCAGAAACTCTCGGGACTTGAGAGTTGGAGTTTCCAGTCTACTGCAGGGTATGGCTAAAGGCAATACCGAAAGTCAGGGGTGGTTAGAAGTATATTAATTTTTAATAGTGTCAGATCCCATGAGTAACCCCTGAGGACAGTCAGCATCCTTCACCCTCAGACCAGGTGGAAGACTGTGAGCTATTCTCTGAAAAAAGGGGAAGTGGAGCCTCTGGACTCAAGAATATTGCCTGCAAGTCAACAATCTTGTCTAATGACATAAAATGTCCAAACACACTTTACTACATGAATCTTAAGTATGAACAGAAACTGAGATAAGTGTAAGTCCATTTCTTATGAAAATATGAAAGATAAAATTTAAAAATAAAACAAAAAAAATAAACTCAAATAGAATTCTGAGAAGAGAAGAAAATAGCACACATCAACCAACTAACCAACCAACCACCACCACCATCACCACAACCACAACCATCGCCATTACCACTCCAAAATTAAAAATAAAAAATAAAGGTGCCCAATGAATATCCTCAGACTCAAAAAGGAGAATAATGAAGTAGCTATAAAAAGGGTAAAATACATCCAGAAGAAGTTAAAGATAAAACAAAAGAATCTTCAAAAGCAGGTTGAAAAGATTGAGTGTGAAAATATATTTGGATCAATCCAAAAAGTCTAAAACATCTAGAAAAGGAAGGCAGAAAGAGCAGAGTAATTAAGAAAAAGACAGTTTCTCTGCCTGAAGAACATGAGATTCGAGATTCAAGGTACTCAGCACAACAGATAGAAACGAAATCACCGTATTGGCTAAGCAATGGAAATAGCAGAGCCCCAGGGATGGAAAAACTTCAAATTCTTTGCACAGACACATAATTTTCAATCCAGAATTCTCTACTCAATCAAATCACCAGTCAAGAACCTGAGCATGGTTATTCCATTTTTCGCACATCTCCTGTGTATCTTGGTAAAAGGTTAATTAATTAACTAGTGTTTTAAGCAAACTGCAAGAGGATATGCTTTGGCAGAACCAAGAAATCATTGAAGAAAAGGAAGATATAGGATCCAGGAACAAAAATGTACATTTAACAAGAGTTGGGAAGGGAAATCCCAGGATGCTATCTGTCCCATAGACCTGAAGAGCAAATCAGACTCAGAATGAAGAAGAAAAAGTAAAGGGTGTAGGAAGGAAATTCTGAGAAAAAAAAGTGAGGCAGGGCAAAAAATGATGCTTGAGCTTGAACATTTGAAAAAAATATATAACTAGTTATAAATGTATGGTGGTTCCAAAGGAGTGTGCTGTGCTGTGCTTAGTCACTCAGTCACTTTGTGACCCATGGGCTGTAGCCTGCCAGGCCCCTATATCCATGGGATTCTCCAGGCAAGAATACTGGAGTGAGTTGTCACGCCCTCCTCCAGGGAATCTTCCCAATCCAGGGATCAAACCCAGGTCTCCCAAATTGCAGGCAGATTCTTTACCATCTCTCTTCCCTGGTGGCTCAGTCAGTAAAGAGTCTGCCCGTAATGCAGGAGACCCAGGTTCAATCCCTACGTGAGGAAGATCCCCTGGAGAAGGCAATGGCAACCCACTCCAGTATTCTTGCCTGGAGAATCCCATGGACAGAGGAGCCTGGCAGGCTGCAGTCCATGGGGTCGCAAAGAGTCAGACATGACTGAGCATGCACAGACTTACCCCCATTTACACTGCCACTTCAAAACTGCTTAGTTTTTCCATTATACATTTGTTTAAACACACACACACTTCTAAAGACCGTATATGGGGAGCTACAGGGTAAAAATCCAAATATTTATGTATCATTTCAGAGAGAATGAATTGGGATAATTAAAATATGTAAACAATGGAAATGTGATGCTATTATTTTTAAGTAATAAAATTTTGATGGGGATATGGGATACTCACTTATCTACCTGCATATTACACAAAAGAATAGCTACATCGATGATACGGCAATGATGGGAAGGAGGAGGACAAAGAGAAAAGTGATGGTGATAGATAGCATTTGATTGGCACTGTTATAAATGGTTTACATGTATGTGTGTGTGTGTGTGTGTATGTGTGTGTGTTTAGCCCTGAGCATTAAACAAACCTATGCTTTAGATCTATTCTTATCCAATTTTACAAACGAGATTCAAGAGGGCAAAGAGGCTAGCCCAAGGTCACTCATTTCAGAATGTGTGTATGCTAAGTTGCTTCAGTCGTCTTCAATTCTTTGCAACCCTATGAACTGTAGCCCGCCAGGCTCGTCTGTCCATGAGATACTCCAGGCAAGAATACTGGAGTGGGTTGCCATGCCCTCCTCCAGGGAATCTTCCCAACCCAGAGGTCCAACTGGCTTCCCTTAAGTCTCCCGCATTGGCAGCTGGGCTCTTTACCACTAGCGCCACCTGGGAAGCCCCATCTCAGAATAGTGGAAGCCAAACATCTCACTAATTGTCAGATCTACACCCTTAACAACCAGGCTGTCCTACTTGGAGAATCATGATGTTTCTGATGGATGTCCCCACTAGGATGGAAGTAACTACCATGAGGAATAGGGAATTTTTTCTTCTTGTTCACACTATGATTTTTAGTGTTTAAAACACAGTAGAAACTGGAACATAGTAGAAACTCAGTAATTGTTAAATGACAGATGAAACAAAGTCTCAATCAGTAGAGGACATACAAGCATTTAAAAAGAGTCATGCATTGATGTTTAAAATACTTAACTAAAAGAAATACAGGATAGGGGAAAAACTGACTTGAATATCTGGCTTGTCTTGCTTTAAAAAAAAATCTGTATTTGTAGTCAGCTGGAAGCTGTACAGGAACCAACACTGTGCCATGCCAGCTGAAAGACCATTGTCATTTTGGAAAGCCTTAAAAAAAAGTATGTCCATCACATATTGTATTTGTTATATGTGTACAGTTCTGACCTTCACATTTTTTAAAGGGACAGTGATTGTCTAGAATACACTCAAGAAGGTGAACAGCATAGTAAAGAAAATTAAAACTTTTTCAGAAAGAAAGGGAAATTTTCAACATGGAAAAGAGAAGACACATAGCAACTATCTTCCAGTATTGGAAAAGTGCCATGACAAAGAGCCGGGCACTTGTTATTTTTCTCTGAAAGACTTTTCAGCTCAGCATCAGGAGAAGAAAAAATAGATTTAACACAAGTGTCCAATAGCTTTCCACAGTAGAGTGCATTTGAAAAACTAAGATCCATTTCCTTATAAATTTCCAAGTTAATAATAATGTTTACTTATTTAAAAAAAAAAAACTATTGAAAGGATTTCTACATTATATGGAGAACTGAACCAAATGAGTGGCCTGAAGTCTGCCTGTGTGTCAGAATCAACCAGAAAACTGTAACATTATTGATTTTTAAGACCTCATCCCACTGAAACATAACCTCTGGAAATTGAGACCTAAGAATTTAATCTCAAAAATCTGAGTTTTTTAATCCCCTCAGGTGATTCTGATGACTTTCCAGGCTTGGGAATTGCTGAAGAAGACAAATTTAAACTTCTCTTTTAATTCTCTGACTTAATGATTTTTCAGAATACTGCAGAACATTTTATTTAATAAATAGTTGAGAATAATTTGTTATCTGTAAAAAAACAGCCTAAATGTAGGTGGGTGGCTCTAAAGTGCCAGCAGACCAACTGACTTCTTAAATTGGTTAAAACTCTTCTTGCAACCTAGTTAATAAAAACTTTTTATATGTATCCTGCGAAGGAAAACTTTACCTGGCCTGTTTCCCAATTATTAAAGTTCCAAATCACTGAAATATAAATAAATGAGACTTTACCATACTTAGAACACCAGTATGATGAAAAATTTGTTTATACCAGGAGATTTTAGGTTATTCTTCAATCATTCATCCCCGGAACCAAAGTACCTCTGCGCACGAGCACACACGCATACATACGCACACACACGTACAAATGTGACACATGGTAAATGTTGGGTGATTACTGAGCTGGAACAAAGGAGACCTTCAAATTCCGTTGCCTTTTTAACCTTATATTTTTCTAAGCAGGAATCTAAGAACCCAAAGGCATGCAAATTGTATTATTAATCAGGACATTCTCAGCTCTTTAAGTTTCTCTAATTACTTACCTTTTAAATGTATTACTTTGGTCTAGGAAGTGCAAAGATGAGGAGTGAAAATAAATATTTAAAAAATATTAACAGACTTAAAGAGAATAGATTAAGTTTGGCTAAATTACTTTCCTATGTAAAGAGCTTCTAAAAAGTATACTATGTTGCCATATAAAGGAACTCTATTGCAATATTGTAGATTTTGTCTAATCTAAAATTAAACCTGTAAAGCTCTACTGGAATTGTTTAGAAGAGAATAATGGAAAGCCCCCTCAGCAAGTTAATTCAGATCCTTCTAATTTTACTTTTCTAGTTCACAAGGTATCTTTTTTCATGTTTTCAAATTGAAGTTCACACACATCAAATAAATGGCATGATAATCAGAGGTTTCAATATCTGATATGCATTCATTATTATCTGTCATTATTGTGATTGTCACTATTATAATTGCACACTGTAAAAAGAATGGGAGCTTTTCCACAGGAATTATTCACGTATATTAGTTTCTAGGAGTAATTGAATAGTTGACATTGCGTTTATATCAAAGTAAAATATGTGTTGGTTTTTCTCATTTGTTTTATTCTTAAGAAATAAGAAATGTAGAGTAATCTCTATTAGGTCTCTTTATTTGGCTCTTTATTTAAAGGTTCACAGTTTTATGTCATGTCCAAAGTATATTTTCTTATAACAAGGCTCAAAGACACCCATTATAATCTAATTGATAATTTTCTAAGGACATACAATTATAAGATAACAGCTAGGTAGTGAAATCCTCTTAATTAGCTTGTATTTATATATATGAACTCAACAAGAATCTCAGTGAAAAATACCACTTTTCTTTTTTAACTAATCAGGTTTGGCATAATGAAATAAAGCCCACATTGTACTGTGAATACTAAAGATTGATTTAAAAATCATTTACCTTAGAGTTTACGTAGAACATTTCACTTCATTGTTTCATATAATCCTCATGCAGATCAGATATTACTCCTCTATTTAAAGATAAGAAAACATAGGCTCTAAGAAGCCAAGTAATTTATACAAAGTCACTCTGCTAAATCACAAAATTAGTCCTAGAATCCGGGTCACCTGGGTCTTAACCAGAATTTATGTTAAAATAAAAAATTTTTAAGTGATTTGAATTTTAAAAAGATCGGTGACTTGGTATTTAGAAGACCTAAGTCTGAACACTGTTTCTGCCACTTTATTTGACTCTAAGAACTTTCTTACTCCCCTGTTGAGTGAACTATACCTAAGACAGTGCCGTTTTGATAATCGATGGAAAAATTGCCAAGAAAACCACTCAAATGCATTTTGTTGTTTTATGTGTTCTTTCTTCTGTGCTGTGCTACTTCTCACATGTTTTATCCCATTTTTGCTTTCTGTATGATTCACCTTCACAAGGTAGAGTATTGAACTTTATTTAGAATTGAATAGCATTAATATCAGGTTGGAACATGGAGTAACATAAGCTTTAGGAACAAAATACTCCATGTAAGAATGCCATAAATTGAATGAATGATGATATAAATGTAACAATGCAAAAGCTTTAGAATGTGTCTTCACTCACCAGGGAAGTCATCGTAATGACCTCAGAGCACTGTTCTCTTACAGAAAATACGCAGCCAATGGGGGATTTCCTTTCCTTCCATGTAATTCTTCAGGAGGCCTGGCTGGTTCAGAGACATGTCCTAGTTGATGCGGAGTCTCTCCTAGCTGCTTTGCCAGCTAACCCTTTGAGTCGTGTCTTTGCTGCCAGGACGGCAGTTGTTACTGTTTGCCAGCTGATCAGTGGCTTATGTATTGATAATCCCAGTCCAGTTTGTAGGGGACAGAAAGGACGAAGACTCTCCATCTTCTTTGGGCATCTTCTTTGGCTCTTTGGGCAGAAATGACAAAGACCCTTGATCCTCTCCTCATCTGGAGATATGGTCCGTCTCAGGAGATATTGAAAATCACCAGTGGGACTGGTCCAGGGAAATTGGCCTTATCAGTGAATCAAACACCCTTACTTGAGCATCATTTGAGCCATGCATTTATCTCCCTTTGTCGCTCCTGAAACACATTTTTTAAAGCCGTACATTTATTTAAATATTAAAACAGAGACCGAATTAACATTTGATAATTGACTTTGGTCATACCATTCCAATGAAGCCTTGCCTCTATATCTAATGGGTAGACATTAGTCCATCTACCCCCACTTTTGGGCTTCCCTGCAGACTTAGACGGTGAAGAATCCGCCTGCAATGTGGGAGACCTAGGTTTGATCCCTGGGTTGGGAAGATCCCCTGGAGGAGGGCACGGCAACCCACTCCAGTATTCTTGCCTTCTTGCCTGGAGAATCCTCCTGGACAGCGGAGCCTGACGGTCTACAGTCCGTGGGGTCTCAAAGAGTCGGCCACGACTGAGCAGCAAAGCACAGCCACCCCTACTTTCAGTCTAGAGCATGTCCATGCGTCAGATCACGACAGCCACAGAATCGCGACTTCTGGTTGAACGGGTGTGTCTACACATGGAAACTGACAGCAGTCTAAAAATACAGTTGCTGTCATCTTGTACTCACAGAGTGGTTATTTCGGCTAAAACTACAGAACAACAACAAAAAATAGTCTTATGTTAGTTCTGTAAACAGATATTTGGGAGATGATATGGCACTTGAGTTACGTATTATTTGCAAGTAAAAGAGAGATATGTACTGCACTGAGTTTCCTTAACCCTTGTCAACAAACCTCCCTAATGACTGAAATCCTCAAAATATGGAGCTTTTTACTATTATATTGTTACTGTTTTCCAACTACTGATCTATATGATCACCTTCATATACATATAGCCTGTATGATGGGCTTCCCTTGTGGCTCAGCTGGTAAAGAATCTGCCTGCACTGTGGGAGCCCTGGGTTCAATCCCTGGGTTGGAAGGATCCCCTGGGGAAGGGAACAGCTACCCACTCCAGTGTTCTGGCCTGGAGAATTCCATGGACTGTGTAGTACATGCGGTTGCAAAGAGTCAGACACAACTGAGTGACTTTCACTTTCACTACTGATCTATAAGATATATGAGTAGAGTTCCAAAGTACTTCAACTTCAAAATAGTTGAGTTTATTTTTGTTTGTGACAAAATTAATATCATAAGCTGATGTCACATTAAATATTCTACAAATACAGCTGCCCCCAGGCATGAGTCCCTGATACGAGTTTCTCCAGAAAGTGTTTTTTTCTGATGAGCCATACATGAAGCATTCAATGGCACCAGAGTTTCATTAAAGGAATTCTCTTGTTCCCTTCCTTCCCATGGAAATGTCGTTAACTGTATTAAGTTAACTCTCTGAATGTTAGGTTCTTAACCAACAAACAGCACTTCTCCACAAGGGCATACTTCGCCAAGCATCCTTGAATCAGAACAACCGTGATGAACGTGTAAGCATAGATTCGGAGCCACACAGTGGGTGGTGATCATATTTAAGAGGAACCCGTTTACATTTATTGACTTACTCCCTCCATCATGGTTGTTGCATTTCTTCCACCACCACCTTCAGCCTTTCAGGTAAATGAGAAGTTCAATTATATGTAAAGCGACCGTTAAATCAGCAGGGCCCTTGTGGGGGTCTGGGCCTCCCCTTCTCCCTCCAATCGCAAGTGAGCTCAATCCATTACTGTTCCCAGGATCGTACATCCATCAGGTCAAGTGTGCAGGGCAGGGTGCATCTTATAGCTTTTACTGCATATGAGATGTTGCAGGCCTGTTCTCAGGAACTGCCAGGCAGCCTGGGAATCACAGTCACGGTTAATAGCAGCGAATTGCCAGCTCTTGATGGGTGGGTAGTCACTCCTTTCAGTGGTTGCCCCCTGGGGGGAGAAGGTAGAAAAACAGAGGGAGGGAATTAGAGTGACTTTGCACAGTTGAGCAAGTTCATGCCGCTGGATCAGTGGCAAGCATTGGCAGGGCTCCGCTCCGGGGAGGCTCAGAACAACCTCACAGTCTCATTTTTACCAATTGGTGCTGCTGTGTTGCCAGTGGTGCCCAGGGATGGGGGAAGGGGGAGGAGGAGCTGGGAAGAGCATGAAGGCAGAAGTCTCATCTAAATTAAACAAAAAGTCCTGTTGGCGCTGGTGAACCCACCCCAGTTAGCCCCTGTGCTATTAATTGTACCAAACTGGTATTTGAAGTTCGCCGGGTGATTAAAGAGTTGGCTCACAAACTCTCTGCATAACCTTAATTTTTTCAAGGTTCTTTGAGTGGAGAATGGTTTATAATAATGATTTTGACTAATACGATTTTTGACATGCAACTTTAATGCTTAACCTTAGTACAACTCCAGAGCATTTCATGTGTACTCAGCTGTAAAGAGTGATGATTTAAAGGGATAATATAAGAAAAAGGTCGTTCTAGAATGAACCTCTAACAAATTGCATAAAAGGAGCTTATTATTCCTTGAGTATGGGGATATGCCGTGCTTCTGATCATTTCTTTGCTTGGTTCAAAAAAAATTTTTTTTTGGTTGAGAATGAATGGGAAAAGAAACAGGAAAAAAATGAAATAGAAATCTGCAAGCAGGGAACATTCTTTTGATGGTTATGATTTTGTTGCCACTAAAAAGGCTCTACAATAATGTGGTTATTCATCTCCTCTTTTGTTTTGGGTGAAGAATTCGCTCTAACAAGAAAATGCTGTTATTGGTCGGTGGATTGCCTCCTGGGCCGGACCGGCTCCCCAGCAATCTGGTCCAGTACTACGATGATGAAAAGAAGACCTGGAAAATCCTCACAAGTGAGTGCCTTTCTTTCTTTATTTACCCACCTATTTATTTCAACATAGAGCTATCTGGATTGGAAAACATGGTTAATCAAATTAGACATTTTATTGATTTGTTACCCTTTGGAAGTCTGTGAATGTATCACGAGAGGTCTAGAGTGAAAGACTAAATTGACATTGCAGAGGTGGCCAACTGGGTAGTGGGAAGACGCTTAAACGAAAAACTGGCCTAAAATCACTGCACCAAGTTGCTGTGTCTGCTTGTGTTTCTTTCAAGAGAAATTCTTCAGTTATGTTTTTGCTCTTTGAAAAGGGAAAGCTTGCTGAACAGCAGTCAGCTAGTAAATTTCCTCAGGTCCAAATGGTTACTGAGTTCATTGTCTCTATAATTAACATTGGGTTTGCTTTAGAGGCGTCTTTGCTCGTTAACCTTTAGGCTGTGGTCTCCAGTCTTTAGAAAACCACCCCCTTCCCATGCTCCACTGCTCCCATGTCCACTGTTCAAAAGAACAGAGATACCCCAGTCCAAGCCTGACTGCATTAAATTGTGCTTGCAGACTTCCACCCAAGATTTTTCTCCTCCCTTCCTTAAAGGGTGATTGTGTTTTACAGCAAACCTCTTGCCTTGGGCACTGAGATTTGGAACTTATTGTTACATCGGTTATGATTCCCAATCTGACTCGGTCATGGAATCAAAAATCATCGTTTCTTGAGTGCAGCAGGCTGTGTGCACCAGTCCCCTCGTGGGCACAGTGGCTGCACTGGTCAATAAAACTAAATTTTAACTGTCAAAATTGCCCAGAGCTGTATAGATAAAATAATAAATGAGCAATTTTGATCCATAAATCAAAGCCATACATTTAAAACCCGCCAAAGTGAAAGTTAGATTTCCTTGTTGCATGTGTCTTTTGAAGCAGTTATATATTTTAGCAGATTTTTTAAAAAGTCGTTTCCTCTCCTCTTACGGAAAGCCCTTTAAAACAACAGAAAGAGGACAACAGTTTGCCCACAAATGCAAGAGAGGAGTAGAGGCATATGAGGTGGTGCTTGGAATAATACATTTCGCAGCTGGCTTACTCCAGCAAACCTGCAGACCTGTAGTAGCATTGTCCAGAAACTGCAATGGGAAGGCTCCCTGGACACCTACACACTCTGGCTGTAGTAACGAAGTAGTGGAGGGTAGCTGCCAGATTAGGAAGGAAAAAACAAAAGTAAGTTAGAGATACCCTCAAATGATATTCATTCTCTTTTTGACAAAATACTGTTCACAGTAGTTGAAACATCTGAATGAGTGACCCTGATGCTGGGAAAGATTGAGGGCAGGAGGAGAAGGGGGTGACCAGGGATGGTTGAATGGCATTATCAACTCACTGGACATGAGTTTGAGCCGACTTGGGAGATAGTGAAGGACAGGGAAGCCTGGCGTGCTGCACTTCATGGGGTCGCAAAGAGTTGGACATGACCTGAACAACCAAAATGAGTGCCCAAGCTGTGTTTTTCAAGATGCATCAGAAACTCAAGCTAAAGTAAAACCAAAGAATCAATTTTCTGATACTTGATCAATAGAGAATGTCTACACAGAATGAGATGTGGATACCCAGAGGAGGTGAGAGGGAAGAGGAAGGACAAGAGATTCTTGATGAAAAAGGACAAAAACAGAGGCCAGGGGACAGGGAGATATTAGACCCAAACAATAAATGATATTCGTTCACAAATACATCTCTTTTCCCAGGTACATCAGGCAGGGTCCAATTATCTAGTGGTTTGAAGGCCTTCATTAAAGGCAAAAAGATTAATTAAAACATTATGAACAACTCATGAAAAGTCTTATGTTCCTTTCAAGCCTTGTTCAGAAAGAGAGTGCTCATCTAATTTATTGTTCAACCTGGGAAGCTTAGAGTCTGAAATGGGGATCTGTTAATTCTTCTGGGACAACAGGTAGGACCAGAACATAGGGTCACCCTACTTCATTTCCTTATATTGCCTGATTAACTCTTTACTTAATGAAGTGCAGTAAGAAAGCATGAACTTGAGTTGGTCAGACCTAGGTTTGAACCCATGTCTGTGACCTTGAGCAAGTCATGTAAATGTCTTGAATCATGGCTTATTCATTCTGTCAACATCCTTTCAGTATTTTTAAAATAAAATTGTGTTGGTAAACCATCAAGCACACAGCAGGAACTCAAAAAATTGCAAATGTTATTGCTATTGTTGTAACACTACCACCAATATTGGCACAAGGACTGTATGTACCTTTGTATTTTCGAGGTATCAGTCAACTCAAGCTCTCCAAGCAGAGGGGAGACAAATTACGCTGTAACAGATCCAGTACTAAATCCACCATCCTGGAGTACGGAGACCATTTTCTCTAGTTTTCATGCATCGAACGTAGACGTCTTCAGACTAAGAAGTAAAGACATATGGGTTCTGTTGACTTCATCAGATTTGAAATTGGAAGGAAATAAAGACATTAATGTATAGAAAAGCTCTAATAGAAACATGTTCAAAACTCTTGGATCTTTTTTCCTGTACTTAGGAAGGCTCATAACTCTAAAATAAATGTCTACTCTACTGATACTCTCCATTTCACTGGGCTTGCACTCTAAGAAATCAAGTTTATTACCTTCTGGGCTGTGACTACACGGTCCCATATGAAAGCATATTTTTCAGGTTTATGGGAGAAATATAGACAGTCTATTTAGATGATTTCTGCTGCTGGTTTGTATTTTTTAATTAAGGCATCTCATTTGGCCAAATTGAATTAATATGTCAGTTAACTGATCAATTTCCACACTGTTGGGGCCATCTAACCCCATGGGACTGTAGCCCTCCAGGCTCTCATTTCATGGACTTCTCCAGGTAAGAATACTGGAATGGGTTGCCATTTCCTCCTCCAGGGGATCTTCCTGATCCAGGGATTGAACCTGCATTTCCTGCATTGCAGGCAGTTTCTTTACTGCTGAGCCACCAGGGAAGTCCCCAATAATAAGTGAAAAAGTGTTTCTTAGTGGATAAGAAGGTGTCCAAATTCTCCCCAAATCTAATGAAATATTAGGGATTGCAGAACTGCTCATGGTCATTTATTTTGACCCCAAAGAACTGCTAAGACAGTTGACAGGAAGTTGAAGATGCCAATTAATGCTTGTAGACAGTTCCTGGTGTGGAGTCTGTTTATGTATTGAATGACTCTCTTCATAAGAACTAACAAATAAGTTAACCAGCGGAAACCTAAAATCTGAGATTGCCTAGAGCCTGTGAATCGTAGAATCCTTTGCCCACTTGACTTGAGCATTTTTAGCCTGTCTCACAAGTGTGTTTTTTTTAGAAGGATGTCATCCCCAGGTGGGTGCACAGATGCCCACTTATGGGAGTCATACCCCTTGCACATGTATAATAAGAAGAAAAAGAAGAATTAAGAGGAAAGTCAGTCACAACTTTCTTTACCTCTTATTCTGTTGTTTTATTTATGTTTTAGAAACACTATCTGAAGGGGTCCACAAATAACAATAAATTGAATATGGTGGAGGTCAGTGGAAGTGAAAAGGTGGTTCTACCTAACATAAAGAAAACAAAATTCAACAGTCTAGCTAACCAGTGGCTTGGTCTAACCAAACAGCAAAGGGAACACTTACTCTCCCTGAAAAGATTGTTTTGGTAACATACTAACACAGCCTTCATTTTTATCTTTCTAAAAAAAAATTGTTTTGGTAACATGCTAACACAGCCTTCATTTTTATCTTTCTCTTTGGGAAAAAAAAATCACTTATATAACATTGTAAAATTAACATTATGAATTGTAACGGAGCTCCCCAGCCTCTATCAGCAACATTCTAAGAAATACCCTGTAAAAATGAAGGTTAAGTCCTTTTGTAAGTGTGAAATATTAAGTATTAACAAGAAAATTGGCATTGTTGTTTCTCTTGACTGTTAATAATGAAAGGGAAGTTGAAATGCACTTTTGTTCATTTTTATTTTACAGTACTGCTTTTCTTGCATTTCTCACTCCTGCACGCAGTCTCCCGTTTCATTCTTAACTTATTAGGAAGCGGTACAGGAGACATGAATACTAAAATGGCCAATGCGAAAAGCGTGCCTCTTGCACTTTGCAGGCCTTAAATCCTTCCTGTAAAGATCAAGGAAAATGGTCCCTGCGGCTGCTGTGAACTGCTGTAATGTATGACTGACATTTCAAAGTTTTCACAAAGTCCTCGTGTGGAAGCAGCTTGCCTTCCTTCTCACAAGATGGTACTGAGGGGCTGTCAATTCTTTGGGTTCCCCACTGACCATTGTCTTTACTGGTGGGTAAAGTGTTTCCCTGAAATTGACCTTGTTTTGCTGACATTCCAGATAAGAGATTCTACTTATTCGGGGCTTCTTATTGTTTTCCTTGAGCAATTCCAGGAAAAGGGATTTCAAAATATAGATTTCCCTCTCCACATGCCGATAATGATTTCCCTTCAGTAAGGTTAGAAGGAAAATTAGAAGAGCTGAGTTAGAAAGGTGTGTTCCTCCTTTTGGCCGCTTTCAGATGCCTCTGTTAGCAGGCGGAGAACCGCCTTTGTTCCTCTTCCTCTCAATTTACAACTCTGCCCTCTACTTGGAAGTGCAAGGATTTGGGAATTTGTATTTTTTCAGTCATAGAAAATAAAGGGAACCATTGTACAGAGGTTTCTTGGGCTTCCTATCTGGTTTGTGGAGGACCTTGAACTTGATCCTGTCCATGCAGGAATAGTTTGGGGGCTGGGTGTCATCAATTTCTTTTAGGAGAGTCGCAGAGATGAGAGGCTGGTGGATGCTTGATTAAAAAAAAAAAAACATATCTTCCATAAACGTTGAAGAAAGAATACTGAGAAAACACATCTTGCGTCAGACATTGAACTTCAATTCCAAAAGATAAATGTAGATTTGATATTTAGCCAATATTTGAGCAGCGGAGAATGGTTTAATTGCTGGTTACTCAGGGAATAATAAACCTGCACATTGACAGTTTAATTGGACTCCTTTCTTGGGCTTCTGTTTCTTGATTTCAGTTCATTTCTGTTCTTTGAGGATATATTGGAGAGGTGGAGATGGCAAGTTAGTGGAAAACAATCACTTCTTATGATGATTTGCTTTGAAAGAAATAAAAAGCAAAATTAATTGAGGGTTCTATACCTTTATGTTCCCTTTATTCGGGTTATCTTTATTACCCATAACGAAAACCCACTTGTTTAGCTTAATTTCTAGACAGGTAGGTAGAGTCTGTGGATAGTGCATTTTGCATTGCAAGAGAACCTCAGAAAAGAACTAGGTACTTCCAGAATGACTCTAAATGCCTGGGAAGCATTTAAACTTAACTGCAGACCTTATTCCTTTATGAAGCAAGCAATTATTGAATACCTACTCTGTGCTAGGTGGTAAGGTAGAAGGTGATCAAATCTCCTCTCAAGAACCCAAGGAGGCAATGAAAGCAAGATTGTGCTGAGAAATAAACAGGAGAAGCTGGGCTTACATGGGAGCCCAGAAAGTACCCTTCATCTATACATGGGAGGTTAGGAAGGCTTCCGTAAAAGTGACCTTCTGCAAAACTGAGAAAAATGCCTAGGAATTATTGATGCAAAGAGGTGGATGATCAGGACTTCCCTGGTGGTCCAGTGGCTAAGACTCAGAGCTCCTATTGCAGAGGGCTCGGGTTCAATCCCAGGTCAGGGAACTAGACCCCATATGTGGCAACTAAAAAGATCCTGCATGCTGTGACTAAAGACCCCCCAGTACTGCACTAAGACTGAATAAATAAATGAATAAACAAATATTTTTAACAAGAGATGAATGATAAAGTATTTTAATAAGAGGGCCCCATACTGGGAGTGCCAAACAGCAAGAGACAGTTGGTACCTTCTAGAAACTGAAATGAATTTGTGTATCTATAGGAGAGCCTGAGGTCGAGGAATTATGTGGTGGGACTGGAGAGTTAACCAAGAACCATATTATACAGAACCATTTCAAAGAATTGCTAAGATAGGCTCAAGAAAAAGAACCGAGAGGAGGGATACGCCTCTCATTTTTGTTTGTGTTAGTGAAAACACAGTGATCGAAACGCAGTGATTTAAAATGCTACTTTAAAAAAAGTAGCATGGCAGTTGTTCTCTATTAGCTTGGAATTTTGAATTTCAGTTCATTGAATAACGGTTTCTAGGACTTTGGACAAAGAAAAAGGAGACAGAGTTCTGTTTGGACTTTTAAAATATGTTAGCATCTAATTTTATCTTCAATGAGCTCAATTCTAATTTGGGACCCATGGCTGCACATTGCTATATATCTTGAATTATTTGCTGCTGTGTATTCATGCACCAGTGCATTAGTGGATTTTTCATAGATTTTTTAAAAAAATATGTGTCGTGGTCACTCCAAATACTGTATTTCAAGTAAGTTGGGTGCCTAGAAAAACCAGTTGGCTTTATTTCTGGTTTATATATACCTCTCTTGAATATAGCAATTGCTTTTTCTCCAGAGGACAGAATAGGTACCAATAATTCCGATGATGCCTTCTTTACACACCAGCTGTGGTATTTGCTACTGAATCTGGCGTGAAGGAGGTATGAGTGATACAGGCTGCTCAGATTTGCTCTGTGTCAATCCTAGGCAAATTGCAGACAAAGTCTAGCAAACCACTGAATGTGAGCCCTGAAAAATTAAATGATCTTCTCACTCAACCCTCTCATCTTGCACATTAATTTCATTCATTCAGCAAATATAGTTGATACCTTCTGTGTAGCAGGCATTGCTCTAGATGCAGAAAAAACAGTGCTGAGTCAAAGCAAATAGCATCATGTCTTCACCAAACCTCGAGTTTACTGGAGGAATCAGCATTAATAAATAATCCCATTAGGGTGCTGGGGATCGACAGGTACACACTGCTATATTTAAAATGGATAACCAACAAGGGCATACTGTATAGCATAGGGAACTCTGTTCAATGTTATGTGGCAGCCTGGATGGGAGGGGGGTTTGGAGGAGAATGGATACATGTATATGTATGGCTGAGTCATTTTGCTATTCACCTGAAACTGTCACAACATTGTCAGTCGGCTATACTCCAATATAAAACAAAAAGTAAACTAGATAAATAATCTCAGATAGCAGTATATAATAACAAAACGTGATGTGCTCCGAAGGAAGGGTATAAAATATATAAGATCATGGAATGAAGAGATCAGATCTAGTGTAGGAGTCATGAATGATATCACCAAAGAAGGTGACATGTGAGCTGAGAACAGAAGAAATTTCATGCTGAATCAAAAGTGTGTCTTCTTCAAATGGCCAATAGACATATGAAAAGATGTTCAAAAACCACTAATTATCAGAGAAATGCAAATCAAAACTACATCACACTGCTCTGAATGGCCATGATTAAAACGTCTACAAAGAATAAACGCTGGGGAGAACATGAAGAAAAGAGAAATTTCCTACACTGTTGGTGAGAATTTGGTAGCCAGCTACCCAAGTAAAGATGTGAGAGATGATTCCCCCAGGTTAGTTAAGAAAATCCCATAGACAGAGGAGCCTGGCAGGGTACAGTCCATGGAGTCACAGAAAGTCAGACACAAGTTAGCCACTGAAACACTTAAGACTTTGAAGAAAGAAGGTGCTTGGCTAAACTCAGAGTGAGGGAAAGAAACACATGTCATGGGGCTAAAGAGATTAGCAGAAACCAGATCCTGTAGGCACTTTCTACAGCATGTTCACGATGTTGGCTTTCACTTTAAATGACTGATGGAGCAGAGGTGTTGCACCCAGAGTCACATGACGATTTAGTGGTAGGATGAGGAACAGAATACTGGTCTCTGGGTTTTCATCAGACGGGGCTGCCTCTGTATCTCACCAACAGGTGCTATTAGTCAAGACTCCAGGCAGATGAATGGGACTTAATCTGTGTTGACCCATCGCACCCATGACAGTCTAAACGGATCCAAGGCACTGGGATTAGTTCCATGTTCAGAGAGTAGAACTGTTGCAGGTTAATTGAATGAATCCCCTACTCCTAGAGGTCAAGAATATAATCTTGGTTTGTGGACTAATCTGCAAATTAGGAGGTGCAAGTGATGAAATTTACATGTAAGGTTACTGACAAGCCATAATTCTATGAAGATTTCTTGACAGCTTAAATCTGTCTTGGTAGCAGTATCAAAAATGAAACCACACACTCACACACACACACACACACACATGCGCACGCACGCACGCAGAGCCACATCTTTCAGGACAGACAGATCTAAATTGAAATAGACCCCCTGCTTCCTCTCTGATCCTTGTCACCCACAATGTAGATATAATTATACTCACTTCTTAGATTTATTGTGAGAGTTAAATAAAAATAATATAAGCTCTGGGCTCAGTATCTGGAATATAGTTGTTCCCTGATACATTTTTATTCCATTTGACTCGATTTTGTATTGTTTTACAACTAGACAGAAGTGAATCTTCTGCTCTTATGATCCAAGATTTGAGAAAGAAGACATGCTTTTTTTTCTTTCTGTAACAGGTATACATTTTCTTTTATTTTTTAATCTAATTACATATCTTTCTTAATTTTTTTGAAGTATAGTTGATTTACAATGTTAATTTCTGCTGTATAGCAAAGTAACTTTGTTATATTGTATATATAATATACATGTAGATCATTTTCCATTATGGTTTATTATGGGATATTGAATATAGTTCCCTGGGCTATACACTAGGACTTTGTTTTTCGGCCATCCTATTTATAATAGTTTGCATCTGCTAACTGCAAACTCACAATCCGCCCCCACCAACCCTATCCCACCACTCTCCTCCTTAGCAACCACAGTCAGTTCTCCACTTTCTCTACTTTTGTTGAGTCTGATTTCTGTTTGGTAGATCTGTTAATTTGTGTCATATTTTCGATTCCACATATAAATGATATCATATGGTATTTGCTTTCTCTTTCTGACTTACTTCACTTAGTATAATTTCTAGGTCCATCCATATTGCTACAAATGACATTATTTCATTCCTTTTCATGGCTAAGTAATATTCCCTGGTATGTATACCACATCTTTATTCATTCATCTGTTGGACATTTAGGTTGATTCCATGTCTTGGGTATTGTAAATAGTACCGCTATGAACATAGAGGTGCACATGTCTTTTTTAATTATAGTTTTTCTAGGTATATGTTCAGAGTGGGATTGCTGAATCATATGGAAACTCTACTTTTAGTTTTTAGGAGCCTCCATGCTGTTTTCCAAAGTGGCTGCAGCTACCAAATTCTCACCCACAGTGTAGGAAATTTCTCTTTTCTTCATTTTCTCCCCAGCATTTATTCTTTGTAGACGTTTTAGTCATGGCCATTCTGACCAGTTTGATGTAGTTTTGATTTGCATTTCTCTGATAATTAGTGGTTTTTGAACATCTTTTCATATGTCTATTGGCCATTTGAAGAAGACACACTTTTGATTCACAATGAAATTTCTATTTCTAGCCTGAAGATCTGTGTGTCAATCAGGACAGGCTAGATTATGCTGTGGTAACAAACAACCCTAAAATCTTAAATCAGCAAAAAAGTTATTTCTCACTCATGCTACATGCCAGCACATGTTGGTAGAGGGCGTCATTCAGGGATCCAGGCTTACAGGGCTCCATCTTAACATGTAACAACCATCAGTGCAGCAGAGCCAAGAATGAGCCGCAAGCATCTTGCACTGGCAATTAAAAATGATATTTGTCATTTCAGCTCCGTCACGGGGTTTATTTGAGACACCTCTTGATCTTCCCTGGTAGCTCAGATGGTAAAGAATCCGCCTGCAAAGCAGGAGACCCAGGCTCGATCCCTGGGTCGGAAAGATTCCCTGGAAAAGGGAATGGAAACCTATGCCAGTATTCTTGTCTGGAGAATCCCATGAACAGAGGAGCCTGGCGGCTTATAGTCCATGGAGTCACAAAGAGTTGGACCCGACCGAGCAACTAACACTTTCACACTTTCACTTGATCTGGAAACCAAATAAAGAGACAAATTTTCTGGCTCCCTCGCACATAATGCACAGTGATGGATTAGGCACAAGTTGAGCACAACAGACTCTTTAATTTAGAAAGAGCATAGCACTTTAGCAACCCCACCAAATAGGCATTTGGAAAGTTGACTATCCAAATGTATGTTCTTGATGAGAGTCCTCCCTGATTCTGTTCACCGTCCTTTGCTCTCCGTGGCCATGGCTCCACTGTATGGGAGGTTCTTCCTTATCTGAAGTCAGCCTGAGGGTTCTGCACTTCCTAGGAGTGGAAGAGTTTTCTAAGTACATTTCATGTCTAAGATATGTAGCAGATGATGATTATTTTAAGTCACTAATGGTCACAGCCTCTTGTAGTCCAAACTGGGGAGTCTTTGGGTAATTCATCCTCTAAATAAACTCAGCTGTCTTCTTATATTTCCATCTACTCCATGGCCAATGACCATATGCACTTTTCTGATATATTCTTATATTGCTTTTTCCTTTTTTTCTTATCCCCATTTCTCTCTCTCATTTCTCTCTTTCTTTTCTCTTCCTACTATTGTATATATTTGGATATCTACCTGGCTTTACTGAGGAAGTTCCTTTTTTACTCTTTTCCCTGAGTTAGAAGAGTTTACTGGATGTCTTACCCTTCATTGAAACTTTCTTCTAAGATACTCTAAAGTAGTAAAATTACAGTGAAAAGCCACACTTTTTTTTTTTTTTAGTTTGGAGCAAAGGAAGGTTTATTGTAAGGCCAAGCAAAGAAAATGGGTGGCTTGGTCTCAGAAACCCTGAACTCTAAAGCCATACTTTTAATTTTTTTTTGTCAGTAACTGAGGTTTTTAAAATCTTTATTGGAGTATAGTTGATCTACAATATTGTGTAATTTTCAGGGTACAGTAAAGCATATTAGTTATACATATACCTATATCCACTCTGTTTTAGATTCTTTTCCCATGGAGGCCATCACAGAGTTCCCTGTGGTATACTGTAGGTTCTTTTTAGTTAGCTATTTTATCTATAGTACTCTGTATATGTCAATCTCTCAGTTTTTACCTCCTCCCCTTACCACAAATTTGTGTTCTATATCTGTAACTCTATTTATATTTTGTAGATAAGTTCATTTGTACCTTTTTTTTAGATTCCACATATAAATGATATCATATGATATTTGTTTTTCTCTGTCTGACTTACATGTCTCAGTATGGCAATCTCTAGATCCATCCAGTTGCTGCAAAGGGCATTATTTTGTTCTCTTTTTTTTCATGGCTGAGTGGTACTCTGTTGTATATACGTACCACATCTTCCTTATCCATTCCTCTACTGATAGACAGAAGCTGAGTTTGAATTTATGTCTTTTGCTCAAAATTCTTTCCAATGTCACCTTTTCCCAGATGGGTCTGAAAAGCATTGCTTCTTCTAACGTTGCACACTCCTGGTTTTCGAGACTATTTCTTTCAATCCTACTTATAAATATGCAGACTTTTTTTGTGTGAGATCATCTCTTCTTTGTAGATCTAGCCAAGTGCAGCCAACAGCAACCAATACACACTATCAACATTTTTGATATCTCTCTTATCTGTTTTTTAACCTCTTCTCTTGGAGGTGGATGTTTATTAAGTAACACATGAGCCACCCAAGTAAAAGCAAACAACAATTTTTTTGATATGTTATATTTTTATTAAAATTTTTAAAATTAATTAATTTATTTTAATCGGAGGATAATTGCTCTACAATATTGTGGTGGTTTTTGCCACACATTGACATGAATCAGCCACAGGTGCACTTGGACCCCTGCATCCTGAACCCCACCCACCTCTCTCCCCACCCACCTCTCTCCCCACCCCATCCCTCTGGGTTGTCCCAGAGCACTGGCTTTGAGTGCCCACAAAGTGGTTTTCCATATCATAACGTGCATTCCCATCTTTCCACCTTCCAGGGTCAGTTTCCTTGTCATCAGCTCCTGGGTCCTCTTAGTACCAATGCCTATATCTTTTAGAGGCTAGGCTAGGTTAGACAGTAACAACGATCCCTAAATCCTAGTGGCTTCTATAAGTAAAGATTTATTTCTTTCCATATCACATGTCTGTGATAAGTTACCTAGGGCTTTGTTCCGTTTCTTCTCATTCCGGTACTCATGTTGATGGAAATTCCACTACTATTTGGCTTATTATGGTTGCCAAGGCAAGGGAGAGAAAAATTTCATAATGACTCTTTGAGCTTTTTAAGTCACACTGACTCTTTAAGAGTTAACACATTTTATTGGCAAAAACAAATCACCTGGCCATGCCTAACTTCAAAGTAGGTAGAGAAATGAAATCCTCCCAAGCTCTCAAATAAAGAATAACCAAAAACTTGTTTAATAGCCTGAATGGTTACAACAGTGCATCCTTATGTTCAACAAGTATTTGGTTCCGTCTTCTTCAATCAAAGTATTCTCATTTCTCTTATGAACAGTTATCTGTCAGAAGTCACAGCTGCTCCATGCATCTTTCTATCTCTTCCTGCATCAGTGTGACTTTTATTGTTGGGACAGATCTTTATTCATAGAAGATTACAAACATGTATATTAAAGGAAAAAATTTAAAGTATACTCCAAATATTAGTATAAGGCATTTGAAAGGGAATTTTTCTAATTTTGACTTCCCACAAATAGTTTAAGTATGTCTGAGTTTATGTAATTTTACTATTCTGTTTATTATATGCCAACTAATATACATCTATATAGTTTATACAAAACAGATATAAATATAAATCATAGAGATACACATAATTCCCATAGGACAGAATGGTTTTTATCATCAATAGAGATGATAAAAGGGAATTGAAATGACTTTTAAACTTACAACAAAACAGTGAAAAGAAAGCTTATTATATGCAAGTAACTCTGTCAGAATAAACGAGTAACTAAGGAAAGGGCAAATAAACACACTTACAACATAACCCTGGTGGCATCAAGGAGCTAAATCTATATTTTGTGAATATCTGGTCAGGTAGAATTTTTGGCTTTGTGTGGCATACAGAAAATGACTCCATTATGGGGGAATGATCACTCTGTGACCATGCTTTAATACTTATTAGTGAGATTGCTTTTGATGAAGCAAACAGTTGTGCTTCACAGAAGATATCTTAAAGGCCTGACCATATTAGCTGGCATTAAAGATGGCTTTGTAAAAGAGGAATATTGAGCAGATACTTTCTGATCACTGTGTCTGGATGTCAAGGCAAACTACTACTCCTTTCAGTGTGTACTAACTATTAATCCTACTGACAGGCCATATTTTGGTCATGAAGTCTTAATTTCTTTAAAGAAAAGATTTTAAGATTGAATCCCAGTTATTTAGCTAGAACAATAATCATTGTGAGTTTCAAAGACAAAAGTCTTGCCACATTTTTATGTTGAGAACTGCAAAGCACTTTCAGAAAATCCTACTGCTAAGGCAATGATGTATCACTTTCACTTTCATTATATGTTTTTAATCAGAGCGTGACTTCACACTAGACAAAGCGATGCTTTATGCATGGTCTCACTTGTTTTTGCTAAAATCTTTTGACATGATTAATTTTACTTTAATGCTTTTGTCTTGTTGTAATGGTAAGGATGATGGGTATAAACCAGGCAAAAATACATGCTTTTCTATTATAATGCCTCTGAGCATTAAAAATATCTTAGATGAAAGGGAAAAAAAAATCACAGGAGACTGGTTGGACTGGAATTAAATTTCTTGCTACCTGAACACGGAGTACATGAGATTTAAAAAAAATGATTCAGTCATTGTTTTTAGTTTTATTTTTGGTATTTTATAGCAATTTATTCAACTGTATGATTAGATCAGAAGAGGAGGAGAGAGATTGTGTAGCTCACGTATTTCTTGATCTTATTTGTCGCTTTGTAGCATTTACCTCCTTCACAGTGTCGAGGGACCAAAAAATTAACCAATTCCGTGTGAGGTGTATCTCAACCAGATGCAGGTAAGGTAAGCCATACTCTACTATAGTGATGTTTGGCATTGGATATAGGCTAGTTTTGTATGGTACTAATTTTCAGTCTACAAAAATTGAATAAAATATTCTTTGTCCACATTACAGAAAAGCAGGGATGTAGGTGACTTTAAGAAGAAAACAATAGACCATTCAACAAGAGAGATATCCTGTGAGCAGTTGTCCGGGTATCAGTTCTACAATCTTCACTTCTCCTTTTGTCCTTCATAAATGATGGGGTTGCCTACCTCTATTACAAGAGTATGACACTTTCCTTTTTCTACACAACCTGTCTGCTTGTTGTATTTGCCTCCTAAATAAATCCTATTATAGTGCCAATGTCATCCAGTGCTGTGTAATGCAAGTTTATGCACTGATGGAAATGTTCAGTAACTGCACAATCCAATATGGCAGCCAGGAGCCCTGTGTGGCTATGGAGCGGGTTAACCGTGGCTGATACAACTGAGAAACTGAATTTCTCATTTTATTTCATTTTGATGAATTTAAATTTAGATAGCCCTTTGTGACGAATGGCTTCTGTATCAACAGCACAGCTCTAGATAAAGGTGTATGATGTGGTCACCGTCACTTAGGAGAGCTGTCTGCCACCCCAGCTCTACTGGCCCAAAGCTGTTCCCCTCTAAGCAAGGTTAAAAAGAGGTGACTCCATGAAATAACTCAATTCAAAGGACACCCAGTGAGCCACCTGTGGGTTCTCTTCTAGGTGCCGTGACTTTACCTCCTTCTCTCCTACGAGTCCCTACTTTTTCATAGAGGTTACCTGCTGCATTCATTTCCTGGGGCTGCCGTAAAAAGTACCCAAAACTGGATGGCTTAAAATAATAAACACTTATTCTCTCACAGGTCTGGAGACGAGAAGTCCAAAATCTAAGTGTCCAGACATGCTAGGGGAAATGCTTTCTTGCGTTTTCTGTTCCTGGCGGCTCCTGGCAGTCCTTGGTATTCTTTGGTTCGCAGCTTCATCACTTCTGTCTGTGCTCGGTCTTTCCCTGGGCTTCTCCCCCATGCCACTCCTCCGCGTCTGTGTCTAAATCTTCCTCTCCTTTCTCTTATAAAGACATCTGTCACTGGCTTTAGGGTTCACCCTAATCTGCTATGACCTCATCTTAGCTTGATTACATCTGCCAAAACTGTATTTCCAAATAAGGTTAGAATGTAAGCATATCTTTTGGGGAGACACAGTTCAGCTCACTGTGGTTGACAAGTGATACATATCAGGAGAACACATACGAAAACAAAGAACTGTTAAACACTTGCTGTGTGTAAGGCACACATTCTAGGCACTTCACTTGCATTATTTGTTTGAGTCTCACAACAGCACTTTATGGTTTTAGGCGCTGTGATTATTTCTACTTCAGAAGAAGAAATGGAGGTACAGAGACATTAAGCCATTTGCTCAAGGTCACGCAGATGGTAAATGGCAGAGCCAAAATGTGTACCCAAATAAAGCTCCAGAGCCTGTACCCTTTTCTCTTCCTCATTTACAGTAGTAATGACCGAGTGCAAACTGGAAAAAGTGTTAAAGGTGAAGCAAGACTAGACTTCTGCATTTTATACACAATAAAATGGGATATTCTCTGCCCAAGCAGAATATATTAATATCCTAAATATGTATGTTTGTTTCTTGAGATTTCCACTGCCCCCTTTGTTGTTAATGGAAGATTGAAGAAAGAATATGATACATATTGGGTTATTTTTAGGTGAAAATTACTTTAGAAAGAGGTGATTTATACTTCCTGGGGTCTTGCAATTCCTTCACTTGCAAAAATTATAATTATAAGGCCTGTGTGTCAAAACACAGTTTCCTAAAGAGGGGAAGGCTGTGCATTTTGCTCTCTCAGCGTGGTCGTCTGATTTATCTTGTACTAATGACGCTAAGGTATTCCTCAGCCTGGCTGCATTGGTAAATCTCAGATCTTTGTTTCCTGTTCATTCATAAATTTGCTTGAAGTTTTTCATTACTGAAATCATTAACTTTACCAAATATCAGTAGCTGTTCTTGTCTGTGCATAAAATTTCCTAGGATTAAATTACTTCTTCCATGTTACAGCTTGCATTTAAAAAACAAAATGATAAGGCATCATTTTTTGTCTTTATTATTGTCAAAAACCCAAATCATTTTCCCCACCTGCATGATAACCAAAAGATACATGTGCAGATGAATTAAGGAGACGTGTAATGGTTATTTGCTTTCAATCTTATTAGTCAATTTGTAAGGTTTGATATCCTATATTGTGTTTGTTACAAATACATGTAAATAGACTTCTTGATCTAATTCAGAAAGTAATCAACAATAGTTCTCATAATTTATATGTATCTTTAACATCCAGTTCACTTGCTAATCTCAGCATTGGGCATTCATCTTCCATGCCTTGTTCCAGCTGGTTTCAGCTCTGAACTGAAAAGCTTGAGTGGATGTGGGTACAAGATGAAGCCAGAAAAAAAAAAGATGAAGCCAGAAGTGTGGCAGTATCCAGCACTTTCACTGGCGGGAATAACCTTTCTTAACCTCTGGAAAATTTTAAAATTTTCCACATTCTGTTTTATTATTTTATCTTTTAACTGAAACTTTTTATTTTGCCTTTTTTTCCATGGAGTTAACCATATTACCTTTTCTGAGATCGACATCCTTTTGAACATGAAACATTTGTTAATGATTTCTGTTCCCTAGGAGAAATGTTTTCGTCTGTTTTTTAAATTTTTATTAAAATATGTGAGGAACTGACTTATTGGAAAAGACCCTGATGTTGGGAAAGATTGAGGGCAGGAGGAGAAGGTGTCTATAGAGGATGAGATGGTTGGATAGCATCACCAACTCAATGGACGTGAGTTTGAGCAAACTCCAGGAGATGGTGAAGGACAGGGAAGCCTGATGTGCTACAGTCCATGGGGTCTCTGAGTCAGACACGACTTAGTGACTGACATAGTTGATTTATAATGCTGTGTTAGTTTCAAGAGCACAGCAAAGTGATTCAGATATATATATATATATATATATATATATATATATATATATATTCTTTTTTAGATTATTTTCCACTATAGGTTATTAGAAGATATTGAGTATAGTATCCTGTGCTATACAGTATTTCCTTGTTAGTAATCTATTTTATATATAGTAGTCTGTATATTCTAATCTGAAACTCCTAATTTATCCCTTCCCCTTGCCCCCTTTGGTAGTCATAAGTTTGTTTGCTGTGTCTGTGAGTCTATTTCTGGGTTGTAAATGAGTGCACGTGGATCATTTGTTTAGATTCCACATATAGGCAACATCAGATGATATTTGTCTTCGACTGGCTTACTTCATTTAGAATGATACTCTCCAGGTCCATCCATATTGCTGCAAATGAAATTATTTCCTTCTTTTTTATGGCTAAGCACTATTCCATTGTGTATATATACCACCTCCTCTTTATCCATTCATCTCAGTGAACTTTTGGGGTTCTTCCATGTCTTGGCTACTGTAAATAGTGCTGCCATGAACACTGGGGGTTCACTTTTTGAATTAGAGTTTTCTCTGGATATATGCCCAGGAGTGGGATTGCTGGATTATAGAGTAACTATACTTTCAGTTTTTTAAAGAACCTCCATAGTGGCTGCACCAATTTATATTCCCACCAACAGTGGAGGGGGGTCCTTTTTCTCCACATCCTCTCCAGCGTTTATTATATGTTGATGTATTCTTTTTTGTTTTTTTTTTTTTAAGAAAGGAACAGAAACATGAAATACATATCTCTTTTTTTAAGAACAACTTTGTTCCTTTTACCAAATAAAGTTCAGTTATTTACAGAAATGATAGCCAATGCCTGATTCTATCATGGTCTGAGAAAAGTCAAGGATGAGAGAGAGTTCAATTCCCTAATTGCGGCTGGAAGCGTGAACACTCATTAACATTACTGGAAAATAACAGGATATTTATTCTGCTCAAAGTAGGTTAGTAGCATCACCTCATGCACGTTGCTTCCTTAAGCAGAACTGGTGGGGGCAGGGAGAGCACAAAGCGGACCTTCCAAGGTCTTCCGAGCTGCTTGTTTGCAGTGCATAATATGTCACTTGACAGAGTGCAAATGTGTGAATATAAACATATTTCCACAGAATAAATAATTTCTATGCCAAATTTTCCCTTTGAGAAGAATATGTTAGTAGTAGCTGTCTGTCCAGGAGTCAGCAAAATTTTTCCATCAAGAGCCAGATAGTAAATATTCAAGGCCTGTAGCCATAAGATCTCCATCACAGGTATATTCAGCTACCAACGTAGCATGAATGCAGCCATAGACAGTAAGTAAATGAATAACTGCAACTGTGTTCCAATAAAATTTTATTTATAAAAATAAGTGGAGAGGGACTTCCTGGTCATCCAGTGGTTAAGCCTCCCACACTCTCAATGCAGGGGTCCTGGGTTCAATCCCTGGTCAGGAAACTAGGTACCACATGCTACATCAAAGACCCAAGATCCTGCATGCCGCACTAAGACCAGCAAAGCCAAACAAATAATTTTTTCACTTGGTTTCCAATGAGGTTAGGTTTACAGGAAAAAAAATTAAAAGGTGGAGGGGTGGATATGACCTGCAAATCATAATTTTCTAGCTCTTGCACTCTGATCTAAGGACATTTCTATTTTATTCACAAACCACACCACTTTGTAATAAAGCAATATTTATCTTGGTAAGCATAACTAACATTTATTGTCCTAAGACATTTATACATGTATTAGCTCATTTAGTCCTCTCAACAATCAATCCAATGATGCAAGTTCTACTCTGAATTCCTATTTTATAGAGGAGGAACCATGGAATAAACAGGTAAAATAACTTGTCCAAAAGCATGAATAAAAAACAAAGCCAAAGTTGAACTCCAGAGATCACACTCTTAAGTCGCAAGCCATACACTCCCAAAGGGAATATTTTGTGACCTTCATTTTTAACTTCAAGACAGACTGTGTTCTGAAAATAAATGAAACACTTTCTCAGGCAGCAACATGGAGGCAGATATTATATTTGCCTTCTTAATTACCTCCACTTCCCCGCCTGGTTCACAGGTACACCCCACAGACACTGGGCAAATCCTGAATCAGGGGATTAACTCTCATTTTCCAGGGCCGCAGACAAGTACCAAAAGCGGCTAAACATTGGCTCATTACTGGAGTGGGTAACCATTCCCTACTCCACAAGGTCATATACTGCTTGTGCCAAGACATCAGCCTTTCAAAGACATGTCCAGCCCTTAAATATGTGTAGTTAGGTTTCTCTGCTTATCTCAATTCTATCTTTGAACTTGCAAATACCTATTATGTAAACCAGCCTCTTTGCAGACTATTCATCCAAAAGAAGTAAGAGCTAAAAAGACAAGGAGGGGTTTTGAGTTTAGCAACACCAAAATGGTAATGACAGTTTTAATTGAGCATTGTATTATGTATCCAGCACTGTGTTAAGCACATGGTGTGTGTAAGTCACTCAGTCATGTCCAACTCTTTGCAGTCCCATGAACTGTGGCCCAACAGGCTACTCTAGCCATGGAACTCTCCAGGCAAGAATACTGGAGTGGTAGCCATTCCCTTCTCCAGCGGTATCTTCCCGACCCAGGGATTGAACCCGAGTCTCCTTTTTGTGGGCAGATTCTTTACTGTCTGAGCCACCAGTTAAGCACATTACATATCTATTATTTGGTGTTCACAAGGTTCCATTTTAAGGCAGATAGAATTAGCCTATTGAATATATGTGTGTGTGTGTGTGTGTGTGTATAAACCTAGAGCTTAGAAAGACTAAATAACTTGTTCAAAGTTACAGTTAATAAATATATGAGATAATATTCCAAGACATGAAATTTTGACTTCAGAAGCTGGATACTGCACCTTGTCTCATCCTGTCTCTGCTGAGGGACTCTTTCTCCATCTCGTGGCTGAAGCTAACATAGATGAAGGAATTCTCTGTGGGAGACACTGTGCTCCATGCTCTCACGATGATCTCATTCAATACTTGCAGTAGCAATGTGAGACTGAGATCCTTATCATCCAATTTTATTGATGATACAACCAAGTTGAGGAGTATTCAGTTTAGCTCAGTTCAGTCGCTCAGTTGTGTCCGACTCTTTGTGACCCCATAAACCACAGCATGCCAGGCCTCCCTGTCTATCACCAACTCCCAAGAGTCCACCCAAGCTCATGTCCATTGAGTCGGTGATGCCATCCAACCATCTCATCCTCTCGTCCCCTTCTCCTCCTGCCCTCAATCTTTCCCAGCATCCGGATCTTTTCAAATGAGCCAGCCCTTTGCATCAGGTGGCCAGAGTACTGGAGTTTCAGCTTCAACATCAGTCCTTCCAATCAACACCCAGGACTGATCTCCCTTAGGATGAACTGGTTGGATCTCCTTGCAGTCCAAGGGACTCTCAAGAGTCTTCTCCAACACCACAGTTCAAAACATCAATTCTTCTGTGCTCAGCTTTCTTTATAGTCCAACTGTCACATCCGTACATGATCACTGGAAAAACCATAGCCTTGACTAGATGGACCTTTGTTGACAAAGTAATGTCTCTGCTTTTGAATATGCTATCTAGGTTGGTCATAACTTTCCTTCCAAGGAGTAAGCATCTTCTAATTTCATGGCTGCAATCACCATCTGCAGTGATTTTGGAGCCCAAAAGAATAAAGTCAGCCACTGTTTCCACTGTTTCCCCATTTATTTGTCATGAAGTGATGGGACTGGATGCCATGATCTTAGTTTTCTGAATGTTGAGCTTTAAGCCAACCTTTTCACTGTCCTCTTTCACTTTAATCAAGAGGCTCCTTAGTGCTTCTTCACTCTCTGCCATAAGGGTGATATCATCTGCGTATCTGAGGTTATTGATATTTCTCCCGGCAATCTCGATTCCAGCTTGTGCTTCTTCCAGCCCAGCGTTTCTCATGATGTGCACTCATCTCACATGCTAGTAAAGTAATGCTCAAAATTCTCTAAGACAGGCTTCAGCAATACATGAACTGTGAACATTCAAATGTTCAAGCTGGTTTTAGAAAAGGCAGAGGAACCAGAGATCAAATTGCCAACATCTGCTGTATCATTGAAAAAGCAAGAGAGTTCCAAAAAAACATCTACTTCTGCTTTATTGACTATGCCAAAGCCTTTGACTGTGTGGATCACAATAAACTGTGGAAAATTCTGAAAGAGATGGGAATACCAGACCACCTGACCTGCCTCTTGAGAAATCTGTATGCAGGTCAGGAAGCAACAGTTAGAACTGGACATGGAACAACAGACTGGTTCCCAACAGGAAAAGGAGTACGTCAAGGCTATATATTGTCACCCTGCTTATTTAACTTATATGCGAGGAGTATGTCCAAGGTTATTCATGATGGGGTCAAATTAGGGACCAGTTAGCTTCAGAACCTGCCTCTTAAACTGGACAGTGCTTTTATCTTGTCACTGTGATTTTAAGGATAAAAATGGACAGGTATTGTGGACTTTCTAGTGTAATGGAACTTTATGTGTTTCTTTATTGAATAAGTTTTTTTATTGGATAAATTTTATCCTCAGAAACATTCTGGGTTATATCCCTATCTAGTCCTCACAATTGGAAAGCATTTTCACATCGGTCAGTCATGGGATTCCCCACAATAACCCTGTGTGATAAACAGGACAGACATTATTATCACTGGTTGATATATGAGAAAACTAAAGTTCAGAGTGGTTAAGTTACTTGTCAAGGTCATGCAATAATTGATGAATCTGTGACTCAGACCCGTGGCTTCTGACCTAATTTAGTTTAGTGCTCTTTCTATTAAGCCATGTTCCATGAAACCTTATTAGGAGTTCTCTGACCTGTAACTGACATTATTCGAACTCTTTTTAACATGGTATTTTTTTTTCAGCTGGATTATTTAGAAAAGTATATGTCAGAAGCTTTTCATTCACTCAAGCCATTTTGAATGGAAAATAATGAATTCCTTGTTTGCAAACAGTGCAGAGGTGAGAACTCACAGGTGCCATATTAAAGCTAAGGCATATTTGGTGAGTACCAGGAAACAGAAGATGTTTAATTACGAGAGCTACTTAGAGACACGTAGGCAAGGGCTAAGAGCATCCCAAGGAGTAGTGTACCCCCTTTCCTTGTTTGCCAGTGCTAAGACAGTGGGACACTGACACCAGCCTTAGGGCTGAAAGGCAAAGGGAGGGAGAACTTTCCAGAACCAGAGACAGAGGGCGATGTTGAAACGACCTCAGTAGAAGCTTTGTTCCAACAAGGAAGGTAGCCCACACTGACCCAGAAGAAGGAAGCTAGGGGTAGAAATACCCTGACCTTTCTCTTCGTCCTCCCTCAGTCTTCTGAAACCAAATCCAGTCAGAAGCCAGAGGAAAGGGAGCCCTGAGATGTGGTCAGGGGTATCAGCACTCAAAAGAACCAAGAGGGTCCCCAGACATGGAGAGTGGATCTGCAGGGCAGTCAGGAGATGCTCAGCATTCATGAAGCCCCCTTTAAGTAGACACCAAGCTCTTCAACTGACAGTGTGAAAATACAGATACATTTTTTCAGTTCTTTGTAACTGTAATACCTAGTTTGGCTTACCAGAGTTCCTTAAAACCTGAGCTATATTATATTTTCTTCTGAGTCAAACTGGACCACTATCAAGTAAAGAAACTGAAATGGAGGCTGGTAACAAGGAGACAGTGACGAGATGCCCCCCAAACCTACCCACCAGGTACAGGCCAAGCCTGAAGCCAGTGTTATCCTAAGTCCATCCCCCACAGTAAGAATGACCGTGAGGATTTGTTTACCTTTTTGAAGATGGATGTCTTGTCTTCCCTGTGATTCTCTTTGCCATGTTGAAGACAATCTCCATGGTACAGTCTTGTGCTTTGCACACATTATGTGACAAAGTGAAAATTCATGGTTTGGTTCACCATTGGCAGAAAGCACAAGTGTGTTTGAGATGAGAATGAGACCACTGTCTTCAATGGTGTAGATCCCTGTCGGGCTCTGTGCGCATCCGCCCATGTACTGTACTGCTCCTCTCCCTTTTCCCAAGTTCCTTTTAGTTACATTTCTCTCCCTTTTTCGTCTTTGTGGTCCATGTTGCATTAGACTTGAGGCTCGTTGCTGATAAAGAAAAGGTGCTACATGTCTGCGGGATGACATTGGTTTGAGCTGGGGCCTCTGATGGGCACTAAATGATAAAAGAAAATGCCTTCCCAGGAGGGCCCTGTGTGAGTCACACTATCTGTTTTTCAAGGTCAGATGGGTATTTGCAGATTCAAAATGGGTGAATCAGGCGAGTGGGTTCACTGTTTTTGAGATCTGAAGGCAGAAAGGGACTTCTGGAGAAGGTGTCCCCAAACTTGTCTCCACTGGGGCATTAGGTGTTTTAACATTTTCGTCACACAGAGATGTTCAGGTTGGCAACTGAGGAAGACCAGTCATGCGAAAAAGCGGAGTTTGATTAATAATTCATTTAAAACAAATGTCCCAGGGTAGGAGAAGAGGAGCCCTTATTGAAGTGAATTATTGTTCAGTTGCTAAGGCATGTCTGACTCTTTGTGACCCCATGGACTGCAGCATGCCAGGCTTCCTTGTCCTTCACCATCTCCCAGAATTTGCTCTAACTCATATCCACTAAGTCAGTGATGCCATCCAACCATCTCATCCTCTGTCATTTCCTTCTCCTCCTGTCTTCAATCTTTCCCAGCATCAGGGTCTTTTCCAATGAGTTTGCTCTTCACATCAGGTGGGCAAGAGCTGACTCACTGAAAAACAGGTAAAACTGTAAATTTCGTGGACATCAAGCCCTAACCAATGCTCAGGGAATGTGGATGTCAGAAACGCATCACTTATAATGAGTATTATTAACCCCAATATAAATCTAGTTTGAAAGCCATTTCCCCCTCTCTTTTACCCCTTAAATGCATGGCTTGCTTCTGATCTCTTACCTGTGCAGGTTCATATGATCTGTGGTAACAGGGCATCAGGGTTGGCAGACACCTGAGGCATCCCTTTGCCTCTTGAAAACTTCCCAAGGGGTGTGTTACTCTGCACACTTACAGTTGGTCTTTGAACAATGTGGGTTCAAACTGCATGGAAACGCTTACACTCAGATATTTTTCAGGAGTAAATACTAATATCACAGTACTGCGCCTTGGTGTTTGGGTGAACTCATGGATGTGGAGTGATCTTGGCACAAAGGGCCAGCTGTAAATTACTCTTGGATTAACACTCCGCGTTGCTCAGGGGCCAGCTGTACTAAGAAATGCCCAGGTTTCCTGCTGGCAGGATTTTTTTTTTAATTTAATTTAAAAATTAATTTCATTTTAATATACTTTTAATCCAATTAAAAATTGCTTTACAGTGGTATGTTTGTTTCTGCTGTGCGACAAAGTGAATCAGCTTTGTGTGTACATGTATCCCTCTTCGACCTCCCTGCCATTCCCCCATCCCACCCCTGAGGTCATCACAGAGCCACAAGCTGAGCACTCTGTGCTGTACAGCAGCTTCCCCCCAGCTATCTAGTTAACGCATCGTAGTGTATACGTGCTGATGTAACCTCCCAATTCAGCCCCCTGTCCCCGTTCCCCTCCGTGTCCACGTGTCTGTTTATGTCTGCGTCCCTCTCCCTGCTCTGCAAATAGGTTCATCGGTACCACTTTCCTAGTGCCTCTAATATGTCCTTCATCTCAAATGAAAACTGTATCCATCTGGTTAAGTCATCTTCTGACTTCAAAAATGTAACTTTGCAAAAAAAATGTGCCTTCTCAGGTAATCCTGGATGCCACTTTTTCTAGTTACTCTGTAAGCACTCATGTTTGCCAGACTATCATCCTGAGCCCTCTTCTCATCCTGAACACCTTTCCTGCAGCATGGCATCCATAACAGCTCATGATAGACCATTAACCCTGACCTTGACCCTACCCCTAACCCTAATCTGCATTTCCTTCCCAGACTTCTCTATTGCAACCAATAACTGTATTTCCAAGTGCTTCCTGAACATCTCCACTTAGCCTTAAAATTGTTATCTTGCCTTCACACCCATTGCTTTGCTGTTCTCCATCGCAGTGAATGACATCTGCATCTCCCCAACCTGGGAACCTAAGAGACATCCCTAGGTGTCCCTCTCCTCCAATCCCTTTTTCATCTTACCAGCGTGTTGTCACTTTTATCTTCTGTATCCACTTTAATCCATTTCTTAATCTCCATTCACATTGTGGATCCCTAGCACAAAACCTTCAGCAAATTCCCAAAACAAGATTCCCCGAAGGTGAGCTTCAACCCAGCACAGCTTCTAAAGCCTGCCTCCTTGGATTCACTGTATGTTCGTTCTCCCATCCCTCTCCTTTCCTCCAGCTTCTCCAAACTACACTCAGATCCCTGAGATGCAGCCCTTCTGACACTAGGCCATTGCTTGTACAGAATGCTCTTGGTTCTAATTCCATGTAAGTTATGCAACACTTGGGCTTCCCTTGTGGCTCAGCTGGTAAAGAATCTGCCTGCAATGCAGGAGACCTGGGTTCGATCCCTGGGTTGGGAAGATCCCCTGGAGAAGGGAAAAGCTACCCACTCCAGTATTCAGGCCTGGAGAATTTCATGGACTATATAGCCCATGGAGTCACAAAGAGTTGGACACGACTGAGCAACTTTCACTTTATGCAACACTTGCTCTGTTTCGAGCTTTGTGCTTGGAGTTTAGGATACAAATAGGACATCGCCCTTATTAAGGTTGCCACAGTTTTCCCAGGAAACATACAGGAATTAGTTCTATATAATGTGCTAGGTCAAGATAAAATTAGGTAATACTTTGGTCACCTGATGTGAAGAGCCAACTCATTGGAAAAGACCCTGAGGGCAAGAGGAGAAGGCACCAACAGAGGATGAGATGGTTGGATGGCACCATCGTCTCAATGGACGTGAGTTTGAGTAAGCTCGAGGAGACGGTGCAGGACAGGGAATCCTGGCGTGCTGCAGTCCATGGAGTCACAAAGAGTCGGACACGACTGAGCGACTGATTACTACAAGAGCATATAGTGTTACACCCACATGGCCATAAATGTCCTTCTGACCAAGTGCCAAGGTACTTCCTGACCCCCCTCTAACAAATAATTGGTTTCTCCTCTGTGTTGTCACAGTTCCCTGCCCAGACCTACCTTCCGAAAGCTTTTTGTTTGTTTGTGTTATAATTGCTTAAATGTCTGCCTTCTGGAGTGGGGGGGGTTAAATTAGGAGTTTAGGATGACATATACACACTACTACATGTAAATAAAACAGATGATCAGCAAAGACCTACTGTATAATACAGGAAACCCTCCTCAATATTCTGTAATAACCTAAATGGGAAATGAATTTTAAAAAGAATAGATATATGTACATGTATAAATGAATCACTTTGCTGTATATCTGAAACTAATACAACATTGTAAATCAACTATACTCCAATATAAAGTAAAATAAACTTTGAAAAAAAGAAGAGAAAACCCAGTCATGCGACTAAGCTATAGGGTGTGTGTGTGTGTGTGTGTGTGTATTTCATGTTTTCTAACATTTCCCAAATATACTTATTTTAATATGAAGTTTCTTCTAAAAACAACAAAGTCAATAATATCTATAAAAGTAAAATATACTGCACTTTTTAAAGAATTATTTGTATTAACATATTTTATACAAAATTAAAAGGTACAAATATGAAACAAAAATAAATAAATACCTAGTCTAGTCTATCTTCCTAGACTGAAAGCATCTGTCCCTCATGTATCTTTATAGCCACTATGTCAAGTACATGTAATAATTATTGAAGAAATGACTGAGTGGTACCTAAACTACAATAGCAGCTTAAGGAGCCCTGGAAATCAATAAACAGACAGTCAACAAAGCCAGTTTACCTTTACATCTTATTCCTACAGTGATCAATTTGAATAAAAGTCACTTCAAGCTGTTTGAGATATACATAAAATGTTATATGGTGAGGCTTCAAGGTACTTATCGTTGTTAATGATGAGAGAAATTCCAATTCATTCAGGTCTTTGAATAGTGGACTTCTGGGTTAGACTCATATTTTATAGTTCACATTCAAATACTGTGGCACGCTTTTAAAATGTATTCTTTTGTATGGACTGTTTATCAAGGGACTACCATAGTGGCATGAAACAGGTACTTTCTCAGTCATGTCTGACTCTTTGCAACCCCATCAAATTGTAGCACAGTGTGTTATACATTTTGATGAAACTAGCAGGTGCTATTTTTACAAAATGTTCATGAAAGCTGCTGCTGCTACTGCTAAGTTGCTTCAGTCGTGTCTGACTCTATGCGACCCCATAGACGGCAGCCCACCAGGCTCCCCCATCCCTGGGATTCTCCAGGCAAGAACAGTGGAGTGGGTTGCCATTTCCTTCTCCAATGCATGAAAGTGAAAAGTGAAAGTGAAGTCACTCAGTTGTGTCTGACTCTTAGTGACCCCATGGACTGCAGCCCACCAGACTCCTCCATCCATGGGATTTTCCAGGCAAGAGTACTGGAGGGGGGTGCCATTGCCTTTTTACAAAATGTTCATGAAAGCTAGGCAGTACCAATCTTGTGAGTTCATTTATATCACTATAAAGATACACAGAGATTGAAAATAGGATAGAGTTTTACCATAGTGACTATAAAATTAAAGTTAAAATTGTTTTTAAACTCTGTTAGAGTATAATAAATCCAAAGATGTATGGCAATTAAGAATTGGCTTTCTGGGACTTCCTTGGTGGTCCAGTGGATAAGAATCTACCTGCTATTGCAGGCGACACGGGTTCAATCCCTGGTCCAAGAAGATTTTACATGCCCTGGAGCAGCTAAGCCTGAACACAACTGTTGAGCCCCTGTACTACCACTAAGACCCAAAGCAGCCGGAGAAAGAAAGGACGGAAGAGAGAAAGGAAGAAAGGAAGAATTGGCTTTCTGTATAAATGAAGCTCTTAGATAAAATATATGCACCAAATACCAAGGGCAATCTAGGTCTCAAATTCATTTTATTCAGTAAAAATGCTGCACCTCAATCTAGTTTGCTTTATGGTGCTGGGTCCCCTTGACGTTTAGTATCTGGGCTCTCTTACTAATCATGAGGCCCTCATCAAATTATTTACATCTTCAGAGCCCGGGCTGTTTCAGTTTTAAATTCTGGGATATGATCCCACCTAATGGAAGGTGCTTGGGAAAAAGTCCCTTGTAAACTGGAAAATGACACACAAATATGATGAGTTATTACTCCAGGCAGAGACAGGACAGCAAAACAAAAGCAGAACATAACGAAACATTTTAAACTTAGGAAATTGCAAAGAGTAGGGAACTGCTGAAAAGTGGGTTGAGAGCCGGTGTAAAGGGTCAGGTGAAAACCGTTTAGATCTTATTCTGTAGTCAGTGGGGAGTCACCAAAAATCTTTGAGCGGGGAAATAACATAATTAAATCTGTGTTTTAAAAGTTAATTTAGGGTGAATTAGAAAAGGAGAGACTGGAGACAGGGTAACCATTTATTACATAACCCACGCAGGGGATAATTAGAGCCTGATTTACTGCAATGGCTATGAAAACAATGAAAGAATGGCAAAATTAAATCTCATTTCATAAGTAGAATTTAAACTTCATTTGTCGTGCTGGACAGTAGGAGGTAAGAGATAGTCTGGCTTGATTGGCTAAACTGAACTAATGCCTTTTTGCTCAAAAGAAGAAGCTAAAAAGAACAAGCTTACAGAAGGAAGGGATAAATTTAGTCTTAAACATTGAATTGTAGTGTCTGTATTCATCATATGCAGCTTTCTGCCTGGCACGTTGTAGGTGATCAGTGAATATTTGGTGAAAATATCAATGAAAGAAGGAAGAATTAAAGACTAGGAGAGACTTAAGGGAAGTTACCCAGAAAGGACTGGAAAATATTGGTCTATATGACAGAGGAGAAACGGCTAGAAGTACAAATTCTAAAGTCAGCGTGTAAGCAAATTGAGATCCGAAAGGAAGAAGAAAGTGAAAAAAGTAAAAGTGTTAGCAGCTTGGTCTTCTCACTTCCATACTTTTTTTTTCCATTTCAATTTATGACTTAAATCTATCATCAAACTGTAGTTGTACCATTAAATTAAAAATACCATTATTTTTTCCTTAAGACTTCCCATAATACAACAATATAGGAACAGATAATACTTTTCATGGACTAAAAGTATGCCGAATAGAACCAAAATATTTAGTGCATTCTCTTCATATGCTGTGACCCGTATACACAAATGTTGCCTGAGAGGTTTTGGAGCTGCTGGCCTAACACACTGACCATCATGAATTAGGAAAGCCAGTTTGGAGAGGGAGGGCCTTCATTTCAATCAGAGTTGGCCTTGCTCTTCTAGGCCCAGCCTAGACTAGCAAATGAGGACAGCAGAGTGAATAAGAATACGGAAATAAAAAGAAATTAAACCTAAAGCTTTAGGAGTCTTAGTGTAAAAGGTTCATATCTACAAAAGCGATATCTGAAAAATATTAAAAATATAAACTAGATACAAAATACAATGTACTGTGGTGACCTAAATGGGAAAGAATTCAAAAAAAAGAGGGGCTATATGTCTACATAGAACTGACTCACTTTGCTGTACAGCAGAAACTAACACAACATTGTAAAGCAACTGTACTCCAATAAAAAGTAAATTTTAAAATATAATGTAAAACAAAAACCAAATTCTAAATATTAATTGTATGAGTGAAAGTGAAGTCACTCAGTCATGTCCAACTCTTTGTGACACCATGGACTGTAGCCTACCAGGCTCCTCTGTCCATGGGATTTTCCAGGCAAGAATACTAGAGTGGGTTGCCATTGCCTTCTCCAGGGTATCTTCCCGACCCAGGGATCGAACCTGGGTCTCCTGCATTGCAGGCGGACACTTTACCATCTGAGCCACTGGGGAAGTTTAAATTGTATGAGTAAAGGGGTAAAATTGATTGTTAGAATTCAAGCAAACTACATACCTGACAGTTTATAAAATTTTAGCCTTATCATCCCTTTCCCTTACTGCACAAGCACACACACACGCACACTAATCAGTTTTTTTCATAGCTGATACATGACCAATTTACTTGCATTTACCACTGTCCTTTGGCTTCACCTACTCCCTGAAGAATTAAATAACCAAAGAGCAGGATTAAAGGAGGTAACATAACAGGAGAAATAATAATACTAAAATAATATATGAACCAGATCACTGAGTAATCAAGAGTTGACTGTATTTTTAAAAGAGTCATCATTTATCATTAGAGCCCAAGAATTCTTGTTTCTCAGTTAATAAAAAAATTTCTGTTAAAATTGCTTCTAAATGTCAAGTGAATATAATTCAAAAAATGAGAATATAAAATTAGAACTGTTTTTAGAAGCACCATTAAAGCCTTGTAATTTCACTGACTTTTTAGATTCTCCAACTGAAGTTACACCTATGGACATTTTTTTGCATCATTATTGGCTAGTGGACATGAACTTGGAGCAGTTTTTGTCAGCTCAGAGGCCCCAGTTGGGGTTTGAATGGTATTTCCCCGCAAAGGATGATAATATTGATTTGTTACAGGCATCTTTGACTATTAAGGATTCAGAAAGCTAAATTCCACTTGAGATGAGGAGCTATGATTCATAGGACCCAGGTTAATATGACAAGAAAGAGTATAAGATATGTTGAAATTACTTAATCCATAAAGGGTCATCCAAGAGACATAGAGAACAAACATGGATTCCAAGGGGAAGTGGGGATGGGATGAACTGGAAGATTGGGCTTAACTTATATACACTACTATTAATATGTATAAAATAGATAACTAATGAGAACCTTCTGTATAGCACAGGGAATTCTACTCAGTGCTCTGTGGTGACCTAAATAGGAATGTAATCCAAAAAAGAGAAGAGATAAATATGTGTTTAGCTGATGCATTTTGCTGTACAGCAGAAAGTAACACAGCATTGTAGAGCAACTATACTCCAATAAAAATCTTTTTAAAATGATCATCCATAGTTTAAATGCATGTGTTATTTACAAAATCTGGGGGAATACTTTAAGGTAAGACTTTTTTATTCCATCAACTTCTTCACTAAAATATTTGCTTTCTTAACGGAAGGCAACTTACTGTATTGAAGATGAATTCATTGCTTCCCCGGTGGCTTAGTGGTAAAGAATCTGCCTGCCAATGAAAGAGATGCAGGAGATTTGAGTTCAGTCCCTGGGTTGGGTAGATTCCTTGGAGAAGGAAATGGCCACCCAATCCAGTTTTCTTGCCTGGAAAATCCTGTGAACAGAGAAGCTGTGGGGTTGCAAAGACTCAGACACGACTGAGCAAATGAGCATGTTCACCGTGTACAGTAGAGTTGGGATCCCAACCCACAGCTCAAAGACCACTCAAGGTAAATTCACCAAAGAATAAAAGATAAGTTGAAGCTACTAAAAAAATATCATCAATAGTTAAATGCCTACGTATTTGTAAAAACCTGGCAGAAATTTAAGGAAGAGGATTTTATTTATTCTTTCAGCTTATTTAAAATGTTTGCTTCTTAAAGTAATTTACCAGTTAAAAATGTTTGCCTCTTGTATGGAATTATTCCCTAAAAAGCAAAGGATGCCAAATCATTTTTCCAATTGTGTGTATACTATAAATAGAAATGCAAGTTTATGTTGATGCATGGGTCAAAATTTCCTATAGACAAAAGAACAGCAGTAAATTCTAGTTTATTACATCTCTGCCACATAAACACCACAGGACTTAACCTGAAGATCTTTTAAGTTACTGAAAAATCTGATCTTTGTGAAAAAATCTGTCTTTGATAATAACAGCATAGGATGTGTCTGCTAAGTATTGGTCCATACGAGTTTCTAAAAGAGGAAATAAACTATTTAGATTGCCTTCAGCACTGAAGTATGAAGTTCAAAAGGAGGTTTCCACAAATAGCTAGAGAATCAGAGATAGATTCTGTCCAGTTCAGATATTTGGAATTACTTAGGAGAAATGAAGTAAAGAAAATAACACTGATATTATTCTCTAACTCAGCATGGCCTGCATCGGGGGGCGGGGGGCGGGGTGGGGAAAGGACACCAGAGTTTTAAAGAGATCCCCCAAATCTTGTTGTATGGATGTTGGTTTTCCTCTTTGTTTTTGTTGGCTTTACTTAGAGCCCCATATTTGAGCAGAGTTCTTGATGCTTTTCTGGGGGGCCAGCAGAGAACAGTGTACACCATCTAGTGGTTGAGTTCAGAATTGCAACAGTGCAAGAAGTGTTTGAGCAGAGTGCGGCGGTGGGCGTTTGCCGCCATGGCAGTCCACAGACACTCCTTCCACATGTCTTCAAATGCCTGAGGAATGCTAAAGCGATTGCCATGAATTCCAGAGGGAAACCCTCACCGCACATAAAAAGATTCGATCGAGGAAGTTAACTTAAACAGCCCTCAGTTAAAATCCTACTTTATTCTGACTACATAGGTATAATTACTCTGCTTTAATGAGAACTCTTTTTACTTGCCTGCTTAGTACCAGAATTAATATTCCTACTGTAACAGTTTGTTATGTCAAGAAGTGAGCAACTTGGATGGGAGAGGAAATAGGTTCCATTTATGATCACATGCTAAGAGAATTGCTTCTCTAAATCAGTAACCAAAGCTGGGTTTGCCAGTCTATGAACTCCTAGGGAGCCACGGAGCTACCACAAGGACCTTGAATCCACAGCCACAAGGAACATTTTCTAGAAATCAAATATATAACGTCTTCTACATGCACTGGATTCACAACTGCAATTCAAATGTAGTCAGTGAAAGAACATTATTAAATCATCCATAGTTTGGTGGGTAATTTTCATCACTATATCTTAGTACATTATGCTCATCTAGAAATCCAGAAAATTTATTTCTTTATACAGTTATATATAAATTACAAAAAAATAAACATTTAAGAAACATAATGGTCCTGATGTCTGCAATGCTACTTCTAAGATTTGTTCTGAGGAAATAATCATTTACATATCACATTCAAAGACATTCACATCTGTGTTGTTTATAAGAGCAATTAATAAGAACCAAACTCAGGTGTTTGACAATTAGGGGATGTTGAGTGAGTTTTAGTTTATCCATACCGGAAAAAAAAAAAAAAAAAAAAAAAAAAAAAAAATATATATATATATATATATATATATATATATATATAATTTATATATATATATAAATAATATATATTATTATATATAAATAATATAAAATAAAATATATACATACCACTGTTAAAAACTACTAAGGAAAAATCTATATTTTTCTTAATGAAAATACCATACATTTAAGGTGACAGAAGATTAGAAAAGCAGATGTATCATATGCATACCATTTTTATGTGTTTGTGAGAAGGCAAAGAAAAAGTCTAAAAGGATACCTTTTATCCCATGAGAAATGAATGATTTATTTTTACCAAGCTTATTACAAGAGAAAGAAAAGCGTCAAGGATGCCTCTGACGTTCTTGTCCCGAGCAAGTAGAAAGATGGAATTGACACTGACTTCGATGGAAACATTTGGAGCGAAAAGGCAGGGTTTATTTGGAGGCATGTTAAGTTTGAGAGCACATTTGGTACCCAAGTGGAGCTGTATTGACGTGAATAAAATCATGTGGCTGGAAGATCACCAAGACAGTGAGGTGGATGGACGTGAGAAGAGATTTCAACGTCATGCTCTTAGGGCATGTCAGCATTAACAGATTGAGTTGATGAGCAGCAACCAGTCGTGAGTCAAACTAGAAAGCAGCCGCTTAGGTTGAAGGAGGATCCAGAGAGAATGGTCTCCAGGAAGGACACAGGTATAGGAGAGAGTGGTCGATGCAAATTGACGCAGCTAGATCTCATGAGATGAGCGATGGGAAATGACATTTCACTGATCAACATGGGCTTTGACAACAGATGCTTCAGTGAAATGATGAAGCTATTCATAAAAGCCTTATTGAAAAGGCTCAAGTGACAATGGAAGGGAAACAATTGGAAACCTGGAGTAAAGGCAACTCTTTCAATAATTATTTATATAAAGGAAAACAGAGGAATGGGATAGGGAGGAAGACAAGGATATTGATCCAAGAATGTTTTTTAAGGTGGCAAAGCAGCCCTTGTTTCTCTGCTGGTAGGGGAGATCTGATAAAGAGCCTGGGGCGGGAGTCAGGGGTGGAGGGAGGGCAATGAAAGACACAAGACAGGATAAGATTGCTCAGAAAATATCCTCAAATAGTTGAGAGAGAATGGGATGCAAATGCAGGGCCTGACTTTAGAAATGAGTGTGGATGGTCCATCCACCCTTAATAACAAAAGGAAGCAAAAGGAAAGGTAGGGTATAGATAATACTGATGCAGGTAATTTGATAGGTACGATGCTGGAAGCCTGTGGGAGTTCTTTTCTAAATGTTTCCATTTTCTCAGTGAAATAGAAAGCAATGTTATCAGCTAAAAGTAAATCAGGGAGCAGATGTTACAGAGTTGAGAGAGAGCAAGCTACAAAATAGTCATTTAGGACAAAGGTCAGAAAAGTTTTTCTTTAAAGGGCAAGGTTATAAATATTTCATCCTTTGCAGGCCATTAGGTATCTGTTGCAATTCTTTAACTCTGCCATGGTAACAAGAAAGCAGCCACAGACAATATATTAACTGGTGGCTATGGTTGTGTTTAAATAAAACTTTGTTTACCAAAACAGGTGGTGGGCCCAGTTTGGTCCTAGACCTTAGTTTGATAATAAATGGTGTAGGGGGACACAGTAGGAATTTCAGGCAACAATAACGTGAATTTTAAATGCTGTCATAAAAATATATCTCCAGCCACATGCTGGAGTTGTGTGTGGCTGGATATAACCAAGATTTGGTTTTTCTACACAAGTATGAAGAATGGAGAAAGGAATAAGAGAGTTGAGTGTGTGTGTGCCAGGAAATTATTAAAAGGCAAGTATTGGTATCTAAGCTGAGTCAGGAGGGAAGCAAGGACTTGACAGCTAGGGGGTAGTGGAAAAGAGAAAGGCTTAATAATAGCTTTAGGCCTCACTGCCAGCCTTAGATGCTCAGATGCTTTTCCTGAGGGACGACGACAATTCATTAGCTATTTTATTGGAGAGTAAGAACTAAACTGTGGCTCCTACTTTGTAGAGTGACAATGCTTAGAGTAGTTATCATTCTGCCAAAGAGATATTATGCCACTTCCCATTTTATCAACTTGAAGTAAAGGAGAAGCCACAGTAAGCTTGAAGGACAGTCTTGTTTACAGTAATAACTAATTTTTTTAGTTATGAGGACTACTCTCTCTCTTTCTTCCCCTATGTTATTATGAAAAATGTTTTTGCCTATTCCCTGTCCACAAATAATAGCCATTGTCATGTTTAAGTTAATGGTCTTTTTTCCCTCTCTTGATTTGTCCCTTTTTCTTGGTCTTCAGCTCTTAGCCTTTACATTTGGTTATGTTTTACATTTTCTGGGTTGACACTTGAAGATGCTTACACTCTTCTTTTTTGCTCCCTTTAGACCTTTATCTCTTTTGTTGCATTTATGATCTTTAAGATGATGGCTATTTTTTTAATTACAGTAAGTCCACTACATGCAAACAAGTTCTGTACCAAGAGTGCATTCATAAGTTGGGTACCTCTTACCCCAAGCACCCAACTAACACAATTGTCTATATAGTACTGTACTGTAATAAGTTTATAATACTTACCTTTCGCACAAATGATGCATAAAACACAAATCCCCAAGATAAAACATTTTTAATATTACAGCACAGTACCTTGAAAAATACAATAGTACTTTCATTTTAATAGCTGGCATACAGGGGCTGGCATTGAGTGAACAGGCAAAAAGAGTTACTGATGAGAAGAATTAGAGGAGGTAGGTAATGGTAGAGCTGAAAGATTATCAGCAATAAGAGATGGAGACAAGCTGCAGTTTCACTCAAGCCTGATGTTGTTGGCACAACATCAGCATCTGGTTCCTTGCTGGAACCAGATACACATTCGCATCTTTGAAAGCTCTCAACTTGAAGGTTCAAGTGTAAGGGACTTACTATTATTTTAGCAGAAACATGCCCAGGTGATGAAAGAATGTTAACATGATCTAAGGACAAGATCCTTTCCCTGTTCACTTGGTTAAGGCTTTACTCCCTTCCTGAAATCTTCACAGCCTCTCTACTGAGAGTAGTTGACTCTTTGGTATTTAGGCACCCTCATGACCTTGTCTCACTCTGCTTTCCCAACTTGACATCCCATTGCTTCTCAAACCTTGCTTTACACTCTAACCCAACCAAGCTCCCTAACAGTTCCCCAGCCACCGTGCCTTTCTGCACACAGATGGCATTGACTGGAATTCCCTGAGCTCCTCAGCATCGCTCCATTTCCCATCCTTCCTTAAAGACCCATCACAAATCTCCTTTTAGCTCTTATTTTACAAGACAACTTAAAAAAAAAATTACTCATTTGCCTCATCCTTCTCTGTACTTTGGACTTATGTCATTACCTATCCTCTACTTTTTCTGTCCTGTATCGATGCTAAAGCTGTACTTTGGCCACCTCATGCAAAGAGTTGACTCATTGGAAAAGACTCTGCTGCTGGGAGGGATTGGGGGCAGGAGGAAAAGGGGACAACAGAGGATGAGTTGGCTGGATGGCATCACCAACTCGATGGACATGAGTTTGAGTGAACTCTGGGAGTTGGTGATGGACAGGGAGGCCTGGCGTGCTGCGATTCATGGGGTCGCAAAGAGTCGGACACGACTGAGTGACTGAACTGAACTGAACTGATATTCTACTTTGCATTATATTTTCATGTGACATAAATTTTTCCTTCATTGGACATAAGCCACTGCATTCTTCTCTGTTTTATACATAGCATGAAGTAGGTGTCTAATATATGTTGTTGTTGTTATTGTTCAGTCATTAAGTCCTGTCCAACTCTTTGCAACCTCTTGGACTGCAGCACGCCAGGCTTCCCTGTCCTTTACTATCTTCCAGAGTTTGCTCAAACTCATGGCCATTTGTCGATGGTGCCAGCCAACCATCTCATCCTTGGTCACCCCCTCCTCCTCCTACCTTCAGTCTTTCCCAGTATCAGGGTCCTTTCCAGTGAGTTGGCTCTTCACATCAGGTGGCCAAAGTAGTGGAGCTTCAGCTTTAGCATAAGTCCTTCCAATGAATATTCAGGGTTGATTTCCTTTTGGATTGACTGGTTTGATCTCCTTGCTGTCCAGAGGACTCTCAAGAGTCTTCTCCGGCACCACAATTTGAAAGCATCAATTCTTCAGTGCTCAACTCATATCTGTACATGACTACTGGAAAAACCGTAACTCTGAATATACGAACCTTTGTCAACAAAGTGATGTCTCTGCTTTTTAATACACTGTCTAGGTTAGCCGTAGCTTTTCTTCCAAGAAGCAAACCTCTTTTAATTTCATGGCTGCAGTCACCATCCACAGTGATTTTGGAGCCCAGGAAAATAAAATCTGTTACTGTTTCCACTTTTTTCCTCATCTATTTGCCATGAAGTGATGGGACTGGATGCCATGATCTTAGTTTATGAATATTGAGTTTTAAGCCAGGTTTTTTTCACTCTCCTTTTTCACCCTTATCAAGAGGCTCTTTAGTTCCTCTTCTCTGACTGCCATCAGAATGGTATCATCTACATATCTGAGGTTGTTGATATTTATCCTGGCTATCTTTATTCCGGCTTGTGATTCATCCAGCCCAGCATTTCACATGATGTACTTTGTATGTAAGTTAAATAAACAGGGTGACAATATACAGCCTTGATGTACTCTTTTGTCAATTTTGAACCAGTTCGTTTTTCCATGTCCACTTCTAACTGTTGCTTCTTGATCTGCATACAGATTTCTCAGGAGACAGGTGAGGTGGTCTGGTATTCCCATCTGTTTAAGAATTTTCCACAGTTTGTTGTGATCCACATAGTCAAAGGCTCTAACGTGGTCAATGAAAGAGAAATAGATGTTTTTCTGGAATTCCCTTGCTTTTTCTATGATGTTGGCAATTTATCTCTGGTTCCTCTGCCTTTTATGAATCCAGCTTATACATGTGAAAGTTCTCGGTCACATCCTGCTGAAGCTTAGCGTGGAGGGTTTTGAGTGTTTCCTTCCTAGCATGTGAAATGAGCACAACTGTGCGGTAGTTTGAACATCCTTTGGCATTGCCTTTGTAATTGGAATGAAAACAGATCTTTTCCAGTCCTGTGGCCACTGCTGAGCTTTCCAAATTTGCTGGCATGTTGAGTGCAACATTTTCACAGCATCATCTTTTAGGATTTGAAATAGTTCAGCTGGAATTCCATCACCTCCACTAGCTTGGCTCTTAGGAATGCTTCCTAAGGCCCACTTGACTTCACACTCCAGGATGTCTGTCTCTAGGTGAGTGACCACACCATCATGGTTATCTGGGTCATTAAGAACTTTTTTTTTTATAGTTCTTCTATGTATTCTTGCCATCTCTTCTGCTTCTGTTAGGACCTTGCCATTTCTGTCCTTTATTTAGCCCATCTTTGCATGAAATGTTCCCTTGAGATCTCTAATTTTCGTGAAGAGATCTTTAGTCTTTCCCATTCTATTATTTTCTTCTATTTCTTTGCATAGTGCACTTAAAAAGGCTTTCTTATCTCTCCTTGCTATTCTCTGGGACTCTACATTCAGTTGGGTATGTCTTTCCCTTTCTCCTTTGGCTTTTGCTTCTCTTCTTTCTCAGCTATTTGTAAGGCCTCCTCAGACAACCACTTTGCCTTCTTGCATTTCTTTTTTGGGGGGATAGTTTTGGTCACCGCCTCTTGTACAATGTTAGGCACCTCCATCTATAGTTCTTCAGGCATGCTATCTATCAGATCTAATCTCTTGAATCTATTTGTCACCTCCACTGTATAATCATAAAGGGATTTGATTTAGGTCATATCTGAATGACATGGTGGTTTTCCCTACTTTCTTCAATTTAAGCCTGAATTTGGCAATGAGGAGCTGATGATCTGAGCCACAGTCAGCTCCTGGTCTTGTTTTTGCTGACTGTATCATGCTTCCCCATCTGTGGCTGCAAAGAATATAATCAGTCTGATTTCAGTATTGACCATCTGGTGATGTCCATGTGTGATATATGTTAGGTAAAAACTAAATGAAATCTCTTATCCTCACGGAACACATGTTAAGCTAGGCTAAATCACACAAGGATCATCAGCATACCTGTTGATAATATGGGGACCTGTGTCACTTCATCCTAGTCACAGCCAAATGTGAATCTTTTGAGGACCATACATTTCTACCCCCAATAAACCAAAACTGTGTTTTAAAGTCCATTCTCTATCAAGTTCGTGCTCTAACAGTTTCATGCTTTTGTCAACTAGTTATCACAAGTGAAGGAATTTTGCTTCTTTGGGGTTTTGTGTCCTTCATAAAATTAAACAATGTAAGAATATTTGAAGGAAGAACTAAGGAAAGGGGACAATAAAAGAACTAACTCTTATCGTTTGTCTGTAATGAGCCTGGTGCATTCTGTAAGTTATCCAATTTAATTGAATTCTTACAATAGCCCTATAAGGTAGATATTATAATTCACATCTTACTGATGAAGAAAACCACGACTTCTAAACTCACACAGTTAAATGATACCAAACCTAGATCTGTATGACAATTTACTGCCTTCCATTTTAAAAGGCAGATTGCACATAAGTCTCCAAGACTGAACCTAGGAGCTAAAGCCACATGCATATTGCATTGTTAGTCTGCCTTAACTAAATTGCTTTACTTTCTTCATCTGAAATGTAAAAGTATTGGTTGAAAGTTACAGAAATCCAATTCAATATAACTTAATGATTTGTATCAAGTTAACAAATGTTTATCAGGTGTTCTCTGTGTGCAAGATATTTTTTCAAGGCACTAGGGATTCAGTGATGAGCAAGGCATTAATGCAGCCAGGAACCGAATATTTTAGTATGTTTTCTGTCTATGCAACTAATATATTTAGTATGGAAATACTTTATAAACAAAAGATCTGTCTAATGATAAACATTTCCAAGTGCTATTGAGAATACTACAAGAGGGTAAAAGAGTGATGAATAACAGAGGAGGCCTTTTTTAATGGTTACCTGGGAAGGTCTCACTTTCTAGGGACACTGAATGAAGTGAAGGAGTGAGCCATGGGAATGCATGAAGGGAAAACATATAAGGCAGAGCAAACAGCAAGAGCAAAGTCCTCAACCAGGAATGTGTTGGGGTCATAGGGGAAATTCCCAAGGAGATCAGTGTGGCTGGAGCACCACTGGGGAAGGAGACAGTGGTAGAAAAGTTGGTTGAAGGTGGCCAACAGCCTGGCCTTATGGTTCTGGTAGGTCATTTCAAAAACTTCAAACTTTACTGAGGTCAATGGCAAGTAAGGAAAAGACTGACCAGAAATAAATGTCATCATCTGACTTGGTTTTTGAAGGATCATTCTGGGAGCCCTGTGAAGCTTAAACTAAAAGGGGTAAAGGAGACTGTTGGAAGGCTTTTTAAAAGGCCAGTGGGGAAAGGGGTTTATAGACCATCTAAACAGGAGAGGAGAGCTGCTCTGACCTTATGGATAACTCAGAAACAAAATGTCAAAGTTTGGTCTCATTTCTCCTGGCTCCTGTTCTCCTCTCATTTCTCCTTACTCAGGTTTGCTTCTCCATTTTCACAAGAAACTCCAGGATCTGTGGCCAGAAAGGAAAGATTTCTTCTTGTTAGAGCCAGGGTGAAATTCCCGCTGAGGGGGCTGGCTGGACCATGGGGCCATCTTGAGACTGACCAGTCACTCACTGTGTCCACCTCTGTGTTTATGGCCCAGGGGATGGGGTGCTCTAAGGATACCTGGAAGGAGCAGCAGGATAAAGAAGTATTCATTTTCTGTCACTTTTTTTATTTTTTAAGATAAGGCAAAGCACTCTGTGAACACAGCAGGAGGATGGAATGGCTAGGGAGAGATTAAAGATGGTGTATCACTACCTGATGGAGGCAAGCCCCAGTGACTTCTCCCTTCTCTGGATTTCTCTGCCACAAAGCTCCTGGACCACTGTGCACTCCTTACAGATGGTCTCCTGTGTCTCTGTATTAGTGTTTCAAATAATATAACAACTGCAAGCTCCCCAAGAAAATAAAAAGGGCCATAATGTAAAAAGCTCTGATAAATCCAGTACCTATAATGAGACTGTGCTGCGTTTGCACATTGATTTTGACCACACTTCCCCAGAGCCCAGAAGCAGTCATGTCATTCATACCTATATCTGCAGTTTATTGAGAGAACTTCACATATGGGACTAACCAAAAACAACTTTTTCTCCCAACCACTGATTTTTTAAAACCTCTGTATTGGATGCCTCATCTCTCCCTGTGGCTACAGGAAAAGTTCTTAAAGCAACCCCAGGTGTCTTGGGATAGTCAATCAAAACCTTGTTCTCTAAATATACTTGAAGTGTCTCTGTCTCCTGTGGTTCCCCAAGTTCAGTGATTTATTGGGAGGACTAACAGAATCAACATATAGTCTTACTTATAGCTGTGAGTTATTGCAGGGGGGAAATAGAAGGCAGGATCAGCAATAAGAAAGGATGCATGGGGCAAAGTCCAGAGGAAACCAGGCTTTTCACAGTGGATACACACGAGTTGCACCCATTCTTTCCAGCATACAATCATGACAATACCTATGAAACGTTGTCTACTGGAGAAGCTCATTAGAGGCTGAGTGCCCAAAGCTTTCACTGGGGACTAGTCAGGTAGATGTATGCCTAGCACATACCAAAACTCCATACTCCCAAAAGAAAAACAGCATAAATCTCATTGTTTGTACAATTTGGGCACAGACAGCCACTCTTAGCTAAGATAGTGAACTGCTCTTAAAATCTAAGTTCCCTAACATTAGCCAACGGAGAAGGCGATGGCACCCCATTCCAGTACTCTTGCCTGGAAAGTCCCATGGATGGAGGAGCCTGGTAGGCTTCAGTCCATGGGGTCACTAGGAGTCGGACACGACTGAGCGACTTCACTTTCCCTTTTCACTTTCATGCATTGGAGAAGGAAATGGCAACCCACTCCAGTGTTCTTGCCTGGAGAATCCCGGGGACGGGGGAGCCTGGTGGGCTGCCGTCTATGGGGTCGCAGAGTCGGACACGACTGAAGTGACTTAGCAGCAGCAACCTTTCTAGGAAAGGCCAGACTTTTCCAAGGATAGCAGTTTCAGGCCTGCTGTGTTAAATCTTTCCTGCACACTGAGGTTGACATGAAGGTGAGAAAGACTGACTCACCCTTGGATGGAAATCAACCATGCAAGTAGTCTGGTTCAACCAGAGATAGAGCAGAAGGGGAGGAAGACAGAGGAAAGCTCTTATTTGCCTGGTGTTTTTAGAACCTGACTTTCAAGAGGTAAATGCTGTAAAGCTGACTTTGTTTTCTCATGAGCTGTCTTTATAGACACTGTTGTACACCTCTTTCTTATTTTTTAATTTTTTTTAATTTAAAAAACTTCTATTTATTTTTCTTTTATTATGATCATTATTACTTTCTGGTTGTAAGCCATGCAGCATGCAGGATCTTATTTCCCTGACCAGGGATGTAACCCACCCCGCTATCTTGGAGGTGCAGAGTCTTAACCAGTGGACCTGCAGGGAAGTCCCAGTTATGAACCTGCTGAAGGCGTCCCACTGTCCACCACATGGCTTCTGTTAGGGTCACCTTGCCCTAGCAATTAATCTTCTTGGTTGGGAAACCTTTCATGGCAGTTCTAGCCAAGCAGGCCGACAGCTCAGCCCACAGGGAGGTCCTGGGTGCTATTTTTTCCACCAAATCCAGAAATATGGGCTACTCCTGCCCCCACTCTCTTCTTCAACACTCCGAGCACTGACGGCTTCTGCCAGCTTTGTGTCTTCAGACTTCTCCTTGTCCCCAGAAATCCCTAGGAGACACAGGAACAACTGGCCCAAGGGAGCCAGATGGGAGAATTCTGTTCTTCTGTGGATGGAAAATGCCCAGTGGTTCCACAACCACTCTGTTTAAAAAAATCCCGACTCACTAATAGTCTTCCATGTCATTGTGTATACATAGGCAAAATGTATGTATGTGCACAAAATCATACCACCACCAGGACCCAGCTTAGGAACCACTTTTAGAAACTCTTGCATCAATGGCCTGAGATAGGTCTTTTATTTTTTTAACACAAAGCTGTCATTTATCGAACAACAACTGTCTGCCAGACACTGACCTACAAAGTGCTGCTTTGCACAGAAAGGGAAGGAAATAATTTACCCCAACAGTCCTGGTTTTATGATTTATCTCAAGTCTCACTTTCTCCCTGAGGTTATATTTATTTCCATCCCACTTCTTCCATTGCTCTTCTCCTAGAACACGTGTGTCTTACTTCTTTATTTACACATTCTCTTTTTCTCTGCACTGTGAGCTCTGAAATACAGGAGTGGCGTCCCAGAGTGTAGCAGAATAACTAATTCCTCAAAACGTATTTTTGAATGAAATAAGTGAATGAATGAGCTGCTATCTCCTAAGTTTTATAGTGAACTACCAGGGTTCACTATACTCAGAAAACGAAGATCATGGCATCTGGTCCCATCACTTCATGGGAAATAGATGGGGAAACAGTGGAAACAGTGTCAGACTTTATTTTTTGGGGCTCCAAAATCACTGCAGATGGTGACTGCAGCCATGAAATTAAAAGATGCTTACTCCTTGGAAGGAAAGTTATGACCAACCCAGATAGCATATTCAAAAGCAGAGACATTACTTTGCCAACAAAGGTTCATCTAGTCAAGGCTATGGTTTTTCCAGTGGTCATGTATGGATGTGAGAGTTGGACTGTGAAGAAGGCTGAGGGCCGAAGAATTGATGCTTTTGACCTGTGGTGTTGGAGAAGACTCTTGAGAGTCCCTTGGACTGCAAGGAGATCCAACCAGTCTATTCTGAAGGAGATCAGCCCTGGGATTTCTTTGGAAGGAATGATGCTAAAGCTGAAACTCCAGTACTTTGGCCACCTCATGCGAAGAGTTGACTCGTTGGAAAACACTCTGATGCTGGGAGGGATTGGGGGCAGGAGGAGAAGGAGACGAAAGAGGATGAGATGGCTGGATGGCATCACTGACTCAATGGACGTGAATCTGGGTGAACTCCGGGAGTTGGTGATGGACAGGGAGGCCTGGCGTGCTGTGATTCATGGGGTCGCAAAGAGTCGGACACGACTGAGCGACTGAACTGACTGACTGACCAGAGTTCACTTTCCAATAATGAGTGTGTGTGATCCACATCAGAAAATACGTCCTTACAAATTCTCATTATATGTACCGTATCCATTTCCTTCCTCTTGCCATCAATAACTTGGAACAACAATAGAGCCATCACCCAAGAGAATTTAAGCTGTTGCACAATCATTTTTGCTGTCCTGTTGCCATATCATCCACAGTATAAATAGCCCCGGCTCCTTTGACCTTCGTCAAGTATTTGCACAAGTTTAAATAATATAAGCTGCTCTATGGCTTTAATTCATTTATAGAGTTGACTCTATTTTTAGTGAGTCTTTTTGGGTGTAGACCAAAGAAAAGTGCAATTTCTCAGTCCTCCAGAAAGACAAAATCAGGAAGACACTTATTGGCACTTAGGAAAAAGGAGACGTCAAAGCACTAGCATGTTTCATTAGCATGCCTCTGAAAACACACTTTAGAAATGCAGGGGGGCAAAAACTAATATTTTGAAGCTATTGCAGTGCTCATTCCCAGGTCTTCACAGGTGGCTCAATGGTAAAGAGTAGGCCTGCCAATGCAGGAGACATAGGAGACTTGGGTTCAGTCCCTGGGTTGGGAAGATCCCCTGGAGGAGGAAATTCCAGTATTCTTGCCTGGGAAATCCCATGGATAGAGGAGCCTGTCAGGATACAGTCCATGGGCTTGCAAAGAGTCAAACATAAATGAGTGACTGAGCACGTATGCACACAGAGTTCATTCCCAAAGATGTTTTACCTTCCAAAAGTAAAAATAAAACTATTCTAACTAACATATCAAGAACTATTCAAAATACAGTAGTTAATATTGTAACGATAGAGTCATAATTTGAAAAGTTAGTTTTGGTTGAATAGCTTAAGAGAAGCCTGATTTTTTCAGACTCCTCAGTCTTGCTGGTTATTAGCATTTCCCTCCATTAAAGCACTCAGAACTAAAACTGCAAATCAACATTTACTGAAAAACCTTTGACCTTGGCACAATTAGGCTTATGATAGTTCCTAAAGAAATATGTCACAGTCTTTGAAGAACTTACAAATTTCCTTTGTTTAACATGTATATTGGGTGTAGGGCGACATCCTCCTAGACAACGTAAAATCCTGATCTAAGGCATGTATCTTTCTCCTTTTCTTCCTTTTAATTCTTTCACTTCCTCCCTCCTTCACATCTTCTCGCATTCATACATTTTTTACACCTGCCAAAGAAGTAATTGCCACATTCTCTCATAATATTCATGCTTTTGTGCTACTAACATTTATTGATTCACTAACATTTCTAATTTCTGCAATAGGCATAAAAGCCCTAGCAATGCTTGAGGCTGTATTATCCCATGTACTGGACACTGGTGTGGCCATAAAGCTATAGGGATGTCACAGTCTAGCCTCAAGGAGCTCACAGATCTGAGTGACACACAAAAGACATTTTAAAAAATTATTTTACTCTTTTATATTAATTTTTATTGGAGTATAGTTGATTTATAGTGTTGTGTTACTTTCTACTGTACAGTGAAGTGAATTGGCTATATGTGATACTTTTGAACTGTGGTGTTGGAGAAGACTCTTGAGAGTCCCTTGGACTGCAAGGAGATCCAACCAGTCCATTCTGAAAGAGATCCGCCCTGGGATTTCTTTGGAAGGAATGATGCTAAAGCTGAAACTCCAGTACTTTGGCCACCTCATGCGAAGAGTTGACTCATTGGAAAAGACTCTGATGCTGGGAGGGATTGGGGGCAGGAGGAGAAGGGGACGACAGAGGATGAGATGGCTGGATGGCATCACTGACTCGATGGACGTGAGTCTGAGTGAACTCCGGGAGTTGGTGATGGACAGGGAGACCTGGCGTGCTGCGATTCATGGGGTCGCAAAGAGTCGGACACAACTGAGCGACTGATCTGATCTGATCTTATCTGATACAGATATTCCCTCTCTTTTGGATTTCCTCCCCATCGGTCACCACAGAGCACTGAGTAGAGCTCCCTGTACCATAGAGTAGGTTCTCGTTAGTGATCTACTTATATATAGTATCAATGGTGTATATATGTCAATCCCAATCTCCCAATTCCCAGTCTCTCACCCTCCCTTTCCCCTCTTTGTGTACATACCTTTATTCTCCACGTTTGTTTCTATTTCTGTTTTGCAAATAAGTTCATCTGTTTTATTTTTTAGATTCCACATATATGTGTTAATATATGATTTTTTTTTTCTCTTTCTGACTTCACTTTGTGTAACAGACTCTAGGTCCATCCATGTCTCTAATACACTATTTCATGACTCGGCAAGTGTAGGATAAAGTCATGCATTTACAGCAGTGGCACAGAGGAGAAGATCACAAAGTAATACTCAGGAAAACTCTCCCTCAGATACATTTTTAATTATGAAAGAGAAACAGACTCTTTTGGTTCTTGCATAGTCTCCAAAGTTTAACACATGGACCCTTATTTTCAGATTGATATATCTCAAACTCACGTCAACAAGTTTGTCTCCAGTGAGACTATGGGAACCCGAATCTCTGTGTGCAGAACAGATTGGGAGTGAGGGAGAAAGTGTTGGCCATCTTTGGGTTAATTCAGAACTTCCACCAACTCATCACAGGATTCAGACCATGTGAATTTCTTACGGGATTAATTTTCCAGACAGACCATCCATAATTAAATCATCCCCCAATACACAAACCATGTCCATTTATTGGTAGTTTGCAGGGCTCAGTGGTAAAGAATCCACCTGCCAATGCAGGAGACGTGGGTTCGATCCCTGGATCAGGAAGATCCCCTGGAGAAGGAAATGGCAACCCACTCCGGTATTCTTGCCTGGGCAATCCCACGGACAGAGGAGCTTAGTGGGCTGCAGTCCATGGGTTCGCAAAGAGTCAGACACAACTTAGAGACTAAACAATAAAGCAGGGATAATACAATCCAAATACAATAGAAAAAAGTAGCAGAGCCTTTTTCATGTGTTATTTATTCAATAATATCTATCAGGCATGTGCTCCATTTAATGCAAAAGTTTGACTGTGTGTCTGATTCTGTCTCCAGAGAAGCACTGGCTAAGTTGCTAGATCTTTGCAGAAAGACAGGATGGTAGGATTAAACTAGTGAATTTTAAAAGATTTATGTTTCTTGATTACACTTACTATAAAAATGAAGAAAATGTAAAAAAAAAAATTTCTACAATCCAATGGCAAGAAATACTCATTCAGTGTCATTAAATGAGGCATCTTTCTTTCAGGTTATATTTTTTATCAACAGCATGTAACTGCTATGTGAATTTTCTTCAAGGAGTAAATATCACACAAATATATATTCCAGCAATGCCATACTTCCAAAATATCATTTATTTTGCCAATTTAGATAATTCCATAGAACACTTTAAGAACAGAAATCACATACTTAGAGGCAACTTATGATATCAAGAAATCAAAAACCAATAGAGAAATGTATAAAATACAAATGGATTTGAAATATATGGAAAATGCTCTTTCATATTTAAACAAATGGAAATTTAAATTTTAACTAAACAGCAATTTGTTCACCTACCATGTTGGCAAAGGTACAGATGTTAAAAGGGGTACCATATAATGACATCTATCAACAAGTAAGACACCCATCCTTTGGCTCAGAAATTTCACTTGGAAGAATTAATCCTACAGATAAGCCCTGTGTATGCGTGTTGTGTACCCACATGGACACTCAGCAGAGACCTGCTTGTAATAATAGCGGCAAACTTCACCACGCCCCTACTCTCCAGCCCTCTCACCCCTCTCTCACCCAGCCTCCATCTTCTCTCACCTGGACCACAGAAGGAGCATCCTGCCTCATCTTCTTTTTTTCCCTCGTTCACTCTCACAACATCATAAAAGCCAGAGCAATGTTTTTAAAACATAGATAACGTCCTGCTGCTGCTAAAACCTCTCCAGTGCCTTTCCGTCATGCTAAAAATAAAATCAACACCACTAATCTGGCTTGTAAAGACCCACCTACCCTGCCTCTGCATGCCCCCAACATCTCCCATGCCTCTCTGGCCCTCACCCTTGGTGTATTTAGACATGGAGGCTTTCTCAAGGTTACTCAGGCACGTCCAGCTCATTAATGCTCTGGAATCTCTGACTGAACCCCTTCCCCTTAGATTTCTCACAATTACCCCTTCTCACCCTTCAAAATTCACCTTCCGTGACAGTCTCGAGTGGCTTTCCCTGATGACCCCAGGTCGAGCCACGGCCAGGCACTCACTTTCTAACACTTGGTCCCTTTAGCTTTCCTCTTTACACTGTCCATCCTCACCTGGCTGTGTTCCTGGGCGTTCCATCGTGTATTTGTACAGATTCTTCTGCTCCTGTCAGTGAAGTTTCGGAGAGCAGGGGTACTGTCAGCTTCATTCGTTGCTTTATTATCAGCAACCAGAGAAGTGCCTGCACATAATAAATGTTTAGTAAATATTCGTTGAGTGAGTGAATCAGAAGGGGATGGAACACATCCCAGGACTCCCCTCAGATGGAGCACAGTGTGGCTGTTGAAAAGAAGGGGATGGTAGGCAATCCAGGGGTTATCCTCTGACCAAGGCTGCACCATCGCACAGATCTGGCCTCGGTCTCCCTCCCAGACCTTATCTCAGATCCTCTGTCCTTGGGCTTCTTGGTGTACTTGCTGTACCCCACATTTGTTATTCCTGTCTCTATACCTGCATCCACCCCTGTGGCTGCCTTGCTCACTCTGTCAGGTCTCTGCTCAAAAGTCATCTGCTCAGAAAGAGCCTCTCTGACCACTGTCAAAATTCCTCACTCTCTCCCTTCCTCTCCATGGACCCCGCTTTATTCTTCTTCCTTGTTGTCATTGTTTAGTCGCTAGGTCGTGTCTGACTCTTTTGCGACCCCATGGACTGTAGCCTGCCAGGCTCCTCTGTCCATGGGATTTCCCAGGCAAGAATACTGGAGTCAGTTGCCATTTCCTCCTCCAAGGGATCTCCCCAACCCAGGGATAGAACCCTCGTCTCCTGCATTTGCAGCGGATTATTTACCATCTGAGCCACCAGGGAAACCCAGTTTTATTCAACACACTTATCTTTTGAAATAGAAGTGCCTGTTTATTTGTGTCCATGTTGGTTACATGCTTTCCCTGACCACAATATTCCTTGATCCTGTTTGTCATGACCTCCCCAACAAGTAGAGCATTGCCTGGCATAGGGTAGCAGCCAAACAGATCTTTGATTGGTGGGGAATGAATAAATGAGTGTATTCTTGAGTGCCAAAAAAGCAAAGTACTGAATAGTATGCCCATAGAATGCTATGCCAATTGTATTAAAGAAAATGACCCATATATATAACTTCTCTGGAAGAAAAATCCAAGAAAACAACAGGGCTGGCCTCTGCAGTAGGGAACTGAAAGGTTGAGAGGGATTTGAGGAAAACTTATTCTTCCTGCAGATCATTAGTTTTTACAAGACTGTACTTTTACAAAACATGGCCAATAATTACTTTTTCCAAAAATTATGTCATATTTGACGGTTTTGCAAGTTTATGTATTTGAGGCCAAAAGGAAATCAAAGCGCTCATAAATGTTACTTGAAATGATAAACATTCAATAAGCACACCTTCAGTCATCCTATAAACTTGGCATAGCCCTATGCAGTCTTTTGTTTGGATGTTCATGCAAATCTGTGGTTGCAAAGGATACCTACTGTTCAAAGAGGCATATGTTCCTTAGATATAAAATATGAGAGAAAACTGAGATGTGGATCTCTAGCAGATTAAGATCTTCATAAAGGCAACAAGATCCCTGTGCATTTTATATGCCAGGAAAAGGGCCTCTGGGCCCACGGTACTTTGAATCTGCTTGCAAGGTTGAAATATGCCCTTTTTGTTCAAAAGATAAAAACCCTCTGCCAATAGACTCTCCCCATCCTTGCCTGGCTGATTCGGTCAGTGTTTTTCTGGCTCCATCAAAAATATGTATCTTACTTTCAGAAAATCCACTCTTTGAATATGTGGATTTATAGGGAAAAAATATAAAGGAGTGTCAACTTGCTTTAATTAAGGATCCTTTTAAATAAGAAAAGAATAAATATTTAAAATATGATTCGATACCAAAAAATTATACAGAACTTTCAGGAACACCATCATTGAACACACAGGTACTCGGTAATTACTTGCTGGTTGGATGAACATACCTATTGAAAATCAGTAGAGTGAAATGGATGAGAGCGTGGGTTGGGATCCAGATAGCCCTGTGTTGGGATTCTATCTCTGCCATTCATTAGCTGAGTCTGACCTTCAACAAGTGACTTAACCTCTCAAGGCCTCAGTATTTCTTACAGAAATAAAGTGAATCACTAATGCGACCCTTGTAGTTAGCTGTATTAAATGAAAGCTATAGGCAAATAAAATATATATTTTATCATGTCTTATATTTTATCATGTATTATAATATGTGTTATTTCCTTCATGTAATTTCTGCCTGAATAAGAGCCAGTAATAACAAAACACAAGTTTTGCTATGTTTTCAGAAATATAATATAGGTAACTATACACAAATATTGGCTTCCCCAGAGGCTTAGTGGTAAAGAATCTGCTTGTCAATGCAGGAGATGTGGGTTCAATCCTTGGATTGGGAAGATCCCTGGAGGAGGAAATAGCAACCCACTCCAGTAATCTTGCCAGAAAAATCCTGTGGACAGAGGAGTCTGGTGGGCTACAGTCCATGGGGCTGCAGAGTCGGACATGACTGAGCACAAACACACACATATATATAAATATAATTATATATACATATACGTATAGAGAACCCGCACAATGCCTGGCACATCGCAAAGTTTGGTTAATGGTGGTTCCTGCTGTGAAAAGTAACACGAAATACTCTTGAGAGTTTGACTTTCATCTTCACATCCACAAAGACCAATTCTGTGAATAACATCCCAGGACATTTCATTGCACTGCACAGAAAAGGGTAAAAGAATTTGTGTTACTGAGATTTTTATGGCTTTAAAATTATGAGAAAACAATTAGCAGGTATGTAAGTGAACTGTGGCAAGGATTCAACTTGTAACAATGACTAACATCTATTCAGTGTGTGCTGAGCAGTCATTCTTCAGAGTAAATAGTCTGACTTAATATCCTCTCCAAGTTTATTTTATAGAATCACCTGCTTCCTACTTTCTTAATTAAAAAATATTAAATGCAAATGGTTTATGAAATTTCCCAGACTAGAATAGAATAGCAAGGGTTTGGAGTGAGAAAACAAAAATGATACAAACTGCTTCACATTTAGAGACTGAATGAACCCCTCAGATGACCAGAGGTTTCTTCTTGTTCAGTTTTCTGGCTGTTTTTCTCCTTCCTTATAGCATTTTGAGTTTGTTTAATGAAGTTGAGACTTCTCACAAAGGGCCTTATAAACACGTGTTATTAGATTTTAAATCTGATTTGAAAGTGCCTCTCTCTTACTCCCTGTGAGTAAAGTGACCTTTTTAAATGGAGGGAAGTGGGTTTAGATGACAGTAATGATAAATGCGGTCATGTTCACTCAATAAAATAAGGCCCAGTGCATTTGAGGATAAATCAGTGAAATGTACAGCCCCACCTGTCTGTCTCCATCATTCATTTCCACTGTCACTTTCACAGTGGCTGATGGATCACAGTCGCTGTAAAATTAGACAGCCTTTAATCTCATTTCATCCTGATTAGCTTCTCTTTACCCTTTCCCTCTAACTCACTGACTGACACGCTAAAAACTCATACCGGGCTGTATATGAACAGGGAGTACAAACTTCTCTTATGATACCTGCTTGGCAGGGCGAGGCCAGTGTCCACCCCTAGAGAAATGTGGAAGGAAGTGGGCACGTCTTTCTTGTTATTTAAGATAATCAATAATTGCTGTACCCGGTGTCATTTTAAACAGATGTTTTGTCTTGCTCACTGCTTTCTTTATTTTGCTTTCCTTCGGGCTTAATCAGAAGTCAAAGCAATGAGATCTTCTGCAAAACTCAAACACTGATTTCATGGCAACATTTTTCTAATAGATTTGGAGTTTTACATTGATAATCATCTCAAAGGACTTTCTGTGTGTATGTATAGTTTCTTGATTCACAACAATAATTCAGGAATGAAGATGCTGAAAGAGCCAAGAAATATAGCATGCAAGGTTTTAAAACAAGAGTAAAAAACTGGGTAGGTAAATGAGAATATCTTCAAGTAGCCTTTATATGAGCATTTCAAAGACCTTGTCTTCCCTTATTTTGAAGGATTCAATAGTTTAGTGCAATAATTTCATTTGTTTGCACAAAGCTTAACAATAGGGGTAATCAAATGAGAAAGAGGCTTAAGAATAAATCACGTATTATTTCCTTCACTTAATTTCTGCCTGAATGGGAGCAAGTAAATGACAAGAACAAAACACAACTAGTGTTCTATTTTCAGAGTCTGTGCTTTATTATTAATATAAAGCTGGACTTCCAGTTAAAAAGAAGATAATACAATTTTTATTATTGATAAAATGTGGGCATTGAATTGACCAAAACTGTAAAATAAATATTGTTGTAAGTAAGTTGGTTATAGTCAGTTCTTTTTTTTTTTTCCCTTGGCTGCTCAGGGTCTTAGTTGCAACATGAGAGCATACGGGATCTAGTTCCCTAACCAGAGATCAAACCCAGATCCCCGGCATTGGGAGTGCGGAGTCTTAATCCCTGGACCACCAGGGAGTTCCCAGTGGCCTCTGTTCTTACACTTATGTTTCATATGAATAGATGCATCCAGGTGAAACAACCTGTGCTGAGTGTACCCTGACCAGATGACATTATGATAAACCAGAGTAGTACGAGGTCATTCACAATACACACGGTATACATAAGATATGAGTAGCATAGTTTTGTGCTTGGTATTTTGGAACCAGCAGCATAATGAAAACAATGATGAATTAATTTAAGAAAAGAAAAAAAGGTGTTCAGTGCATAACCAGTCACCCAATTTTAGTTGCTCCACAAACTCAACATATACTTTGCCCCGATGGACTCTGAGGAGTGGAGCCTGCAGGAGCTGTGTGGTTTAAAGTGTTTTCTAATGAGATAACTGAAGGTTGAGGGACAGAAGGACATTCCCTAGATAACTCCCTAAATCATTTGACTTAACTCATGGGCCATGAAAATCCAGGGCACACCCAATTTTTACTCAATCCCAGAAATCCAGGATTTCCATGCCAATGCCATCTCCCTTGTGGCTATTAGTTCAGAAACAGTGAATATTCACAGTAAAAGTGAATAACTAATACAAACAATGAAAAACTCCTAAAATCCTTTAATAAGAGGCTTAAGCTATCTGATTTGCTCTTTCTGGAGCTGTGTTATAAGGATTCAAAGCTCTGCCAGTTTCTCCTTATTTTTGTATACATATCTTAGCCAGCATAAGTACATTCTAAGACAAATAGAAGATATTAAAAACAAAGTGAAATGAGAGATATGTATCATCTCAGATAAACTGGGTTATAAGATAGGCTCGTTCTCTCTCTGTCTCCCTCTCTCTCCCTCCGTCTCTCTCTCTCTCTGTCTCTCTCTCTCTCTGTCTTCCTATCTTTCTCCCACCACTGGCAAAAGAGTACAGAGTACGAGCTGGCCCTGACTCATATTGATTTCCCACTGCACTGGTTTCTTAAGTGCTCTGTTGATCCGTGTCAAGCAATAAGTTCCCTGGCTGAACATGCATATCACCTCCCCATTTGTCCTCACCTAGATTTAAGGTGCCCATATGATGAGCTGAACAAGGACATCATTTTTCCTACTGGTGTCACTGGGCCCAAACCACACTGCCCGTGGTGTGACAGCTAATGCCATGCACGTTTACAGTCACCATGTGATATAATAATAGCAGAGACGAACACAGCACTGCACACACGGGCTAACAGGGGTGTCCCATTCTGGTCCTGTGTGTCTCCCCAACGAACACGTGCATGAGAACAGATCCAGGGCAACCTGGATTTTCTGAATCATATTCCCCCTTTTCACAGGCACTGCATTCGGGGCAGAGCAGGGCAAGACGAGGGGAATGGATATTTGTGACATTCCTGACAGTTTTTATCTTTGTTCCAGAAGAGCTCTTAAGCAGATAGATAGAAAATGTGTGATTGTGCTGCTAATGACATTGTACAGGAAATTAAGCGTATACATTTGGAGAAGGCATTAAATCAGCAGGACCTTAATTTAAAAACTTAAAACTGTATGGAAATTCAGCTTGCTCATTGCTGTGGAATAGAAAACAGCCAAGCACCCTGAGTCTGTTTATGGAAAGATTGCCAGCAAGCCAAGTTTGGGCAGAGCAGCTTAATGGCTCCGAGTGGATGCTGGGGGATTTCTTCCGAGACGGAACCCCCAGCCCTGACCGTTGGGGAGTGTCATTCATGGTTTTAGACTGCGATCCCCATCAGCAGGCAGGTGAGGAGAACTTAAGAATCGAAAGCAGCCCGACACGTTGTTCTTGATTGATCTGCGGAATAATATTATGTAAAATTCATCCAAAGGGGTGGGGTTGGCAGTTGCTGGAAACACACTGCTGAGCCCTGTGGACTGGGGGGTGCCCCGCTCTGCTGTCTGTGTGCTCTTCTCCCTTCTGACTTAGTCTCATGTTTTGTGCATTTTGGTGAAAGCACATAACTCATGATCCAGGGTACCAAGTCCTAAGATGAAAATTTTCATATGTCCTTTTTTTTTTCCTTTCTCAATTCTAGTCATGCCCTACAACAGTGCCCATCACTGCGTCGTGGAGGTGGAAAACTTCCTGTTTGTGTTGGGCGGAGAGGACCAATGGAACCCTAATGGTAACTATTGAACCACTTAGTAGTAGATGCTCAACAAGTATGTGATGAGAGGTGCTGGTGGCAATCCATCTTGTAATTACCGTGGAAAACATATTTCTGTGCAGCAGGGACAAATGAAGTAGTCGGTGATGGGGGCTGACGATTGGAGGGAGGGTCAACCGTTGAGCTGACAGAGGACGGTACGCAGCAGTGCGTTCACTCATGGACTGTCTGGGGATTTGGCTTCGCCGTGACGCCCAGCCCCATCTCCTTATCCATCCCCTGAGGAATGCCCCCAGCATAAGCCCAGACTCCCTGGAGGCAGGTAGCAAGTGGCAGCTATGAAGAATGCTCACCACCTTCTCCACCAATTTTCTCCCGTTTTATCAGGATAATAACACACAGTTTCAATAAGTAAACATCATCTGCCGTCGTGCTGAAGATAACCTTAGCTGAAGTTCCTCTGCAGCCTTTATTACTTAAAGCCTATTCGGGCTACAGCATCTTTTGCAAGGGCTTCGTCCACAGATTATCCACCATCTTCCCTGTTGATGCAATTACTCTGTAATTGTGTCAAAGAGAAAAACTAAACATTTGAATACCCTTCCCAAACCCAACATGGGCAGAACACTGCACCTTGCTGCGCCTTGCAGAACACGCAAAAGTATCAAGATATTTTTGGAAACCTTGCACGTGAAGGAGGGGTTGCATTGTAGCCTTCTCTGTAACAGAGATCATTATGACTGAGAAACCATAAAACAGCTTGCAGGTACACATTTTTACTTTAAAACCCCAGAACAGCCAGCTGAAATTACATATACTGCATATATTTTATGGTGAATGTTCTCTTTTAGCATCTGCACCAAGGCAAATTATAGAAAATTGTTACATCTGTTCATTCTAGAAAATCTTAAAGGAAAACAGCCCAGGCTACCCTCCAAGAATATTTCTTTGAAGAGAAAGGGACAGTCTTTCCCAAGATCTGCCTTGTTGGCTCATATCTTTCAGTGTTAGAAAGACAGTTTCTGGGCTTTGGGGAGAAACAGATTTGGATCAGGAACAAAAAATGTTATTTATTATGTCTTTTCTAACTTCTCTTTGCAATGACGGATTCCATATGTTACCAAAAACAAACAAACAAACAAAAAAGCCCTGGTAGATATATAATCCACGATGAACTCTCCTGTTTAACCTCTTCTTCCCTGGAAGTGATTTGAACAGAGTGGAACTTTTGTAAGAGAAAAGAGTGCACAGCAGGCAGGTTTATCTAAGAAAGAACGTGCAGAATTGTTTTTTGAAAGCCAGATGAAAATTAACACATGACAAGGGAAGGCTGGGGGGTCTTGTTCCTAATGACGTTAGTGATAGACTGCTTTGTAATACTCTAATATAAATGCCTATATTCTGTCATGCCCCAACTTACAGAGAACCAGTTTACATTTGTCACTTACCAATATTAACTCCCCCAGAAAAACTGCCCATGGGAGATTTCCTTTCCTTTCTTCTTCCTTCCCCTCTACCACTGGCTAAAAACTGCCACTCCTTGCCCCCACTTTATCACTCAAGAGATAGACAACAATCATGTCTGGTGACTGGACCTCTTAAGAAAAAAAGAGAGAGAAATGGAAGAGTTACAAGAAAATGGAAAAGATGAGAAGAAACTAAAGAAGTGAAGAGTAATCCAGAATTCCATTGCCTGTGGCCACCCCCTCAGGCGTCTAAGTAGGGTCAATGAAAGGCACAGGAGGAAATAACTGTCTTCATTTTATCTCACTCTCCTCACTCTACCTCACTCATTCCTTCTGAGATTTATTATCCCCTCTGCACATCCTTTGCCAACTTCAGAACATCTTTCTTCTTTTTATCTCCTCATCCTTCATCCTAGCCTCTTTTCCATACCACCGACTTTGCCTCTGAAAGCTCTTTCTTCGGTTCCCATCAACATCACACGAGTGGTTAGCTCAGCCTTTTCTCTGAGTGACGGTCACTACCATTTACCACTAATAAGCAAAGCCGATTGCTGATTTCTACCACCAGTGCTCAGCGTGTGCAGGTCCTACGCCCCATTACTGAAAGGAGGCACATGTCTTCCTCCAAATGGAAATTCTAAACCAAGCATCACAGAGAAACATTCTTATTCGTGGTGGGTGTATTCTACATTCCTCTTAAAAACATTCATCTTTGGATATATTTGGGAATTAATCTTGGAACATGACTATCAAGAATGACTTTTTCTACAGGGAAATGATTGTAAATTCTACAAAAACTTGATTACAAACCAACTCTAGACATAATCCTTCCTTGATTTGGAGCCTCCCTTTGTGAAATCCAAGTCTTTGGAGTCATACTTACTTCTGGCACTCTTAGATCTTTCTGTAATCCCCAACTCTTTCTGTAATCCCCAAATAAAACTTGATTTGACACCCAACCAGGCGATCCAAACCCTGCCATGCAATCCTTGGAACTCAAGATTGCACATCAACAATATCCCTATAATCCTTAAACTCTCCCCAAATGTCCCTTCAGCTTCTTTTCTAATCAAAGTCTGACTGTTCTCTGGGAGGACTATTAGTCCAGCCACTCTGTCCGATGAGGACTGTGTTCGGTCCCCCACCTTTGCTCTTATGCTCCATATTATTGGAGGCAGGTAGCTTTTCTATTTCTCTATTCACTCTCACATGCTTTAAACTCACCACTTTAAAGGGTGTCTTCAGATTTTACTTCCTGCTGCCCTTGTATGTAGCAGCTCCCCAGTATTATTACGGAGATGCCACCTCCTTCACATTTTCATTGTCCATCATCCCTTCATGTCCATGCGTGCTAAGTCACTTCAGCCATGTCCAATTCTTTGTGACCCCATGGACTGTAGCCCACCAGGCTCCTCTGTCCATGGAATTCTCCAGGCAAGAATACTGGAGTGGGTAGCCATTCCCTTCTCCAGGGGATCTTCCCGACCTAGGGATCAAACCCAGGTCTCCTGCATGGCAGGCAGATTTTTTACCATCTGAGCCACCAGGGAAGTTCCTCATGTCCATACTTCCCTCCTCACTGAGCTTATAGTCTATCGCCCACCCTTATAGTCACATTAGTGCACAAACCTGAAGCCCTTGTGTCCATCTCTCCTATTATTCTTGCCTGGTAAAGCCCTGGTCCTGGTTCAGCCCAACTCTTTCCATCTCTCTCCTGCCCTTGAGCAACTAAATGGAGACATAGAAAATCATACAGCCATGCTAGCTACTAGCCAACACTACTAAATTTCCCTGGTCAATACACTCTTCCACCCTCTGGGTTAATTATTTGACACCTTCTCTTTCCTCGGATACTTCTTTCTCCAAAATCTCCTTCCTCACTCTCAGCTGATAGCCTTGCTTCATAGTCTAATGAGAATAGAAGCAATCAAACAGTAAAATCTTCATCTTGCTACTACCAAATCCATTGCTACCCAGATATTTTTTTTTTAAGATTTTTGGATGTGATCTATCTTAAAAGTCTGTATTGGATTCGTTACAATACTGCTTCTGTTTTATGTTTTGGTTCTTTGACCTCGAGTCATGTGGGGTCCCAGCTCCCCGACCAGGGATTGACCCACCACCCCCTGCATGCAAAGACGAATCTTGACCATGGGACCACCAGAGAAGTCCCACTACCCATATATTTTAGGTAAATATATCCCTCTTATTGGGCTTCCCTGGTAGCTCAGATGGTAAAAGAATCAGCCTGCAATGTGGAAGACCTGGGTTCAATCCCTGGGTTGGGAAGAGTCCCTGGAGAAGGAAATGGCAACCCACTCCAGTCTTCTTGCTTGGATAACACCATGGACAGAGGAGCCTGGTGTCCATGAAGTGGCAAAGAGTCGGACACGACTTAGCACAGCAGCAGCAATCCCTCCTATTATTATTTCTGCTCCAACCTGAAGTCTACTCCTCATTCCCTTTTGCCTCCTCAAGTACTTTGGAGTACTTCTGAATTTAAAAACATGACCAACAACCAAATAAAAATTTCTCTTGATGCTGCATCTTCCAGCTATCATCTTCATCTTTTTATGCCAAAAGCCCTAAAAGCTTTGCCTGTCCTCTTGCCTCTGCTTTCTTATATCTTAGCCTCTCCTGAGGAGTCCCCCCTTAGGCTTTCATCCCCTCCTGTCCACTGTGTAAACAAGGCTTGTCATGGTCACTGCCAAGTTTCCAAATCCCATGGTCAGTTCTCCATTCCTCACTCCTCTATCTGACATGGCTTCCAAACTCCCACCACACTTTCCTTCCTACTTCTGACAGTTCCTTTCCTTTGCTGATTTTTCTTCTCCCCCAGAGTTCATTTCCAGGACTCTTTATCTTCCATTTCCATACCCTCTCACTAAAGATTTTCATCCTGTTCTATGATTTCAAACAATAACTCAGTCTCAGTTAGCCAGTGGCCTATGAGCCACTTTCACTTTGAGATCCCATAGGATTCTGCAGATTAAGTCCAAAACAAAATTCATGGCTTCCCTCCCTAACCCTCAACTATTCCTGCCTGGTCTTCCCCACCTCAGCAAACTGCATGACATTCCAACCAGTTGTTGTTATTGTTGTTTTAGTTGCTAAGTCACGTCCAACTCTTTTGCAAACCCATGGGCTACAGCCCACCAGGCTCTTCTGTCCATGGGATTTCCCAGGCAAGAATAGTGGAGTTGGTTGCCATTTCCTTCCCCAGGGGATAGTCCCAGATCAGTGATCAAACCTATGTCTCCTACACTGGCAGGCAGATTCTTTACCACTGAGCCACCAGAGAAACCCCTCTGACCAGATACTATGGCTAAAATTCTGACAGTCATCTTTAATTATTCACCTTTTCTTACACCAATGCTCAGTCTATCAGAAAATTGTATTGGCTGTGCCCAAACAGTAGATGCCAATATGGCCATATCTTGCCTCCACCTTCATTCAAGCCAGCTCTTGCCTTGATTGTTGTGATGGCACCCACTTCCAGAGCAGCCCTTCTGCAGTCTTTCTGTTACACAGCAGCCAGAGTGGTCATGGTAAGAGAGAAGTGAGGCCACGTTCCTCGTTGGCTCAAAACCTTCCAGTGACTTCCTAATGTTCTTAGAAGAAAAGACAAAAATCAGCATCAGTCCACAAGGCACACTGTGTCCAGACCTTCATATACTTCTGACTTCTGTCCAAGTAGCCCCTGCAGTCTTGCTGGTTTTGAACCCATGGCCAGCCCAGGGAGAAGTTATGCTCACTTTGCCTACTGTCTGAGACTCTAATTCTGCAGATATTTGCATGACTTTTAGAGTGTATCTGTGAACAGGTGCCCATAGTACTGAAACTGAGTTTCCCTTTATTGATCCCCCCTTCATTTTTCTTTATAACATTCATCTTCACTTGATGAATTTACAAGTTTGTATTTATTTCCTTGTAAGTACTGGAACTTTGTCTTTTTTGTTTACCAATATAGTCCCAGACCTAGAATAGGTAAGACACATAGTGGGTACTCAGTGTGTATTTGTGCAATTAATAATTGTGTGGTGTATTCATGCCTGTGTGAGTGCATGTACACACACACGCACACACACTCCTATCTGTTTATTCCTGCAGTGAATTTTAGTACCTATATTTCAAGGGTTAGTTCCACATATATTAACAAAAAACAGACTTTTAGAGTTAAGACCTCAGGTATTTTAGATGATTATCATCTCAAATGGTACAAATAAAATGTAACACACTCTTTGCTTGTATTTCTTGCTTTGGTGTCAATCTGTATGTACAATAAGGTTCATTTTGACACATTGGAGACATTACTATGCTTCTTAGGCTCAACAGAGGAAATAACCTGGTTATTAAATAACCAGCTCTGAGGTCTCATGTTTCACATTTCAGCAAACCTACCTGCTACAGCAACTGTGTGCTCCCCAAATGCAAAAGCAGAACTTACTTGACACACATAGGCTACAACTGATTTCGTATGCAAACTCTTATTGTAGTGAGAGCTATCATTTCCATGGAGACAGAGTGGTCTCTACCACTGCTAGAATTCTTAAATTTGATTTTAAAAAAATCAAAAATACTTTAACCAGAGATATCACTCAATGTAGTCTCTGGAACTGATTATGATTAGATAATAACTTCATGTTTTTAAAACGCAAATACAGAAACAGAAATTTTACCCTAACTTTGGGATAAAACTAGTTTGATAAACATATCTGCTTTTATTATTATGGTTGACTTATGTTTATTATTACTTTCACTTCACTATTTTTATACTAACTCATCCCCCCAAAAAAAAGTAGAGGAGAAAAGAAGAAAAAGGAGAAAAATATTTAAAGTGGCACATAGATTTTTGTTCTGACTCCTCATTCTCATACCATGTTAGATAGTCCCCCTAACTTTCATCTGTTTGTTAAACCAGAGAACAGGGGCATCTTATAAAACACTATTCAATGTGCAAAACAACAAAGGAATCTTAAGTTTTAAGTGTCTCAAATATATCTTTACAGGAAAACACAGTACGAATTTTGTCAGCCGATACGACCCCCGATTTAATAGCTGGATACAACTTCCGCCCATGCAAGAACGGTAAGTGTTTATCTCTTGTGTCTGAAACATTTGTGGCCGCTTGACCTCAAGGAAGGATACTGAATGATTTCCCATGATAAGGTATGCTAAGCAAAGCCAATGAATGACACTGGAGGCAAAATACAAAACTGGCCTGGCCAACTGTGATTAACTGCCTCATTAACTCGATGGAGAAAAATAATAGGTCAAGTATTTGTTCCAATGTAGGAAGAAAGAATTTATATAACTTGTCTTCCTTGGGTTTTTTTTTTTCACATTAAAGTTTACTTTTTTATTGAAGTATCGTTGCTGTGTAATATTATGTAAGTGTACAATATAAAAAAATCACAATTTTTAAAGGTTACACTCCATTTGTAGTTTTAAAATATTGGCTATGTTCCCTGTGTTGTATAATAGATCTTTGTAACTTATTTTATACTTAATAATTTGTACTTCTTAATACCCTAGCCCTATCTTGCCCCTCCCCACTTCTCTCTGCCAATTGGTAACCACTGGTTTGTTCTCTGTATCTGTGAGTCTGCTGCTTTTTTGTTATATCCACTAGTCTGTTGCATCTTTTGGATTCCACATGTACGTGATATCATATGGCATTTATCTTTGTCTGACTTATTCACTTAGCATAATGCCTATCCATGGCTTGTCTTCCTTTTCCATGTTGCACTAGTTTTTTTGACAAGCAGAGCTACAATTTCATGGCTATTCCACTCTTCACAGTTGTAATTTATTCAAATCTTATCACTGAAATATAGAACACCATTCTCACAATGTATGTATTTTGATGCAGATATTTCCATATTAAAGTTTCCAAGTCTCACTACCTCGAATTCCTTATGTCTACTTCCTCAAACATCTCCCCATCAGACGTTTAAAAATAGGTGATTTGCTACCTAATGAAAAGTCAGTTTTGCAAGGTGTCTTCTCATTTCTAATGTATGCAGTGTTTATCTCACCAAAGTTTTCTAACATCGAAGGACAATAAGGCAACTGTGTTTGTACACATTCAGTTCTCCTGACTATTACTTAGGCAGGAGGCCATGTCGTAATATATACATGCAAATTCACATACTAAATCTTGAACACTTGGTTCTTTTCGAATAATGTCTCAACATCCTCATGAGCAAATTCTCTGATATAATAGTAACAATAAGCTGCAACGTATTTTCTCTTCTCAATTGAACCAAGAAATAATTTTTGTTCTTATTCCTTCATAACCTTAACATCCCCTTTTTTAAACATTCAATCAGATTACACTGTTGTTCTGTCACTAAGTCATGTTCAACTCTTTGCAACCCCATGGGCTGGAGCACACCGGTTCTTCTGTCTTTCACTATCTCCACTGTCTTGGAATTTTCTCAAATTCATGCCCATTGAGTCGATGATGCTATCTAACCACCTCATCCTCTGCCACCCACTTCTCCTTTTGCCTTCAGTCTTCCCAGAATCAGAGTTTTTTTCAGTGAGTCAGCTCTTCGCATCAGGTGGGCAAAGTATTGGAGTTTTGCTTTAGCATCAGTGCTTCCAATGAATATTCAAGACTGATTTCCTTTAGGATGGACTGGCTTGATCTCCTTGCAGTCCAAGGGACTCTCAGGAGTCTTCTCCAGCACCACAGATTACACTGAGATCAAGTTAAATCCTTAATCATGAATTCCAAGTTAAAAAAATTCAAATCATACCATTCACTCAAAAAGGTACATTACTGCCAAAAGAGAGTAAGAATTTCTGCTGTAAACTTAGTATCTAACGTCCCATTCCATATAAGGATATTGAAACTCTCTTTCAAGGGACTAAACATTATACACTGAAAACGACATTTTAGTCATTTTCAAGGCACAATATAGTCTAAGGACCACAGAGAGGACTGTCTAATTCAAAGGTACCTCAAGGGATTATTCTGGCTCAGTTAATATCTTGACAAATTTCTCAATCCTCCTGTTGTGTATACATGTATATATAAAAGCTTCCTAAGAGAAGAGCTTCTTTCCTGGAGAAAGCTTCTTTCTCCAACATACCTTATTTCTCTCCTTTTGGGGTTATTTTCTGGTTGCTGCTATTGTTAGCTGTATCATTTTAACCTTTGATCTAAACTATTCCAAAAGTTTATTTAAAAAAAATTAAATATACATCAAAACATGTTTGAGATGTCAGCTTCTCATCACCATGGTCTCCTTTGCTGGGGGCTGTTCACCACAATAATTAACCTTCATGCCTTGGGTTTGGGAGGCATAACTCACGTCGCGGTCAATTATCTCACTGTAGAGCCCCTAAGGATGAGAAGTATTGCTGCAAAACCTAATTAGTAATTTTTTTAAATGTGTATTGTTTACTTGATATTCTATAATGACTTCCTCGGAGGCACTATAGCCTATCAGGGCAGGGTCCTACTTAGACAATTTTTAGCAGCTCATTGACCTGATAAAAAGACCTGCCATGGTCTGTCGGCGCCCGGCAGCCACCGTTGACAGGATGGACTGTTTAACGTTTCTTTCCAAGTCATTATGGTATATCATGTCAGGTCCCTAGTAAAAGAAGTTTTTTTTTAGATTTCGAACAATCAACTCGATAGACCAAATAAAGAGCTCCTTCCCGAGCTGAATGGGAAAAGGCAGACCTCACAAATGCCCAGTCAATCTTCTAGCTCCATATCTCCTATGGGTTGGTTGACCTGGGCAGCAATCCATAACTTAAAATGAAATTCTTCTGTCATTGCCAAGCTTCCATTCACCCAAGCAAGTACAGTTAGCTACCAGTGTGGTTTAATTGGTGATTAAACAAAGAAGGAAAAAAATTGAAAATATATGAGATACTCTTCAGATTAGAAAAGAGATTTCTTGAGATATTTAATTGAGTTAGCTCTGCATTGTATAGATCATGAATCAGACTCACCGGAAGTTCCCCACCTCCCTCCTTCCCTTCTGCTCGTGTGCTCAGTCCTTTCAGTCATCTCCAGGTCTTTGCAGCCCCATGGATTGTAGCCCACCAGGCTCCTCTGTCCATGAGATTTTCCCAGCAAGGATACTGAAGTGCACTTCTAAGCTCTCCTCCAGGATATCTTCCCTACCCAGGGGTTGAACCTGTGTCTCCTGTATCTCCTACATTGCAGGCGGGTTCTTTACTGCTGAGCCACCAGGGAATTCCCCTTATACCCTCAGCTGCTGCCAAACTGCTGAGAAGTTGTTACTATGCTGAGAAGTTACCAAACAGATTAAGAATAATGGAAACACATTGAAAGTCACCTCTAGGGTCACCCACTCTTACAGAGCTGGCTGGGCAAATTCCTCAGATATCTTGCCTAATCAGAACTTCCAAAGGAGTATAAAGAACGTGCAGAACACCCTCCCAGTTCATCAAGGAAATGGGCACATGACCTCCAGGCTTACTCAGCCATAGGTCAACTCATGACTTGTATGTGTGCTACCAAGAGGTTGCCGACAGAAGGGGTTAGACAAAGTACAAAGATAAATGTAAAGCTCAAGAGTTGTTTTGGTCTCAGATTTAGGATTTGATTCTTCAGTAAGAAGAGGGCAAAAATGAACGATTGGATCAATAAAAATGCTTTGGTGATTTCAAGTTTGTTTTCAAAAAAAAGTAGACATTTTAGGTGTTATTCTTATGGAAATACTACCTGCTAGCTAGTCTAGGCGGAGAAGGCAATGGCAACCCACTCCAGTCCTCTCGCCTGGAAAATCCCATGGGTGGAGGAGCCTGGTGGGCTGCAGTCCATAGGGTCGGGAAGAGTTGAACACGACTGAGCGACTTCCCTTTCCCTTTTTCCTTTCATGCATTGAAGAAGGCCATGGCAACCCACTCCAGTGTTCTTGCCTGGAGAATCCCAGGGATGGGGGAGCCTGGTGCGCTGCCGTCTATGAGGTCGCACAGAGTCGGACACGACGGAAGCGACTTAGCAGCAGCAGCAGCAGCTAGTCTAGGAAATAAAAAAGAGAAAAAAGAGAGGGTGGGGAGGGAAGGAAGGATAGAGGGAGGGCGGGAGAAAGGAAAACCACTTGGGAGGCACCATTAACAAAGCTTAAGTTTCACAGAGTAAGTGAAAAGCAGGAAGCATGTACATCAAAGAAGTTTCCAAATTTAAATATTTTGTTTCTAGCAGCCTTACAAGAAACAATGAGAAACAATATTCTGTTTGACAAAATCTGGTATTTTTAACCTGATGGTAAAAGTCAAAAGTTGAAACAGGTTTGATGCAGGATACTGGATGCTTGGGGCTGGTGCACTGGGACGACCCAGAGGGATGGTATGGGGAGGGAGGAGGGAGGAGGGTTCAGGATGGGGAACACATGTATACCTGTGGCGGATTCATTTCGATATTTGGCAAAACTAACACAATATTGTAAAGTTTAAAAATAAAATAAAATTTAAAAATAAATAAATAAAATGTAAATAAATAAATAAAACCAAAAAAAAAAAAAAGTTGAAACAGAGGTAGTGAAAGAAAGTGTTAGTGGCTCAGTCCTGTTGGACTCTGAGACCCCATGGACTAAAGCTCGCCAGGCTCCTCTGTCCATGGGATTCTCCAGACAAAAATACTGGAGTGGGTTGCCACTGCCTACTCCAGGAGATCTTCCCAACTGAGGGATCAAACCCACATCTCCTATGTCTCCTGCACTGCAAATGGATTCTTTACCCAGTGAGCCATCAGGGAAGCCCTCTCAGTATGACTCTTGAGTATATGAACTGACCACCTTACGCTTCAGAAAAAGCTTGTAAAAATCTGTCCTATACACAGGTTCAAAGTGTATTTGTAGAGGGCATCGATAGTCATTTTAAAATTATCACAAGTCATTGAATATCATCTCTGGCATTGGGACAGGAGGTGGCCGGGTGGAGGAGGGAGAGAGAAACAACTTGAAATACAGATAGTGTCATTCCATTAAAAAGTCTTCAATAAGCTTCCTTTTGCCCCCAAATAACGTAGCCTAATCAGGTGTGCTCTTCATGTGGGGAGGAGGGGCAGGAAGCGTTCCCAGGAGAGACCTGGTGTGGTGAAATTTTAGCCGCAAGCAAATGTTCACAGTTGCTGATAGACCATTAACTACCCAGTGTTTCTATAATACATTTCATGAATTCTCACTTTGGGCATGCAAGGGAATAAGTCAGAGACTCAGAACCTTAGCTATTAAAATTTCTACACAAAAATGCACTTTTCATCAGGAAATGAAACCTACTGATTTTTTTTCCCCCATTTGGAACCTAACAGTGACACTGTGTGGATAAAGCTAGGAGTACACACGGAACATCACATTGGGAATGTCGGGGATAGAAAGACAGTTCTGACAGCTCCCTCGGGTGAGGAGAGGAAGGAAGGAGCAAGATCAGAAAGAGGGAGAAATTAAACTGTGGACAAGATAAAAGGAGTTCACACTGCCAGAAGAAGATCTTTCTCTGATTCTCCACTACCTAAACTTAATTTAATAGAGAGTTTCATGCTTGTTATGACTAGCATTTTTTCTCTTCTAGACCAGAATATAGTACATATAATACACAGAAGAACTTAGAATATAGTATATTGCAACTAACATGGTCCAAATTATGGAACTGGCCCACTGATGATGGTTTGTTAGTAAGATTACTAACTTAATTGTTTCAGAGGCTCCAAAACTTGCAATAGATTCATACAGAAGAGGGATATTGACCTACCCTGTGTCAATGATGCAAAGAAATATCTGTTTAGCACAAATTTTCATAGACATGTCAGTCTTCTCAACAAAATATTTTAACTTGAAAAGGTAAAAGCACTAGTAAAGCAACCTTGACCCATCATATTCAATGAGAGCAATTGAAATCTGGTTAGAAAAATGGAAGGAACTAGGGGTCTACCTATGTGCACTTAATTTTGCTATTGTTTTTAAACCTAATTTTATGTTTAGATGAGTTTTTACGTCCTTATACCAAGAAATTTCAAATTTTCAGGTTTTCAATTCCCATAATAATCTGATTAAAAATTCCCTTCAAAATCTTTTTCTCCAAACATATGCCTCCAAAAAAATGCACATTCACAACATATATGTATACATATTTATAATATATTGGAGAAGGAAATGGCAACCCACTCCAGTATGGTTCCCTGCGAAATCCCAAGGACAGAGGAGACTGGTGGCTACAGTCCATGGGGTCACAAAGAGTCAGACATGACTTACAACTAAACAAAAGCATTGTGTGTGTGTGTGTGTGTGTGTGTGTGTATTCACTATATATATATATATATATATATATATATATATAATTTTATTTAAAAGACTTTTTTATAATTTCAGAGCTTCACATACCCCTCAGAAGACATGGCCCAGGTTAGCAGCAAACTTTATTTAGTGAAATCCAACTCACCTGTTCTTTGTTCTCCTTTGTAACATTCTCTATTTTTCCATTATTGCTCTCTTCATCATCTTTCTGAGTTTTCTACAGCACACATTTCTGTCAAGAAAATATAGGAAAAAAAATAGCCAAAATACTACTCTCAAATAAACAATGATGCTAACAAGTCCAGGACTATCCAGAAAAACTGAACTTGATATTCCAGCAATCCCATTCTTGCATATACAGTGTATCCAAAGGAACCAAAATCAAGATCTTAAAAGAGACACCTGCACTCCCATGTTCATGGCAGCATTACTCACAAATGCCAAGATATGGAAACAAACTGTCTGTTGACACACAAATAAAGAAAATGTGGTGTGTATATAAATATGCAAGTATGTGCTCGTCGCTCAGTCATGTCCAACTCTTTGTGATCCCATAGACTGTAGCCCTCCAAGCTCCTCTGTCTATGGAATTTTCCCGGCAAGAATACCGAAGTGGGTTGCCATTTCCTCCTTCAGGGGATCTTCCCAACCTAGGGATCAAACCCATGTCTCTTGCATCTCCTGCATTGGCAGGCAAATTCTTTACCACTGTGCTACCTAGGAAGCCTGCACACACATATATATACTGGAATATTATTCTGCCACAGAAAAGAAGGAAATTCTGCCATTTACATGACAAACATAGATGAGACTGAAGGTGATTACACCAAGTGAAATAAGCCAGACTGAGAAAGACAAATACTGTATATCACTTATATGTAGAATCGTATTTTAAAAGTCAAAAGTAAAGAAATAGAGATTAAAATGGTGGCTGCCAGGGGATAAGGGTGAGGGAAATAGGGAGAGATTGATGAAAGGATGCAAACTTCCAATTGCAAGATGAGTAAATTTTGAGGATCTAATTACAGCATGCTAACTATAGTTAATAATAGTTATTGTTTACCTGAAATTTGGTAAGAGAGTAGATCTTAAGTGTTCTCACCAAACAAAAATAGAGGTTAATATGTGAGCTGATGAAGTGTTAATTAATTTGATTGTGAAAGTCATTTTACAATGTACGCATGTACCAAATCATCACACTGTACCCTTTATATTTATTATAGTTTTGCCAATTATACCTCAATAAAACTGGAAAAACAACTGAATACATCACCATCTATAACATATGCCATATGTATATGGGCTTTTCCGGCAGCTCAGCGGTAAAGAATCCTCCTGCAATGCAGGAGACACAAGAGATGCAAATTTGATCCCTGGGTTAGGAAGATCCCCTGGAGGAGGCAAAGGCAACCCACTCCAGTATCCTAGCCAGAAAAATCCATGAACTATAGCCTGGCAGGCTACAGTTCATAGGCTGGCAAAGAGTTGGACGTGACCTCACGACTAAGTGTGCATGTATATGGTACTAAATTGTGTTTAAAAATTAAAGAATTTAGTCATCACTGAAAATGCTATTAGAAGTTTATATGCAAACATCACAATGGCTGATTTTTAAAAAATTTTTATCCAGATAATGTCAACTGACAGTTCATGAGAGTGAACAAAATGTTGACACTATGACAAGCACTTTACAATATGTCATATGGCCAGGCAATCTGATTCCAGAGTCCTAACTGTTCATCAAGATGCTATATACTGCTTCCCAGAGGTCTTGACACTTTATAAACACAGCTTGGAAAATCTTCAAACAATATAGGTTTACCTGATTCAAAACCTCTAGGACTCTTTATTTTGCTATTGACTTTGCCCAAGAGTCTTGGCATCAATTTTTATAAAATTTTATAAATAATTTTTATAAAATTTTATAAAGACCATTAATTCATCAAACATAAGTTATGTTCTCTGAAGGGCTTGTGCACACATGCTCAGTTGTGTCCAACTCTTTGCAACCGCATGCATAACCGTGCAGGCTCCTGTGTTCATGAGATTCCCTAGGCAAGAATACTGGAGCAGGTTGCCATTCCCTCCCCCAGGAGATCTTCCCAACCCAGAGATCAAACCTGTGTCTCCTGAGTCTCCTGCATTGGTAGGCAGATTCTTTACCGCTGGGAAGCCTCCTGGGAAGAGCCACCTGGGAAGCCTCTGAAGGGCTTGGCACGTCACAATTATCCTTTTCCAGTATTGACCCACATGTTATCCTTGTGAAGTATATTATTCCAGTAGCATCAATGAGAAAAAAAGAAGCTGAAGATTAAAGTGTTGCTTAAGATTGCGACCTTGTCATCCTAACTAACTTTTTGAGTGCTCTTCCAACTTCTTTTCTCCCTCAGCTCTTGTATGTTATTAGTTGCTAAGCTTTACGTCTTCCTCTCCTATATGTCGCATCCCCACTTTCCGTGTCTTCTGCTAGAACTCTACTTCAGGTCCTCAGTCTCTGACTCCTAGATTGTGTTCTCCCCAGAAAGGCCTTCCTGTCTCCAGTCCTTTCAATACAACTTGCGTGTCTTTTGCCTTTGAGGGAAGGTGGGGTAATTTAATAAATAGTCTTTCTTGAAAAGAGATTTAAAAATATCCTATGGCTTTGTAAGAACATCAAAAGCTACACAGATGAAATTCCTAAGAGCAAAATTTCAACACTATATTCAGTCCGAAAAGTTTCTCTACTTGCAGTCATACTGGGGGATAAAAGAAAAAAAAAGATAATTGAAGAAAAATTTTGATGATGTAGTTCTCTTATAAATTGGGAACAATGACCCTTGAAGGACCATAAAGAAAGTGAATGTCAAGATAATTTATTATTGTTATATTATCTACCTCATTTTTCACTTTGTCTTACTGAGCTGTGATATCTTTACAAGGTACCAAATATCCCAAACATTAGTGAACACTTGAATAGTGTATAAAAGCAAGATAAAAAGAGCTGAAACAAAGAGTTGTAAATTTCCCCTCTACTGTGAGTTTAGTGTCAATAATGTTAACCAGGATGGGGATTACGGATGATTACTATTCAAGGTCTCTGATTTCACAAGGAGTCATATGTATAATGTCCAAAGCTCTGTACCCTTTCTGGGGCTTCCCTGATGGCTCAGCAGGTAACAAATCTTCCTGTAATGCAAAAGACACAGGAGATAAGGGTTCGATCCCTGAGTCAGAAAGATCCCCTGGAGATGGTCATGGCAACCCGCTCCAGTATTCTTGCCTGGAGAATCCCATGGACAGAGGAGCCTGGCGGGCTACAGTCCAAAGGGTCACAGAGACACAACTGAGCGACTGAGCACACACAGCACCCCTTTCTGAAGCAGGACGCCCCCACTTTCCCTGATGACTGATTGGGCTACTTTGTATTTAGAGGGGTGTTGTTTTTTTTTTTTTTTTCATTGTAGAAGAGCCAGTTTCTATGCATGCCGGTTGGACAAACATTTATATGTGATTGGTGGACGGAATGAAACTGGTTACTTGTCCAGCGTGGAGTGCTATAACCTGGAAACAAATGAATGGCGTTATGTGTCTTCTTTGCCACAGCCTCTGGCGGCTCATGCAGGAGCAGTGCACAATGGGAAAATATACATTTCAGGCAAGTCATTCCTCCACTTTCTGCTGCAAAGTTCAGTTCCAAGGCAGTTTCTTGACTTGTGTGTCTATGTTTAATTCACAGGGGGTGTACACAACGGAGAGTATGTCCCGTGGCTATATTGCTATGACCCCGTCATGGATGTCTGGGCTCGAAAACAAGATATGAACACAAAACGTGCCATCCACACTTTGGCTGTAATGAATGATCGCTTATATGCAATTGGAGGAAATCATTTGAAAGGTCCTCTTTTTTTAAATCACAATAACATTTGCATCTCATGTTTCTTGCTAAGGGGGTTTCTCGTTAGATAATCATAGTTAACCAAGTATAAAACATGTTGACCAAATAAAATCTACTCTTTGCAAATTAGCAGTACCCTTGGGCAAGCACTTATTTTGGCTGTCCTGCAGATAGGATTATTTTGAAGTTACCACACACATTAAAGAAATGAATAATGATGTCTACAGAAAATAAAAAACAAGAGCATTAATAACTGAAAAGCACAAACAATTGGTTGTAACAATGAATTCAGTAAAATAAATTATCCCTTATCACCAAATTATAGTAATGGATTTTTTTTCCAGAAAATTGTTTTTGTAATCATCGTAAAGAACTTTTTTTTTTAATTTAGAGCTGCACAAAGAAATGAATGTGATTTTTCTTAAAGAAAACAGAATTTCATGTCTAAATTTAGAATTACTTCTTTGAAGAGTTGAATATCAAACCATCTATGATCCTCAAATTCTTTCCATTTGCTTACTTAATAAGTAACATAGTATTTTTGGAACCACATATGGCTCTTTTCCCTCCTTATTATGTATATTGCAGCAAGTTTTTTGTAGTTTGTGTGTGTGTGTGTAGCACTAAATTTCACAGGAAAGCAGAGAGAGCTGTGATATTGAGAACACTGTGGAATCACTTTGAGCTTCAGTTTTCTCATCTGTAAATGAAGAAGACGGTCAAGTTGGTCTCTCAAATCTCCTCCAGCTCTGACTTTCCATAATTCTTGAAACTGATGAAATGAAATGCAGGCCATCTGGGCATAGCACATAAGGCCATTCTATGCATTTATTTTCCACTCATATACCCATATATGGGACTCCTCGGTGGCTCAGATGGTAAAGAGTCTGCCTGCAATGCAGGAGGCCCGAGTTCCATCCCTGGATCGGAAAGATCCCCTGGAGACGGGAATGGCACCCCACTCCAGTACTCTTGCCTGGAAAATCCCATGGACGGAGGAGCCTGGTGGGCTACTGTCCATGGGGTCACAAAGAGTTGGACATGACTAAGCAACTTCACCTTTGTTCATACATTTATTTTCCAATCATATACCCTTCTTAAACCACAGGTTAGATATGGACATTTTTTGTGCTATTTAGCAATACATACCTACCCCTAAATGTAATAAGTACTGGATAAGTGTCATTTTTAAGTATGTATTTTCAAGTTTATAATAGTTAAAGCACATCATCACAGGTGTTTACATAATCAGACTGTTAAAAAAAGTAAAAGATTTTGAGAGAATTGAATATTCACTTAAGAAAAGCAATAAAGTTTAGTCTGTAAAAGTGACTTTTGAAGCCTATTGATTTGGTTTCAAATCTCAGCCTAGCTACAGGCTATGTGACTTATTTAGGTTAAAATTCCATGTGTTCCTCAGTTTCTCATCTATAAAATGAATATAATGTAGAATATCTATAGGGTGGTTGAGAGGATTAAATGAGTTCCTTCATATAAAACACTTAGGAAAGAACCAGATTATAAGCAGTCTATAAAATGCTTGCTTTAACTATTACTATTTTAAAGCTTTTTCAGTTCAGTTCAGTTCAGTCACTCAGTTGTGTCTGACCCTGCGACCCCATGAATCGCAGCACGCCAGGCCTCCCTGTCCATCACCAACTCCCGGAGTCCACCCAAACCCATGTCCATCGAGTCAGTGATGCCATCCAGCCATCTCATCCTCTATCGTCCCCTTCTCCTCCTGCCCTCAATCTTTCCCAGCATCAGGGTCTTTTCTAATGAGTCAGCTCTTCACATCAGGTGTCCAAAGTAATGGAGCTTCAGCTTCAGCATCAGTCCTTCCAATGAGTATTCAGGACTGATTTCCTTTATGGATGGACTGGTTGTATCTCCTTGCAGTCCAAGGGGCTCTCAAGAGTCTTCTCCAACACCACAGTTCAAAAGCATCAATTCTTCGGCACTCAGCTTTCTTTATAGTCCAACTCTCACATCCATACATGACCGCTGGAAAAACCATAGCCTTGACTAGACAGACCTTTGTTGGCAAAGTAATGTCTCTGCTTTTCAATATGCTGTCTAGTTTGGTCATAACTTTCCTTCCAAGGAGTAAGCATCTTTTAATTTCATGGCTGCAGTCACCATCTGCAGTGATTTTGGAGCCCAGAAAAATAAAATCAGCCGCTGTTTCCCCATCTATCTGCCATGAAGTGATGGGACCGGATACCATGATCTTAGTTTTCTAAATGTTGAGCTTTAAGCCAACTTTTTCACTCTCCACTTTCACCTTCATCAAGAGGCTCTTTAGTTCCTCTTCACTTTCTGCCATAAAGGTGGTGTCATCTGCATATCTGAGGTTATTGATATTTCTCCCGGCAATCTTGATTCCAGCCAGTGTTTCCTCCAGCCCAGCGTTTCTCATGATGTACTCTGCATATAAGTTAAATAAACAGGGTGACAATATACAGCCTTGATGAACCCTTTTTCCTATTTGGAACCAGTCTGTTGTTCCATGTCCAGTTCTAACTGTTGCTTCCTGATGTGCATACAGGTTTCTCAAGAGGCAGGTCAGGTGGTCTGGTATTCCCATCTCTTTCAGAATTTTCCAGTTTATTGTGATCCACACAGTCAAAGGCTTTGATAGTCAATAAAGCAGAAATAGATGTTTTTCTGGAACTCTTGTTTTTTCAATGATCCAGCGGATGTTGGCAATTTGATCTCTGGTTCCTCTGCCTTTTCTAAAACCAGCTTGAACATCTGGAAGTTCACAGTTTACATATTGCTAAAGCTTTTTAATAAGATTTAAATAAATCTTTACTGATACTCCAAGGTAAATCAACCTTTTCCAACGACATCTAGCCAGGCATTTTTGCTTTAAATTAATCCAAAATATCAAAGGTTGGGGTTTGGGAGGATTTTTTATTTGTTTGCTTGTTAGATCTTTCTGCCAACTCCTGATTTCACCCGCAAATTTATACATACGTCTTCAAAGGTATAGCTGTCTATTTCTTGGCTCTGGTCATTTATTTTAAAAGAAGCCCTAGCCTTAAATTGGAACCCCAAGAGCTTATTCTTTGATGATTCCATTTTGCTATGTCACTTAGGTTTCTCCCATCTCGATGTAATGCTGGTGGAATGCTATGACCCAAAAGGTGACCAGTGGAATATTCTCCAGACACCCATTTTAGAGGGTCGCAGTGGTCCTGGCTGTGCAGTGCTTGATGACAGCATTTACCTGGTGGGAGGCTACAGCTGGAGTATGGTACGTGTCTACATTCACCTCCTCTTCCTCCTTTTTGCTTGTGCTTACTTTTCATGTCCCTCCAAATGTGTTACCACCCACACAAATACCTTTTACGAGCATCATGTTTATATGCACACAGTAAATTACTTTAAGCAGTAAAGTAGAATCAGTGTGGTTGCTGTAGAACTGGCTTGCTCTCTGGTCAATTGTATCACAAAATGCGGTAGGTCTCTGCTTCTCTCCCATCCTCATGCTTTCCAGTTAAAAGTCGGGCTGAAGTGGTTTTACAGATGTCTGTTAAATCTGTTTAGGAAAGTCTGAAAAGTTTCTGACCGGCAAAGCATAGAAAATGGAAAATAATTGTTCGGTTATCCACAGATTCTCCTTAGGATTATGTAATTTGCCATTGCTTTCCACTTTGCCCCCTCTTTACCATAAAAATTTCCAAACATACGCAAGAACTGAGAGCTCAGTGGGCCCTCTTCAGTGCACCATCCAACTTCGACATCTATCAGTGCTTTGCAATGCTGACTTTATCTCTCCTGCTTCTAAAAATATGTGGTTGAAGCAATTTGAAGCAAATTCTAGACATTATTTCAACCTAAATGCTCCAGTATTTCTTTTTAAAAAAATCACTTGTTTATATAAACACATTATTATTATTACACCCAATAAAATCAACAGTAATTCCTTTATATCCTATCCATTTTCAAATTTATCCCATTGATCTGGAAAAAAAAAAAAAGCTGCTTTTCAAATTGACGTGTTCAAATTAGGATTCAAAAGGCCTCACTTATATTTTGCTATTATATCTCATACATCCCCCACAATCTGGAGAATTACGCCTGCCTCTCGTTCTGTCCTATATCGTTGACTTGTTGAAACAGCAAGGTCAGTTATCTTATAGAATACCCAACGTTCTGGTATTGGCTAATGATTTCCTTGTGTTGATATTTAAAACAGTCCTCTGTCTCCATAGTTCCTATAGACTGTTATTGGTAAGGACCTGAGTTCAGCTTTTTAAAAAAATTTTATTTATTTATTTTATTAATAGCAAGAATATACAGGAGGGGGGCTATGTAATTCAAATGACATATCAGAAGACACATAAGTCTAATGGTCTACACAGCCACCTTTGAAATGATGACTGTATTTTCCTATATATATGTGTTGGTTTTATAAGATTAATTTGGGGTTTTAATAATATTAATTAGCCTCATTTCTTTTGCATCCAACAAGATTGTTATTTAAAGTCTTGAAGAGCCTTAAAAGTTATAGTCTTGTGGAAGCGAACTGTATTGACATATATCATTAGATATTCATCTACATCCTTATTTGCTGGCGTATATTGCTAGCTGCAAACGTATGTATGTTTGGAACCAGAAAATGATTATGTTGGTTGGGATTTTGGGGTTTTTTCCCTTGCCTATGGTAAAAAAAAAGGCTGTTTTGGTTAAGAAAGGGAACTATACAAGCACTAGCCGCTGAGGTTGACAAAGGAAAGAGGATCAAAGACATTTTTTTATTTCTCGTGTGGCCCCTTGAAAACAAATAAATCAACATGTGAATAAGTTGACAAACCTTCATTTCCAGTTTATTTTAAACTGGTTTTGAACCCTCTGTCTCTGATTCTCTATAGTAGTAAGATAAGAAATGGAAAAGTGAGGTGATAATCTAAAATCCAATTTACTTCAATTATTTGAATATTTAAGATAATTATTTCTTTTTTTAAACTTAAACAAGGGATAATTTCCAACATGGGCTAAGTTATCATAAAGGATTTGTAAACCATCCCAATGTAGATGTGATAAATAAGGTTGCCATGGCACTTCTCTGAATAGCCTTCCCTAAGTCTCTCTGCCCTCTATTCCAGGGAGCCTACAAGTCATCCACAATATGCTATTGTCCAGAAAAAGGCAGCTGGACAGAACTTGAAGGAGATGTGGCAGAACCGCTGGCAGGGCCAGCCTGTGCAACAGTTATCCTGCCCGCCTGCGTACCTTACAACAAATAACACCAGGAAACCCCGGAACGACAGATTCTAGGAAGCAGTGACAAGTGACATCCCTATTGTAGCCAGAACAATGCATTCTAATGGTACATCTGCCGAAACCCACTTTAGTGTCTGGTGATTTACAAGAAGCTACAAAAGGAAAAGACCTGTTCTTGAACGGAAACTCTGTCTGTAACTCGGATCACATCAAACTTCCTGTGGTGACAGACTCTTCCATTGCAGACTGGTTTTAACTTGTCTCAGCTTTACGAAATCCCTCACGTGGATCTCGACTTTCAACAGGAGAAAGAAAATACAGAGGAGTGCCCCCCGAGAGACCTGAGATCAGTATTGTGCATTGTAGTTTACCTGCATGTGATCTATGTTGAAGTTTTGGGGATATTGTGTTCATGAATGATTCCAAATTTGACCCACCCAAACACTCATACTACATTACAGAAATGGCCACTGATTCTATATTCCTAACCTGTGGCAGCTTCACAGATTCTGTAGGCAACACAGTTAAAGAAAATCATGTAAGACTGAAGAGGAATGTTTTTGTTTCCATAGAACTTCATTTTATATACCTTCTGCCCCTTACAGCACCTCGTGGGGACGGAGAAGAAAAAGATATTGGCTCTTGTAGCAACTTCTTTCTGCCCTGTCAGTTCTAGGCTAGCCAGAGTCATAAATTCTGTGTCCTCAGTTTTATCCAAAAGATTAAAACAAAATGCACTATTCAGTTTATAGAGGCTCAGGCTTTCTCATTTGGGGCAGCATATAAGGAACGAACAGGGCCTCCCAAGTGGAGCTAGTGGTAAAGAATCCGCCTGCCAATGCAGGAGGCTTAAGAGACATGAGTTCAATCCCTGGGTTGGGACGATCCCCTGGAGGAGGGCATGGCAACCCACTCCAGTATTCTTGCCTGGGGAATCCCATGGACAGAGGAGCCTGGCAGGCTACAGTCCATGGGGCCGCAAAGAGCCTAAGGAGCTAACTGTAACTCCTCAAACAATACCTCTCCCTCTTCCACACCTTTGGCTCTAGAAAAGACTCTAGATGTGCCTCTAGAAAAGCACCTGATGAACCCTCCTTCCCCTCAACTCATTACATTTCTTTGTTGTCAGCAGAGATGCCTGGGCTCAGTGAAGCGAGCCATCACTAGCTGTCTTGAGAAGCACAAGGAATTTAGGAGCAGAAGGTCAGAAAAGCATGAGACAATATCAGTGTGACCTACAATAGAGAAAAACTAGCAGAAACGTGGATTTGATTCTCAAGCTCTTCAGAGCTGCCACAACAATAATTAGGAACAAATCAAAGCCTAAAATATTTTGTGAATCACCCAGAGATGTTTTCAAATCCCTCAAAAAGTATGTCGTTCAGAAATAACCACATAGGGAAGCCACCAATTAAAATTGCCCTGGTGACAAGGTTTCACTGTGGAGCATGTCAAGATGGATGGGTATACTGGAATCCAATGCCATTTCTACAGTAAAGTGCAATCCTTGTTGTTTTTGTATTTATTTGTATGTTCAGATCCAAAGGATCCGTTGTAAAAATATATATATATAAATATATATATCCAGTGGAATCAGCTTTTCATTTCTTTTTCCTTGATCACATATGAATACATAGAAAGAAAGGTTACAGTACTTTGTGATAAAATTCCCAGCTGATGTCATGAAGAATACAAGGTCTCCTTCAAAACCTTTTATCGTCAATAGTCCCCATCTCTTCCGAAAGTCAGTTTATACAAGGGTATTTGCTTTCCTTGGACTTGTTCTTCATTTATTTTTTATTTCTAGCCAAAATAAATAAAAGCATTTATGAGAACTATAAGCAAAGCTTTCTGTATTTCAGAAAGGCGTAAGCTATTAGAAAGTGAAGAGTGAATAAATAAATAAATCACAGAGAATGTAAATTTTGTACAGTATTAGAATGTGTAAATGAAGCTTGCTTGGAAGGGGAAAACTTTAAATAAAAACTTTATGTACTAATTCAACTGTCTCTCATATTCTGACTTATAAAGCATGTGTATAAATCTACCCACTAAGTTATTCGAGGGTTTGTAATTTGTAAATGCATAAATATTTTTATTCTGCAGATACACTTTATCAATTTATTTAGCTTCCTGGCCCTACATATATGTATGTAGTATTAATGCTAAAAACTACAGAATGTTTCAGAAAAAGTGTTGTGAGTTATAAATCATGAATTGAATCTGGTTTTTCCATTGTAAAAATGTTACAATGAGGCATACTTATCCAAGATCTAATAACAGTACTTATAGAAATTATTAGAAGCACCTTATGCATGAAGCAATACTTGCACACTTTCTAAAGGGTAACCCCTTAGAAACCCTAACCCTAACCCTAAACCCTAACCCTAAGTGAATCACATATTTAATTAAGTCAACTCTCTAAATATACAGTGGTTCATTTTATTTTTAGAAATCTGGGGGTCGGGGGGGAAGTCGTGCAGGGCAAGGAAAGGATGGGGCTCTGGAAGACAGTAGGAGAAACTGAGGCACGTGATTGCAGGTTTGGGCAAACTTCCAGGCAAAGAGCCTGCAAACTAGTATTTAATCCTTCCCTGGCAAATCTTCCATTATTGATGACTAAACTGGTAATTAAAGGGCCATTTGACTCTCCCCAATATTCCACAGAAGCAAGAGCAATAGAGTTTCTTTTACCCACTGAATCTTCAGCTCACCATGCTACTGTAGCATAGCAGGAAAGGCCCTTCTCTATAGCAGCCTCCTCTCCTCCTGAGCCAATGCCCAGTTGTTACAGAACTTCTTTCCAATACTCTGAAGCCTCAAAAGCTCTAGTGCTGACCAGTTATCATGATCAGTTAAGAAATTATACTTGGCTTTCTCCTAATCCCAGGGTCCACCTACTTTAAGACCATGTGTGTGTGCTCAGTCATATCCAACTCTTTGCAACCCCATGGACTGTAGTCCACCAGGCTCCTCTGCCCATGGAATTTTCCCAGCAAGAATACTAAAGTGGGTTGCCATTTCCTTCTCCTTAAGTCCATGACTAGACTAAAACCGGAAGAGAAAACATAAGGACCAGATTTTAAAAAATTAACTAGGCTGTGTCTGTGGTCTTAAATTAGTATCTGTGTTTGTTCTCCCCTTTGAGGGCCAAATTTCCAATTTCCCAGCTGCCTGACATATCACTTATCACTATCAACATGCTAAGTATCAAGTATTTATTGAGCATATCCTCAAAGGCATCACTATAAATTCCAGGATCCTGATTAAACTTGGTTCTCTAGGTCAAAATATTTTTAAATGAACAAGCAAACCAGCTAAAATTGGATTAGTAAAGCATAGCAAAGCCAATTAATACACACTGGTGAGTATCTTAATAGACTGAGTTCCTGTGGATGAAGTAGAAGGAAGACCATGACTGATCAAGCCTGACTTCCATAGAAGCACCTGACCTAGAGAATGCTGAAATTTTGGTGGAAAATAAAATGGCAGTGAGAAAAAAGAAGAAAGGTCAATATGAGGAGAAAATATCCAAATACTTAGTATGTTTGGTACAATGGTAGAGCGCTACTCTGCCTTGCGCATTAGATACGGGCCTTATATTGGGTTGTATGTGCGTGTGAAGTCACTCAGTTGTGTCCAATTCTTTGTGACCCTACAAACTGTAGCCCGCCAGGCTCCTCTGTCCCTGGGATTCTCCAGGCAAGAATACTGGAGTGGGTTGCCATTTCCTTCTCCAGGGGTTCGAAGCCACATCTCTTATGTCTCCTGCATGGGCGGGCAGATTCTTTACCACTCGCATCACTTGAGAAGCCATATATTGGGTTGGGTTTCTTAATAAAATTTCCCTACACTGGTTGACTCTCAGGTTTGGTGCATAAACAAAATGTTCAGTTCTATCTAGAGATGCAGACTGAGAATGTGTGTCAAGAATACAACACAATGGGGTAGGACTAAGGAAAAAGTCATCTACAAATTGAAGCTTGAGTGGCCTATTCTATTCTAGGCAGTTGTCTGCTGCTGCTGCTGCTGCTAAGTTGCTTCAGTCATGTCCGACTCTGTGCGACCCCATAGACGGCAGCCCACCAGGCTCCCCCGTCCCTGGGATTCTCCAGGCAAGAACACTGGAGTGGGTTGCCATTTCCTTCTCCAGTGCATGAAAGTGAAAAGTGAAAGTGAAGTCGCTCAGTCGTGCCCGACTCTTAGCAACCCCATGGACTGCAGCCTGCCAGGCTCCTCCGCCCATGGGATTTTCCAGGCTAGAGTACTGGAGTGGGGTGCCATCGCCTTCTCTGAGGCTGTTGCCTAGTATATATTAAAGACTCAGTAAATGTCAATTCTTAACATTAGCAGAAGTAGCATTACCTTAATGTTTTTAGCTCACTGATATTATTGAAAACAAGATGGTTGGAGTGACTTGACGTTTAGGACTGTCTACTCAGGCTCAGAATAATTGTATCACTTCAGGTAAAGTGGTCCTTGATTGTGATCTCTCCTTCCATTTTTCACTTATTAGGTTGACTCTTTCTCTCTGACCTTCCAAATCCCCTTTGTACAACAAAGTGACATATGAGAAAAGGCAAGGGGGAAGGGGAACATTTGGCTGCAGGATGAAGTCACCCTACATTTAGAGAGATGGCAGGCTCCTGACTCCCAGTCAAGACCCTCAAATCTGGGTCATCTGGAAACTGATCGAACTAAATTAGGAAAGTAGAATAAAGGAATAGGATTTAGTTACTGATTCAAAGTTATATGAGCAATATTATAACAACATAACACTTCCACTGACTTCGTGTTTGTTATGGGTCAGGCACACTACTGGGCATTTCATGTGTTTTCCTATTTACTCCTCTAAACAGCTCTATAAAGCAAATGTTAATCATATATGAAAAGTAAGGACACACGCTCAGAGGGGATAAACTATTTGATATACAGCTCATAGGCAGCAGAACTAGGATTCAACCTAAGGCTTTAATCTAAGCCCATCCTCCAACCATCATATTTTCCTGTAACAAAGTTAATTTCTTAGATCAATCATTTGAAATCATGTAGGAAATCCTGGTGAACTGGCTGCTTTTTCCACAAGTGACTAGGATGTGCTGGAGGGGAAAATGAAGAATAACAATCGTGCATTATGGCAAATGCTATATGGTTGTTGAGAATGAACCACTGGGAAGAATGAGCAGAAGGAACTTGCTCTGTGAACTTGGGGCATCCTCCAGTTCCTCCAACTTCAGTTTTGTCATCTGCAGATAGAGTGATAATCTCATCTTCAGAACATTATTGAAAAAATCATATGTAAAGAATGTGAAAACACTTTGCACCTTGTAAACCCTGAATAAAAATACACAAATCAGCTATTACGATGCAATGACTAAATCCAACTTCTAGCCTGGCAATGATACCTTAAAATTTGGCCTCAGTCTCGCTTTCAAGTCACATTTTTCTTTGCTGTTCTGCTCATTGAGCATTGTGAATCCTTGCTTTTCCACATAAACAGCTATGCTTTTCCATCTTTGCCTTTTGCTTGTGCAATTTCTCCACAGAGAATGCCATTTCATGCTCAACACAATCTATTAAAATCCTGTCTTTAAAGGTCATGTTCAAACTTCACTGCCTTCATTAAGCCTTCGTGATCACAACAGTCCTGTGTGATGGTTTTCATCTGACTTCCCTTGGCTCTCTTACTTTCAATACTCCATACTATTTATAAGATTTTATGTCTTACCCCCTTACTAGATTCAGCGTTCCTTGAGGGTAGAGATAATAAGCAATATGTCTTTGAAAAAACCATGAAGTCATGAAATATTTCTCGAATAAAAGTCCTGTTTTTTAAATGATTAATATAATCGAGTTATGGACATTTTGGGAAATACGGAGGGATGAAAGAAAATTACGTTTAACACAATGACTTGTCTCTTGGGCTCCAGACTCTTCCCCATCTTTTTCATTTGCACTTTTGCATTCTGTACAACTGGATTTATATCTTTCTTTAAAGTCTTTATTGAATTTGTTGCAATATTGTTTCTGGCTTACGTTTTGGGGCTTTGACCACAAGGCATGTGGGATCTTGGCTCCCTGACTAGGGATCGAACCTACACTCCCTATACTGGAAGGTGAAGTCTTAATCACTGGACTGCCAGGAAGGTCCCTGAATTTATATCTTGATCTCTTAAATCTTCAACATTTCATAAACATGTTTCCATGTGACAAGGTGGTCTCTATACTAATTTTTAATAATCATAGTATGCTGAACAAACATTCAAACACTGGCAAATTTCGATTTATGTACTGGTGTCACATGTAATCCTCAAACAAACATTCCTTTGTGTTCTTTCTGATTCCTCAAGCCAGTTTTACTCCACAATTCATGTTCTTCTCAACTACTAATATGGTTTCACCATAACATACTCTTTGAAATACATGAAAGTTTCTAGCTCTCCAGAGATGTTGTTTATTCAGCCATCTCTGATCCCTCTCCTCAATTAACGTGTAATGAGCAAAGCTGCAACTCCCCCACCTCCAAGCTCTGCCAGAATAGTTGTGGTAAATTGTACCCTCCTTGTGAATGGATTTAGACCACCACCAAGCTCTCACTTCAGGCCAGATGACATTCATATAGTTTGGCAGGAAGTTCTTTACTTGTTCTCACAAGTTTGTCTTAAAAGCAATTCAGATTATTAAAGCCAGCTGGGATGGGATGCCATGTCAAATTTATTCATTTCTTTTCCAACATGATTGGCCATGTTAAACCAACTCTAAGGAAAGAAAGAAGTTTAAAGCCAAAGGCCTTAAGGCTATGTGTCTGATGAGAAAATATAATCCAAGTCTCCCTAGATCATCACTAGGGTGGTCATCTTCTTTTCTAAATCCTTACAGTATTTATTATAATATTTACTATCTATATTTTTCATATAGTTTACCTATCACATATCTTATTATATTGATGATGTATTATGATGTATTTGTGGCTTGTTTTAACTAATTCCCTTGGTGGACAATGGACAATGCCTGAAATGGTATATTTCTCCACAATGCTTTTCCCAATGTGGTGCTCCATGAATGAGCAGTGGTTGACTTTAGAAGTATTAGAATCCCTGGAGTAGTGGAGTTATTTCCACCTCATATTGAAAATGTAAGTTGTATATGGATTTTCTTAAAGACAACCTAACCGTTGCTAATATGACGAACCCTGCAAACAGTCTTGGTCTGTGTGTGTGCAAGCTAGTTGCCTTTGTCATTTTAACCATGTCCCCGCTATTTAATGACTGTGAAAGCCAGAATTTGCATGCAGAAACTCTTGTTTCTTCATATAAACATCCCATTATTATGAAAATCTTTGCCCCAGTACACAAATGGGATGGTACTGGTGTAATTCTGGCCCCCGGCTCAGAAAACAATACAAATACTGCTTCTTGGGTGATCTCTTCATCAGTGACAAGTATGTAAGAATTCTCTTGGTATCCCTAGAGCATTTTTATGTTTTATGCTGTTGTTGTTTTGTTCATGTATTCCTTCCACCATGGACAAAGCTCTGTGATGGTCCCTGCATAGGATATACACATCCCTAAGTCACTACAGTGCAAGGTATACGTGCAATGTCGTTGTTCAGTCACGTGGTTGTGTCAGACTCTGCAACCCCATGGACTGCAGAGTGCCGGTCTTTCCTGTCCTTCACTATCTCCCACAGTTTGCTCAAATTCATGTCCATTAAGTTGATGATACCATCCAACCATCTCATCCTCTAAAGATATACACATAAGGCAAAGTGGGAATTCCAGAAAAGAGTTGATGTCCAACTAGGAGAACCAGGGAGTCAGGCTGGGTCAAAGGAAGTATACAAAGTCAGTACTAAGTAGAAAATGAATGGATCTTTTTTCAGTTAATGTTTATAAAGACAATCTCTGAAAATACAATAAATAACAACTAAGCCAGTTTCATATAGAAAACTACTAGATAAATAAATAATTGATGAAGAAAATGAAATAGTGAGAGGTCAAGGAATTTTCATGTTTAGATAGAGCAAATTAAGCCACAGCAGGCCAAGACTTCCATATTTTTCAAGGCATTAGAGAGCTATAAAAGCAACTAGGACTAAATGAACTCAAGTTCTAGGGAGGGAAACATGCTCTGAGGTGAATTTATGATGGCCAGTATTTTTTCTCTAGGGACATTTTCAAGTCCTGGCCACATGTTGATCAACCCTAGCCCAGGCAGAGGATCAATCCAATGGGAAAGAGAAACCAGCCAACTTTAGCTGTCACACAGAACTGAAGTGACACAATGAAAACCCCAAGGAGCCCTAAACACATAGCCAACTTTGCCTGGAAAGAAATTTCTGGAGTTCTGGGGTTGTACAGAAAGATGGGGAACTAGGTCAAAACTTCTAGAAAGCCGGAAAAACTTCCCACGATCTCAAGACTTGCCAGATGAAAAGAATTGCTTCAAATACATGACTGCTCACTCCCTTAGGACATCTGCAAATTTTAAAGTTTTATGAGTTGGAAGAATAGTTACATGGAAAATGGCTGAAGGGAAGAGCTGGATTTTCTTTGGACTTCAAGGTTGAGGACACAAAGAACAGGCTCTCAAGCAAAAGCCTGGGAGAGCCTGTCCTAGGAAGAGGGACCCTAGCCAAGCTATATCCATGACTGAATTGAGATAGCCACCTCCTCATTCTATCTGCATAACAGAAAAAGAGGACACATGCTCCAATGGGAGATAAAATTATATCCAGCCACTATAGTACATTATTTAATACACAAAACAGTGCATTTAGTCAAAAATTCCTAGACTTGAGAAAAGTACAGCTCCATATGCATTATAACCAACAGAATAAAACAGAATAGAAATGGACCTGCTGATCCAGATTTTTGAGTTAGCAAGGGAATAGCTATAATCAATGTGTTAAATAAAATATAGGAAAAGTGAACAAAATAAATGAAAGGATGAAGAATCTCACCAGAGTACTAGGATCTATGTTGTTTTTTAACTTATGGTTACAAAAGGGAAAAGGTTAGAGAGAAGGATAAATTAGAAGGTTGGGATTAACATATATACACTACATAATCAACAAAGACCTACTGTAGAGCACAGGGAACTCTACTCAATACTTTGTAATAACCTACATTGGAAAAGAATCTGAAAAAGAATAAATATAGGTATACGTATAACGAAACCACTTTTCTCTACACCTGAAACTAACACCATATTGTAGATCAACTATTCCAATATAAAATAAAAATTTAAAAAGAATCAAATGGTTATTCTAAAACTAAAACAAATTAATATCTTACATTAAGAACTCAGTCAATGGAGTTGACTGAAAATTAGACACAGCAGAACACAAGATTAATAAACTTGAAGAAAGATTAATAGAAAACATTCAAAAGGAAGCATAAAGAGAAAAAAGAATAGGAAGGACAAAGGACAAAGTGCTTCTGGTAAGCACTTACAATGTTTAACATATGTATCACTAAGTTCTAGAAAGAAAGAAGAGAGATGACATAAAAGCCATATGTTAAGGTATATCGGCCAAGGATTTTCCAAAACTGTTAAAGAACATCAACTCACAGTTACAAGAAGCTCAGCAAACCCCAAGCAGGATAAAACAAAGCAACACACGTGGTACATTAGAGTGAAATTCCTGAAAAGCAAAAATATTTTGTCATTGTATGCTTTTCTTTTCTTTTTAAATTGAAGTATAATTTATAATGTTGCATTAGTTTCAGCAAAGTGATTCAGTTATACACATATATATATATTCTTTTTTATATTATTTTCTATTATGGTTTATCACAGAATATTGAATATAGTTCAGATTCTTTTCCCTAATAGGATATTTCAAAATATTGAGTATACTTCCCTGTGTGATATAAGTCATCCTGTTGGTTATCTATTTTATACAAAAAATCTTAAAAACAGCTAGAGATGAAAGTTATATTGTTTTCAAAGGAGCAACAATGAGATTTTCAACTTAGTTCTCAACAGAAATGATAGGAGCCAAAAGAATTTATAATAACATTTTTAAGCACTGAAAGAAAATAAAAGCCAACTCAGATTTCTATATCTGATTTTAAAAATCCTCTCAAAATTGAAAATAACAGTAGAGAATTTCAGACTAATAAAAACTGAAGAAGTTTATCATTAGTAGGCCTACACTAAAAGAAATGCCAAAGAGAGATTTTCAGGAAAAAGAAGATGATCACAGTTGGAAACATGGAAAAAACAAACAATGAAGAAGACAGAAGATGATACATCTGTGGGTAACTATAAATAAATATTGGCCATACAAAAATAATTGGGAATTATTGTGAAATTTAAAATGTAGAGATAATTAAAATGTATAACAAGAATAATTCGAAAGACAGGTGGTGGTGGTGTAGTTACTCAGTCATGTCTGACTCTGTGAGACCCCATGGACTGTAGCCTGCCAGGCTCCTCTGTCCACGGGGTTCTCCAGGCAAGAATACTGGAGTGAGTCGACATTTCCTTCTCCAGGGGATCTTCCCGACCCAGGGTTGGAGCAGAGTTTAATGTTTTAAGTTTCTAGCAGTATTAGAGAAGAGATAAAAAATAATTTTAATAAGTCATGTCAGGTTGTGATCTCTAGGTTAACCATTAAACTACTGCTGCTAATAATAACAACACGCTTAGCAGGTGGCACTAGTGATCAAGAAAGTGAAAGTGTTAGTCACTCTTGTGACCCCATGGACTGTAACCCACCAGGCTCCTCTGTCCATGGAATTCTCAGGCAAGAGTACTGGAGTGGGCTGCCATTTCCTTCTCCAGGGGATCTTCATGACCCTGGGATCAAACCCAGGTCTCCCACATTGCAGGCAGATCAGTCAGTTTTACTGACTGAGCCACCAGGGAAGACTGGTGATAAGGAACCCTCCTGCCAATGCAGGAGACTCAAGGTTCAGTCCCTGGATCAAGATGATCCTCTGGAGGAGGGCATGAAAACCCACTCAGGTATTCTTATCTGGAGAATCCCATGGACAGAGAAGCCTGGCGGGCTACCATCCATAGGATCGCAAACAGTCGGACACGACTGGAGAGACTTAGCATGCACTGACAATAAATGTAGTATGGCAGAAACAAACATAACAGTGTAAAGCAATTATGCTTCAACTAAAAATAAATAAATTTTTAAAAATAAATGTAAAATTAACAAATAAATAGGAGGAAAGTAGAATAATGAAAATAATTCTATAAAAAGCAAGAAAGAGAAAAGAAAATGTCAAACAGACCAAATTAAAAGCAAATAAGATGAGAGATATAAAACTAAATATATTAGTAAGCTCAGTAAAGATAAATGGGGCTTCTCAGGTGGCACAGAGATAAAGAATCCATCTGCCAATACAGGAGACACAGGAGATGTGGGTTCAGTCCCTGGGTTGGGAAGATCCCCTGGAGGAGGGCATGGCAACCCAGTATTCTCGCCTGAAAAGTTCCATGGACAGAGGAACTTGGTGGGCTGCAGTCCATGGAGTCACAAAGAGTCAAACATGCCTGAGCACTCACACACCTAAAAATAAATGGACTAAATATTCCAAATAAAAGAATAAGATTATCAGACTGGTTTAAAAACAGCTCATTATATGATCCTGCTATTGCTACTGCTACTGCTAAGTCACTTCAGTCGTGTCTGACTCTGTGCGACCCCATAGACAGCAGCCCACCAGGCTCCCCCGTCCCTGGGATTCTCCAGGCAAGGACACTGGAGTGGGTTGCCATTTCCTTCTCTAATGCATGAAAGTGAAAAGTGAAAGTGAAGTTGCTCGTGTCCGACTCCTAGCGGCCCCATGGACTGCAGCCTATCAGGCTCCTCTGTCCATGGGATTTGCCAGGCAAGAGTACTGGAGTGGGGTGCCATTGCCTTCTCCGATATGATCCTAACAGGAGACAAAAATTAAATACAAGGACATATCAAAAGAAAGCTGATGTAGCTACCATAGCAGTAAGTATGGTAAAAATTTAAAAATATGTATATAAACAGAGTTCATGAAAATAAGTATGACTTCTTCCTATGTTAAAAGCCTAGCATTTCTAGGTTGATAATACTTTTGCATACTAGGTGCTGCTTTACATATTATAAATCAGTTGTAGCTAATCAATATTTTAAGAAATTTAAGAAATTATCGGACATGAAAGGAAAAAGAAAAAACAGAAAAAGCAGATAAATAGGCAAATGGACATGATAGATGATAGATAAAAAGATTGCTAGGTAGATGATATATAGATAGCAAATAGATAAGAGACGTATCTTTTTGCATATTTGTTACACACTCTCCCAGGATTAACATCTTTGGCTTGAATTTCTACCATACTTCCTAGCTTTATAGGCCCTCTCTCACAGTAATGATTCTTTAAGCATGGTTCATAATCTCCAGGCAGGCTGCCCTTCACAGCCTCCAATCTCCACCCCCACACAAACACACAACTCTCTCAGTAATCTTCAGAAGAAAAGAGATAATATAGCTCCAAAAGCCCTAAAACCACTGAGGGGTAGGGAGTAAAGTCAAACTAGAAGCAGGATGATGTATTCTAAGAATGAAAAAAAATATATATGCTTTCTCTGCTGAAGGAAAATATATAAAAGTAGTATTGTTATCCCAAAGTGGGGGGAAAAAAATGTCCTGTTTGGGGATAAAAAGTGAAGGAATTTGTCTGGTGTATATCACTATGGATGTCAATTAAGTCTCAGATTCAGGTTTGACTCTTTAAAACGCTAGCGAACGCAGACCAAGTGGATTTTAAGACATGAGTAGTTAATGGACGAAGCAGAGTGTTAATAAATTCCAAAGGGCTTGTTCCATCAAGAAAGACTCAGCTAATCTGCTGAAGCCTAACTCACAGGACCTCCTAAGACACATTCTGTTCGTGTTTGTGTTCCACACCAATTACAGATTTCTGAAGGGCCATCAGAGCAAAACTATGCCCTTAATATGTAAGCCGACACTGCTGTAACTAAGATTGCAATTGGACTGGGACAAATCTCTATGATCTTGATATATGAAAATCCAGATAGATGGTTTCCATAGAAATGAATAAAAACATTTCCAAATTACTTATTCAAGATTAATCCACTGCAGGTCTGCAAAGCAAATACATTTGATGAGGCTCAGTAAAGCAGCCAATGAAAAATAAACTACAATTGTCCAATAAGGTAGTTCCCTTCACTGACAAAAAAAAACCCATGCACAGTTAAAATGTGCTTTTAGGCAAAGTGTTACCTTTTAATTTCAGGTGCACAAATCCATAAAATTAATAACTAGAAACACCTTAAAGATTACTGAATAGGGTTTTAAATGGATGAAAAGAGTAAAGACTGTAGCCACTGATCCTCCTATCCAAACTTTGATCCGATTCTTTCCTAGCTGGGTTAATTTGGGCAAGTTACAGTCTTCTCTCTCAGCCTTAGTTTCATTATCTGCAAAATGGGAGTGATGATATTTTTCTCTTGAGTAGAATGAAAAAATTTTACACATTTCAGGTGAAGACAGCATAATGCAGAAGGGTTGTACTCAAGACCATTATTCGTAAGAGAAGGAGAAATTCAGAAGCCACATAACTCGCTTCAGTGTCCCAAGTCAACCATCCTCTAGCATTATTCCCTTTTCTTTACGGTTGGTATGATTTCCATTTATACAAGTAAACTGAGCCGGAAGCCTGGGGAATTATCCAGACTAAATGATTGGTCTTCAAGTGCTCCATTGACACAAGTCTACTCTCTTACCTCCTCCCAAAATGCTTTGATTTCAGATATCTGGTATGAAATCCAATACTCTAAAATTTGAACTCATGGCATACATAGCAGGATATTAAATGCAATTTTTCCTATTGTCTCAGGTTAGAACTTTGGCTAAGTCTTCAAAACTGAAGACAGTGGGTATTCAGTACCAATATGTGTTAGTTTAGGTCCTCTGAGAAGCAAACACCATGATAGGTACAGACGTGAAAAAACATGTATTCAGGAAAAGGCCTATTTGGGAGATGGAGGAGGCAGTAGCAGAGACAAGAAGAACTTTGAGAATACAATTCGAGGGACTTCCATGGTGGTCAGTGGCTAAGATTCCAAGCTTCCAATGCAAGAGGTGGGGGTTCGATCCCTGGTCAGAGAATGAATATCCCACATGCCACGCAGCATGGCCAAAAAAAAAAAATGCAATTCAGGTCTGACCATAGTGAAGAAGGAAGGGAAGAAAGGAGAGTTGGACATGGAGAATCTTAGCCTCCAGTTAGCCTCTAAAGTTTGAAGGAGGTCAGTCAGAAATTCTAAAACCAACATCACTCATCAGAAAAGTCCCCTACTTGGAGGGAACAGGTCTGTATTAGTACGCGAGACCCACTCGGTCATTGGTTGGCAGCAATCCATGAGGACAGTGGCTTTGACACAGTGACCAATTCAGAGCTCAGCCACTGGGGCTGTCAGTCAAGCGAGCTCCCTGCAGCAGGAAATCTGAGCACTGGATTTGCATGTCTTCTTATGTGAGGGTCATATTCCCAGAGGACTTGCTGAAGTGGTTAAAAAGGTCCAGTAACTTAAAACCTTCCAACACTTCTGATGCAAAGACTGTAAATTTATTAGAGATTTTCAAAGGGAATTTGTAGAATTCAAGAGTGCTGGGGCACTTTACTACTCTCCAGACACTCATGGAAATCAAAGCTATTTGACTGAGTAGAAGCTAAGATCTCTGCTAACTAGCAAAGATACCTTCCTGCTCTAGAACACTGAGCCTGCTCTGTCCTGCTTCCAAAGCACAATCCAGAGCACCCTTTGGAGAACCTAATATGTGTTCCCATTGATTAGGGACCAGGGAGCAGACAGCGCCTTCCTTTATGCTGGCAGAGCCGGGAGGTGGGATTCTGGTTGGAGAACCACTGACATATACATTTTGGGCATTCCCTCTTCACATCAGATTTATTATTTGAGATCCAGTTTGTGCAGCCTTCGTTGTTGTTTAATCGCTAAGTCGTGTCCAACTCTTTGCGACCCCATGGACTGCAGCCCACCAGGCTCCTCTGTCCATGGGACTTCCCAGGCAAGAATACTGGAGTGAGTAGCCCTTTCCTTCTCCAGGGGATCTTCCTGACCCAGGGATTGAATCTGAGTCTCATTCATTGCAGGCGGCTTCTTCACTGCTGAGCCATCAGGCAAGCCCTTAGAAAGAGCAAAGGCTACAATTGTACTGTTCATGGCTTTGTTATTTGTCTGTGACTTGAAGCAGATTATCTCACTCTTCCAAGCCTCCATTTCCTCATCTATAAAAGAGAATAGTAATTTCTACCCAAAAAGTCTGTTGTCAGAGTTAAATGAGATAATGTAACAGCTTGAGAAACCTCTACCAATAGTAACTATATTTCCAAATAACGAAATAAAGTGAGTGCTCTGTAATCTTGTCCTATTGTACATTTTGAGGAAACACAGATTTTGTTATGTTAAAAAAGCACTTTTACAGTAGATTCCTACTGGTTATCCATTTTAAATACAGCAATGTGTACATGTCTATCCCAAACTCCCTAACTGTCCCCCCACCCTGCTTCCCAGTGATAACGCTGGATTTGCTAAGTCTGTGAGTCCGTTTCTATTTTGCAAATAAATTCATTTCTACCTTTTTTTTTTTTTTTAGATTTCACAAGTAAGCACAGGGAACTCTGCTCAATATTTTGTAACAACCTCACTGGGAAAAGAATTTGCAAAGGAATAAATATGTATACATGTATAGCTGAATCACTTTGTTGTACAACTGAAACTAACACATCGTTGTTAATCAACTATCAGTTCAGTTCAGTTCAGCCGCTCAGTCGTGTCCGACTCTTTGCGACCCCATGAATCGCAGCACGCCAGGCCTCCCTGTCCATCACCAACTCCCGGAGTTCACTCAAACTCACATTCATTGAGTCGGTGATGCCATCCAGCCATCTCATCCTCTGGCGTCCCCTTCTCCTCCTGCCCCCAATCCCTCCCAGCATCAGAGTCTTTTCCAATGAGTCAACTCTTCACATGAGGTGGCCAAAGTATTGGAGTTTCAGCTTTAGCATCATTCCTTCCAAAGAAATCCAGGGCTGATCTCCTTCAGAATGGACTGGTTGGATCTCCTTGCAGTCCAAGGGACTCTCAAGAGTTTTCTCCAACACCACAGTTCAAAAGCATCAATTCTTCTATACTCCAATATAAAATAAAAAGTTTGTTTTTAAAAAGTGAAAGTCGCTCAGTCATGACTGACTATTTGCGACCCCATGAACTATACAGTCCATGGAATTGTCCAGGCCAGAATACTGGAGTGGGTAGCCTTTCCCTTCTCCGGGGAATCTTCCCAACCCATGGGTTGAACCCCGGTCTCCCGCATTGCAGGCGGATTCTTTACCAGCTGGGCCACAAGGGAAGACCATAAAAGCCATTTGTAAAGAACTTGTAGCTTATAAGGAATTCACTGAAGACCTGGAAATTTAGTGGGACTAAAGACAGCTAGTGAACTTTTCTCAGTACTCCTGTGCTTTAAGGACAATACTTTCATAAGTGCACAATGTTTTATTGTTTAATGACTCTTCATTACTCTACAGTTTGCTTCAAGTTAATACATGTGGCAGAATAAT